>NC_045630.1:30317406-30617550 GCF_009829155.1 Mustela erminea
TGACACACAGGTATTTGTATTCAGATGCCAGCTGCCTAAGTCCATCTCCGTCCCCTCCCTTCTCCACCCCCACCAGAGCCTGGGAACCACACTGTCAGCCAGCCCCGGTTTCTGCAGGTGCACGAGGACAAGACACCTGCTTAGACCCCCATGACTGACCCCCACCATGCACATTCTTGGGGCTATTTCCTCAGTTGTGTATTTGCACACTGCTGATCTAATACCTGTCACTGGCCTTGAATGCTATGTACAGTGGTGTGACCCAACAGCCACAGTAGTACATGATGACAGCCAGGTGCCAGTAGCTACCAAGTACACCCACAGCTGGCATGGTCCTTGCTGTTTACCCTGACCCTTACCAGCATGTGTGTCTCCAACTAGCCCTTGCCACAATAGAGAAGCCTGCAGATGACCTGAACAGTCATATGTGTACACCCACCAGTTCCAGCCACCACAACCATCAGCCGTGGTCCCTAGCCATTGGACCTGGAGCCACTATGGAAAACCCTCACAGCCACAGCAGACCTCCATAGTATTTGCCAAGGACCACAGAGCTGTCAATGTTGTGGTCCCCAGAGGCCCAAGAAAAGACACATCGTCATGCCCCAGGACCTGGAGCAGTTACACAGCCCCACATCTGGCACCCTGTGCCACTAGCTCCAGGATCCCAGATGCTCCAGCATGCCCTACTTACAGTGAAATTCTTCCCTTATCAAAGGCAGGTCTTAGTGTCTGAAAGAAGTGACTCCTTCTTCAAATGCACAGATACCTTTACAGGTATCACAGAAAATCAGGGAAACATGAGTCCACCAAAGTAAAACTTAGTCACTGTCCCCAAAGAAGTGGATATCCAAGGATTTCCAACAAAGAATTCAAGTTAATTATTCCAAAGATGCTCAGAGACAAAAACAGACACACAGATCAATGCAACAGAATAGAGAACCCAGAAATGGACGCTCAACTCTGTGGTCAATTAATCTTCAACAAAGCAGGAAAGAACATTACGTAGAAAGAACACAGTCTCTTCAACAAATGTGTTGGGAAAACAAATCAGCAACATGCAGAAGAATGAAATTGGACCACTTTCTTACACCATACACAAAAATAAGTTCAAAATGGATGCTAGACCTAAGTGTGAGACAGGAATCCATCAAAATCCTACAGGAGAACATAGGTAGCAACCTCTGCAACCTCAGCCACAACAACTTCTTTCTAGACATGTATCCAGAGGCAAGGGAAACAAAAGCAAAAATGAACTAGTAGGACTTTGTCAAGAGAAAAAACTGCACAGCAAAGGAAACAACAAAACTAAAAGGTAACCTACAGAATGGGAGAAGATGTTTGGAAATGACCTATCTGATAGGTCAAATGATCTATCTGATAAAGTTAGTATCCAAAATCTATAAAGAACTTATTAAACTTAACACCCAAAAACCAAAAAAAAAAAAAAATCCAGTTAAGAAATGGGCAGAAGACATGCATAGACATTTTTCCAAAGAAGACACCCAGATGGCCAAGAGACACATGAAAAGATGTTCAACATCACTCATCATCAGGGAAATGCAAATAAAAACCACAATGAGATTATCACCTCATACCGGTCAGAATGGCTAAAATAAAAAACACAAGAAACCAGAGATGTTGGTGAAGATGCAGAAAAAGGGGAACCCTCTGACACTGTGGGTGAGAATGCAAACTGGTGCAGCCACTCTGGAAAAGAGTATGGAGGGTCCTTAAAAAGTTAAAATAGAGCTATCCTACAACAGGCAATTTAACTACTAGGTATTTGCTCAAGGATACAAAAATACCAATTCAAAGAGGCACATGTACTTCAATATTTATAGCAGCATTATCAACAAAAGCCAAATTATGGAAAGGTATCAATAGACAGATGACTAGATAAAGAATATGGGATATATATGTGTCCATTGACAGATGAATGAATAAAGAAGATGTGATATGTGTGCATGTATATAAATATATACATATACACATATATAGGAATATTACTCAGCCATTACAAAGAACAAAATCTTGCAATTTGCAATGATGTGGATAGAGCTACAGTATATTATGCTAAACAAAATAAGTCTGTCAGAGAAAGATAAATATTGTGATTTCACTCATATGTGGAATTTAAGAAACAACAGATGAGCATAAGGAAAGTGGGAAAAAGAGAAGGAGGCAAACCATAAAGAGACTTTTAACTATAGAGAACAAACTGAGGGTTTATGGAGGGAAATGGGTGGGGGGATGGGCTAAATGGATGATGGCTGTTAAGGAGGGCACTTGTGATGAGCACCAGGTGTTTTATATGTGATGAATCATTAAATTCTACTCCTGAAACCAATATTACATTATATGTTAACTAACTAGAATTTAAATAAAACATTTAAAAAAAGATGCTCAGAGATCTACAAAAAGAGAACACAGATAAATAATTTAATGATATGAGGAAAACAATACAAACAAAATGAGATGCTCAAAAAGAGAAAACATAAAAAAGAAACAAAAAGATATTTGGAGTTAAAAATATAATAACTGAATGACGAATTCAACAGAGAGCTTCAACAGACTTCACAAAGTGTAAGAAAAAAAATAAGTGAACTAGAAGACAGATCAATTTGTGTTATCCAACCAGAGATAAAAGAAAAGTGAGTAAAAAGAGTGAAGGAAGCCTATATAACCTATTGGATACTAAGAAACAAATCAACTTTTGTATTATTGAAGGTCCAAGAAGGAAAAGAGAGGGGAAAAGGACAGAAGGCTTTTGTAAAGAAAATGGTAACTTTCCAAATCTGGAGAGAAACTTGTATAACCAAGTTCATGAAACTCACAAGCCACTAAACAAAATCAAAGAGATCCTCTCCAGAACACAGAATAAAACTGTCAAAAATCAAAGACAAGGACAAAATCTTTCAGCCAGGAGAGGAGGGGGAAAAAAATTTGTAACTTACAAGGGAATTCCCTAAGGCCATCAGCAGATTTCTGAGTAGAAACTTTACAGCCCAGGAGAGAGTGGGAAGATATACTCAAAGAGCTGGGGAAAATACTGCCAATGAAGCATAACTTATGCAGTAAAACTGTCCTTCAGAAATGAAGGAGCATTAAAGACCTTCCCAGACAAACAAGAGCTGAAGAAATTCCTTACCACTAGACATGCCCTACAAGAAATGATGGAAAGTATTGTTCAAGCTAAAGTGAAAAGGTGCTAGGTTGTAAAATGAAAATATACAAGAGAGTGATAAAGGAAAGAACACATTCAGACTTTGAATACTCTAAAAATGTAATACAGTGGGGTATTAACCACTGACTGCCATGTAAAAGTTAAAGAACAGGAGTATTAAAAAGAACTATAGCTCCACTAACATTAATGTTAATGGACATACAAATTACGGGTAAATTAGGGGTAAATTATGTCAACAAAAACATAGAAGGAGGGGAGAATAAAATGGTAGAGTTTTGCTGTGATCAAAGTTATCATTGTAAAATAGATTGATATCTAGAAGATGTTTTATGTAACCCTCATAATAACTACACGGCAAAAAGCTATAGGAGATTCACAAAATATAAAGAGAATCAAAATATAGCACTATGGAAAATCATCAATTCACAATGGAAAGCATCAAGAGAAGAAGAAAGGAACAGGGAACTACAAAACAACCAGAAAACATAAGAAGGTATTAGTAAGTCCTTACCTATCAATTATCATTCTAAAAAAAATGGATTGAATTCTCCAATCAAAAGATAGGACTATGAACATTTATATGCCAACAAATTGGTTAACCTAGAAGAAACAGATAAATTACTAGAAACATAGAACCTACCAAGTCTGAATCAGGAAGCACAAATAACAATTAAGGACACTAAATCGGTAATCAAAAACTTCCCAACAAAGAAGAATCCAAGACTATTTGGTTTCCTTTGCAAATTCTACCAAACATTTAATGAAGAATTAATGCCAATCTTGTTTAAACTCTTCCAAAAACCCTGAAGAGGGCACACACTCCCAAACTCAATATACAGCATTAATCTGATACCAAAGCTAGATAAGAACACCACAAGAAAACTACAGACCAATATCCCTGATGAATATAGATGCAAAAATTCTCCACAAAATACTAGCAAACCCAATTCAACAACACATTAAAAGGATTACATACTATAATCAGGCAGGATATATCTCTTGGATGCAAGGATGTAAATAAGACATATCCCATTAATGGAAGGATAAAAATCACATGGTCATCTCAATAGATGCAGAAAAAGCATATGACACAATACAGCATTCTTTGATGATAAAAATGTTCAACAAATTGGGTAGAGAAGGAACATACCTCAACATATTAAGTTGACATACATGACAAGTTCACAGCTAACATCATCATACCCAATGGTGAAAAGTTGGAAGTTTTTCCTCTAAGATCAGAAACAAGACAAGGGTGCCCAGTCTCTCCACTTCTATTAAACATAGTACTGGAAGACCAGCAAGAGTAATCAGGCAAAAAAAAAAAAAAGGTACCTGAATCAGAAAAATAGAAGTAAAATTGTCTCTGTTTTCAGATGATACAACCTTATATGTAGAAAATCTTAAAAGATTCACCAAAAATATACTAAAACTAATAATCAAGATACAGAAATTGTTGCATTTCTACAGCAACAAAATAACCTGAAGAAGAAATAAAGAAAACAGTATCATTCTTAATAAAACAAATAAAAACAAAAAACAATAAAATATGTAGGAATAGTAACCAAGAAGGTTAAAAGATCCACACACTGCAAACTTTAATTTTTAAAAATCAAAGTACAGTCGACATACAATGTTGTAGTTGTCTCTGGCACACCACATAAGGATTTGACAATTCTATACAGTATTACAGTCACCACAATAAATGTTCTAACATCTCTCACCATACAATATTATTACAACATATATTCCCTATGCTATACTCTTCATCTCCATGTTTTATTTATAACTGGACATTTGTACCTTTTAATCCCCTTCACCTATTTTGCCCATTCCCAAAGCCCCTTCCCTCTGGCAACAACTAGTTTGTTCTATAGATTTACGAATCTGTTTGTTTGTTCCTTTTTTTAGACTGCACATATAAATTAAACCATATAATATCTATCTGTCTGACTTATTTCACTTAGCATAGTACCCTCTGGGTCTAATTCATGTTGTTGTAAATGGTAAAATGCCATTCTCTTTTATCGCCAAGTAATATTTCATTGTGTGTATGTACCACACCTTTATTCATTCATCTATCACCCGACATTTAGGTTGCTTCCATATCTTCACTATTGTAAATAATGCCACAGTAAACATAGGTGTGCATGCATCTTTTCAAATTAGTGTTTTCATTTTCTTTGGGTAGATAACCCAGTAGTGGAATTACTGAATCATATGGTATTTTTATTCTTAATTAACCTCCCTACTCCTTTCCATAGTGATTGCACCACCATATATATTCCCACCAACAGTGCACAGAGGTTCCCTTTTGCTCTGTATCCTTGCAAACACTGTTATTTTTTGTCTTTTTGATATTAGCCAATCTGACAGGTATGAAATGATACCTCATTGTGGCCTTGATTTGTCTTTCTCTGAGGATGAGTGATTTGAGCATTCATGTCTATTGGTCATCTCTATGTCTTCTTTGGGGAAATGGCTATTAGGTCCTCTACCCATTTTTTAATTGGATTATTTGGGGGTTTTGGTGTTGAATTGTACAAGTTCTTTATATATTTTGGATATTAACTCGTTTTCAGATACATTGTTTGCAAACATATTCTCCCATTCAATAGGTTGCTTTTTCATTTTGTTGATGGTTTTCTTTGCTTTAAATGTTCTCACTGCAAAAGAGTAATAGTACTTATGTAACATGATGGAAGTGTCCATCATTTCCAAAATTCTGTGAATGGTGAAACTTGATAGGAGAAATGCTTAATAATCCAAATTCTTCTTAAAGTATACAGCCATTAAAACTTAAAGCATGATTCATTATTTGTTAAAATCTGCATCTGAGGAGCGCCTGGGTGGCTCTGTGGGTTAAAGCCTCTGCCTTCAGCTCAGGTCACGGTCTCAGGGTCCTGGGATCAAGCCTGATGCCCCCCACCCTCTGCTTGCCTCTCTGCCTGCTTGTAATCTCTCTCTCTCTCTCTCTCTCTCTCTGTCAAATAAATAAATAAAATCTTTAAAAAAAATCTGCATCTGAAATTGTGACTTTATTTCTAACAGATAGCTCTGAAGTTCTCTGAAATTGATGCTTCTGCTGAGCTCAGGGAAATTCATAATAAGAAATAAAGTCTTAGAGTGTGTTCAATGCACATATCAAGTTTGAGTCTGAACACTGAAATAAATGGTCAGTTTTCTCCTGGAGGAATTCCAGGAGTAAGTGGTTCCAAGACCAGCTTCCCCTAGGAACTTGTCAGAAATGTAAACACTCCCCCTCCCGGCCCCCAGGTACAGTGGCTGAAACCGAGACCCCTTGTTTTACCAAACCTCCTAGGAGATTCTCTTGCCCACAAAAGCTTGATAATCATGGTCCTCAGCATTTCAGTATGAAAACAGGAGAGGCACTGTCAGTGCTTTCTAATTACACTTAGTCCAGAAATGGGGAACGCTGCTTGTCTTAGGTAGCTGCATGGGGTGGGACCGAGCAACTCAGCCAAGCTTTGGCTTGATTAAAGAGCCATGTCAACAGACAGGGAGCCGAACTATGAGAGACTCTGGACTCTGGGAAACAAACTGAGGGTTGTGGAAAGGGACCAGGATGGGGGAATGGGGTAACTGGGTGATGGCCTTCAAGGATGTGATGGCCTTCATGTGATGTGATGAGCACTGGGTGTTATACACAACTAATGAATCACTGGCCACTACACCAAAAGCTAACTATGAACTATATGTTGGGTAACTGAATTTAAATAAAATAAAATAAAATGCCAAGTCAAAATAGGGCATGAGTCCCTGTTAGAGACAAAGCACCTAAAGAAAGAAAAAGCAATGCAACGCTTTATTGATACTTCCATTCCCCATATCCCCTTTTTTGTTTGGACCCATTCTCAGTTTTATGATCTTGTCATTTTTATTAAATCTGCATACTTCCTTGGGGTAAATAACCAACCAACAGTGTTGGTTGGCAGTGGGTCTAATGGGTTCTTATCTGACATTTATTTAAATCTCTGAACAAATATTTCTGACCAGATCCTGGTGTTTCTGAATGGGAGACACTAGAGTGATTACAAAGAATATGTGCCCTAAGACATACGCTGTCAATCCCTGTTTGATTTATCTGATCCTTGGCCAAACCGTCCCAGAGTCTTCCCATATGATGGGACTCAGTGGAGTTAGGGTGACTGCAGAATACAATGAGGAAAGAGATCCTTCCTTCATTGATGTGAAAGAGCCGCACTTCATTTTCTTGTCAAGAAGCAAAGCCTATGGACTCTGAAAAACAATCTGAGGGGTTTGAAGTGGCGGGGGTGGTGGGAGGTTGGGGGTACCAGGTGGTGGGTATTACAGAGGGCACAGATTGCATGGAGCACTGGGTGTGGTGAAAAAATAATGAATACTGTTTTTCTGAAAATAAATAAATCAATTTAATAATAATAATAATTGCCCTATGAAGTAAAAAAAAAAAAAAAGAAGCAAAGCCTTGAACTCAGGGTTACCCAGGATCTATCGAAAGTTCAATTCCAAGAAGTAACATCTGAAAACGTCTGAGGGAGATGCAGTCCACCAATTCCTCCAGAGAGCCTCAAGTATCCCCTGGATTCCGCCAAAGCAGCCGAGACAGGCAGCCAGCCCACAAGCAGGGACACTTGCCTCAGCCTCTTACCAAGCCACACCTGTGAACCCTGATTCCATGTGCTGGTGTTCCCTATATAGGGAGGTTATAGAAGATAACCCTGTCAACTGAATCACAGCATCTCAGTAAAAATGTTCTGAGGACACTGTTCATTGTATTATCGAGTCCTTTTTATAAAATCCTTAGGGAAGTTTTGTCTCATCTAGGCATGTTTCTCTTGAGCAGGAAGTTTTCACCTTAGAAATACTGAAATTTGCAACAAATTTTATTTCCCTATATATGTCAGCTCAGGTTAGAATTTAGGTATTTTTAAGGTGTATATGTAAACTTACATATACATGCATTTACACACACACACACGCACATGCACACACTCTCATACAGGTCTCCCCCACTGTCCAAAAGTAGAGTTGCTATGAAAACTTCCATAAGCCAAAATAGCACAAAAAGGCAATGACCACTCATTTACACGAGAAAATTTTTGAGCATTCCTAGACCCCCAAAATCGCCTCTGCTAGGCTTTTCTGATACTGTATTGCTAAAGGATGCACAGACTAAGTCCAGAAGAAGCACAGACGCTCACAGACACAGTCCACAGCTCCAGCAGCCTGATATAGAGATGCTGAGCGTGGGTCCCTGCACAGGGTCTGGGGGGGCCCCTCTCACTGCTCCAGGTGCTGCCTCCATAATGGCTCACTGCAAAACGGACACTGAAGGCTATTTCTGCTTCTAGCTTTTTTTCTCATAAAAGTGAAAATTCTCTCTAAATTACTTTCTGTTAGTTAGCCAAAACAGGTACAGACACAGATCTTTTGTAAAAGCACCGTGGTGGAGCAGGAACCTCGAGAGAGTAGGGGCGGTACCTGTACACGTCAGTACTCGCATTTTGCGCAGCCCCTGCAGAGTGCCTGCACCCAGAAACCGTGCGGCGCCAGCCCGTGGCTAACCAATCCGCCTGCCCGCTGCCAGCACTGTTCCCAGAGAGGCAATCTGGAGCAATGGCTTTAACCATGTACATTCAAAATGGATAGAAAGAGAAGATATAAAGAATTACCTTTAAAACTGTATTTCTGATTTCACAAAGAGCTTTATGTCTGATATCCTCGAGCTGCTTTAGCGCCAGGGTAGCTTGCTGTAACTGCTCTTTACAAAACGCATCTAGAGAATATGTTCGAGACCTATCCAGCTAATGACATGACAGAAAATGCTCAGCGTTGGAAAGTCAAAGACAAAAGTCATATTCTATTTTTCATTTTGTATACATTATGCTTTATATACATGCTTCTTACATTCTTCAAAAACAAACACCAGTAGCTGAAACAAACTAAATCTTGATAAAAGACAGAAAAATACATTATTGTTTTAATCATAACTAAGATAAAGCCTCAGCAGAAAAATTCAAGACTTGATATATTTTTAAATTATCTATGAACCGAGGGGAACCACCAAATCCAGGAATTGCTTTTGAAATCCCAATAAGCACTGAATAGGGGATAAAGAGGCAAAAATTACATAATTCAAGTGACATGCACATTCTTCTGAGTTCATTCGCATGTGCCCTGGAGAAATTCGACCACCTCTGCTACTGAGCCTTGCCACACACCAACAACACATATCCCAGCATCCTTCCTCCTTTCAGAATTTTCTCATTTTTCCCACATTCTGTTAATTCTCTTGCCAAAATGCATTTTCATCAATAAATAGGAGATATTTATCCCTAGTTATACTGTAATATTTTATAAGTGTACACTCCCCTCAAAAAAAGATTGCGAAGTGTTGTTCTTGCCTTAAAATTCTGGATTAACTCTTTGTGTTCTCCTTCTCGTGGTCTTGTATCTGGCTACCAGGTCACATCTCAAATCTCCCTTCCTTTCTGATCTCACTGCTAACCTCCTACCTGAAGCTGTTCTTGCTCACCCCTGCATTATTCCAGCATTCTACTAGCAATCTCTTCAACTCTGTATCTCCTCGCTTTCAGTTTTTCCCATTAACCACCATCATGTTGATTTTCCTACAATAATACGTTCAGAAACTTTCAATAATTGTTCTTTAAGAATATGGGGTGCTGGGTGGCTCAGTTGGTTAAGCATCTACCTTTGGCTCAGGTCATGATCCCGCAGTCCTGGGATCAAGTTCTGCATTGGGACCCCTGCTCAATGTGGAGTCTGCTTCTCCCTCTCCTGCTCACCCTGCTAGTGCTCTCTTGCTCGCTCTCTGTGTCAAATAAACAATTTTTTTTTTAAAGAGTAGTTCTCAGCTTCCTGGGTGGCTCTGTGGATCGATCACCTGACTCCTGATCTCAGCTCAGGTCTTGATCTCAAGGTTATAAATTCAAGCCTCACACTGGGCTCCACAATGGGCGAGGAGCGTACTTAAAAAAAAAGAAAAAGAAAAAAAAAAGAATAGTTCTCAATGTTTACTCTCATAGGAAATCACCAAGAGGGCTTGCAAAAGGTGCAAATTACTAGCCCCACTCACTGCACTCTCCACCAAAAGGGGTAGGACACATATTTACATTTTTATTAGCCACTTAAAATAATGCTACCCCCAACGCAATTCTTCCTGAACCCCAAGTCCCAACTCTTCAGCTTGTTCTTGGCTTTGGGTAAACTGCTGTCTCTCTAGGACTTGGTTTCTCCATTGAAAGGGACCCACGTACGTCCTCTCCCATCCAGTCTGAGACACTCTAGCCCTGCAGCACAGCACAGGTTACGCCAGCAGAGCACAGGCACCCGCAAGTGCTCCACTCTGACTTCTGAATGGTCCCTCGTCTGCACTCTGGCCCTTGCTTCATTCTCCCTGCCTCCTTCTTGTCAGTCGTCACTGGCACCTGCATCCCCAGCAGTTCTAAGGTACAGGTGGCCACCTTCTGATTCCAGACCTCCATATCTCGGGTCTCCTGGCTATGAATCTGTTCACCCTCCATTTGGCCCTGGTTTCTCCAGGCTCAGAAATTCCTGTTTTTGCTAGCTTTCTTCACAACCCCCACTAGGAGTGCCCCAGCCCTAAAGCCCAGGTTCAACTCCTACCTCTCCTTTATTCTGTTATTCTTGGGCCAACTTTCAAGACCCAGCCTAACTTTCATAGCAAACATACACTGAATCCTTCACTCCCATTCTGCGCCATGGCTCCCCTGCTGCCGGACCCTTCCAATCCAGTGTGACCTGCTCATCACGTGCTTCCCCCACAAAACATGCCCCAACCTGGCTTGTCTGAATAGCTGGGGCATGAGTATTTTACAAGTATTGTTTGCCAGGAACCTTCCAACCTTCCTTGCCTTATATTTTGCTAACTGGCTAGTTAGAATGACTAGCAAAACTGAGGGACTACCTCTGGAATCAGCAATCATTTTTGTATGTAAAGAATTACCTCTTACAATAAACTGTAAGCAAATTACAAATGGCAATGCCTCATTTTTAGTTTGTTTCCACCTCCTTTGCATATAATAATTAACAAATATTTGCTAATTGTCTGGAAGCTTTGTTCCTTTTCTCCTGACATTCTGGGGGAAGCTGAAGGGCCTGAGGTCACTCCGTTAGTATTACCATGCAGTAGGTGTGGGCATTCACAGATATTCTGAAGTCTCTTCTACCTTACTGCCCATCATTAGCCAATAAATTCTGCCACTAAGTCACTCATAAAACAATCTAATATAGCTGCCCAACCAATCTCCTTCTAGAATAAAACCATATCAAAAATACTCCTCTATGAAATGTGTCCTTAACTTGAATGGTAATCATTTTGAAAGAGTCATCTCAACATAGCGATAAAAAATCATCTGTAGTGATTAATTCATTTTTCTTCCTTAACTCACTTAAAGACTTAAAGACTATCAAGCATCTATCGTGTATCAGCCACTGTATACAATCAATTCTAAAAATAAACTACTGACTTGGAAATATCAAAAACTTACTACACATGTATAGTCAACACAATTTTTGAGTTGATGATCAAATTTATAACTTGTCTAAATCCTTTTACTATATTTAAGTCTAGGTGACTATAAACTTTACTTTCCAGCACCTTCCCCAAGTGGGTAAATGAAGTAAAACTGTTCAATTGTATATTAAACCCTTGAAAACATATACTTCTATGTACTTTGACTTCTTTAAAAGAATTATTCTATATAAACTGAATGAAATCACCCACTAGGAAGGTCACCCTTTCTTAGAATTGTGGAACAGAAGAATTCGTAAATTTAATCAAAACCTCTGTGCTGTAACTCACAACAATTTCTTGACATGCTATATTGGGAGAATAGCTGGTAACTATCAATTGTGATAGAAATAATCATTTATAAATGATATTTCACATTTAGAGTTTTGAAAATAGAGAAAGGGCCTCATAACAGACTTAGGTTGAGTTTAGGGAAGAAATTATGTACAAGGAATATTGATTATTAAAAATGACTACCTGAGGGAATAATGTTCTTTGCGAGTATTTTAGAACATTAGTCTGTATTGTGATCATTTCCTGATGGATTGAACAATATGGACTCCTTCAACTCAAAACTCCCCTGTCCCCTTGTTTCCACGGACAAAACACCAGCACACAGCAGTGCATGTCTACCCACCTTGATGAGGCATATGGCAGATGGATGGTCTTCATGGTCATTACCTTTTTTTGTATCAACTGCATCTTCACAAAGTCCCTTTATATAAAGCAAACAGCCTTGAAATAACTCATCAGCCCAAAAAAGATGGCGAGTCAAAAACGACCTGAAAGTCAAAGAATTTCCAGGCTTATCTCCCATTCGAAATGAGTACAATGAATTTAGAGGTAGCCAGTATAACCTGTTTGGTACCCTGCACGTATTCTATCTCCTACAGTTTAAGTGGCATTAATAAACATCAGTAAGCATGACGAGATCTGTTTGACTGATAATGTTGAGAGCAAGGCTATGGTACTGGGTGTGTTGAGTATGAACAAAATAGGAGGGGAAATAAGTGATGACATTATAATTGTATGCCACTGAGTTCTAATAATTTTGAAATAGTAGGCAGTGACAGTTTTCTTAAATATCTCCAACCACCCGAATCTTAAAATAGGAAAGATGGACCCTTCTCTTTCCTCAGCCCCTTCCTACTGTCTGGTCATGGTTACAAAGATGAAAAATATCACTTCCAACATCCCAAGACAGACGTGGGGAGAGAAGAACAGAATGGAAGAGATAAGCCTCCAAAAAGAAAAGGGACGTTTGCTTTTCTTGATCCAGTTTTTTGCAACAGTGTCTAAAGAACAGGGGTTCTTCTGCCCTTCACTGATCACTTGGGGGGTAGCTGAATTTTATGACTGATTTTTGTATTTTATACAAAAGACAGAATTATCAGAAATTAGCCTCTTCCTGTCTTTCCATTTTACTGGCAAAAGCTTTATATACCATGAGGCTAGTGAAGCTGAAGCTCCATGGGCCCTTTATTCTCCCTGCCTCTCCCAAAGCCTTGTACTGTCTGTCTCCAAGAAGGCCTTCTCACTACAAACACCTCACAGATCCTGGGGCTCCTCACAGAGGTGGAACTGGTTCAGGACATTCCCGAGTACTAGTATGGGCAGGAAAAATGATTGCACTAAGAAAAATGGCACACCAGAAAGTGAAACACCACAAAAATCATACCCAATCTTGATATTTACTAACAAGAGAATGATGATCATAAATAAGAGTCATGAATCCACAGTACTCAACACTGTTTTAAGACTTTCTTTTCTTCATTTAAAAAATACAATGGATTTTATTTACATATTTTAACACAGATATGAAGAAATTAGTAGAGTGTATTATTAAAATAACAGTGAAGAAAGCACAAAAAAATTTAGAATTGTAATGGTGAGATCTGACAAGAGAAAAATAATGCATCATCTGATGATTATTCAAGCATAGGTTCTATGAGGAACTAACCAACAAATTCCATTCTATTATAACAGCAAACTAAATACATTCTCCAAAGCTTCTCATAGGACAGAACTACTTGGTAATAGAAAATATACCACAGAACTCTATTAAAACTCAGGTCCTAGCTTCTAGAAAAATGGAGAATATGTACTTTCCAGTGTTCTTCCCCCTGAGTACAACTAAAAACTGTGAACGTCATATATATAGTGAACATAAAAAGATACTAAAAGGCAGAGAGGCTGGACTGGCTAGGAAAGACAGCGCTAAGGTCCTTGGATAGTTTTTTCCCCCTTCCTTCATTCCAGGCTTGGAGTTGAAGAAACCAGCAAGCTGGAAACACCAACAGATGCCTGCTGTCCAGCTAAAGGATCAGGAAAGGGGCAGCCGAGCATGACAGCAAATTTTCAACAATAACCATTCTACTCTAGCGAGATACCACAGAAAAAAAAGGCCATGTGGAAAGCGTGAAGTTCTACCCTCGGCAAATGGTAACCAGGCTTCCCTAGCATTCCTCTGGGGGTTTCCAGGGAAAGCTAAGTAGGGAATCAAGAATTTCAACTTCCCTGGGAGCAAGCAAAGAAAGAGAAAGTCAAACAAAGAAACAGAAGACATACAAAAGCACTAAATAGAAATTTTAGAATTGAAAAATATGATGACCGAAATTTACAAAATCAATACACTGGCTCAACAGCAAAATGGAATGGACAGAGAAACAAATCAATGAACTGAGAGAATAGCAGAAATTGTTCAATCTGCACAGTAGAGAAGCAAATAAACTGGGGGTAAAAAAACTGACCCTCAGTAAGCAGCAGGACTATAAACAAGATCTGGCATTTGGGTCTGAAGTCCTAGAAGGGGAGGAGAAAGAGGGCAGGGCTGAAAAAATACTTGAAGAAATATGAATGAAAATTTACCAAATTTATCAAAGGATGCACAAACACAGAAGTGTGAGAAGCCAGGGTGACTTAAAACAGGGTAAAGACAAAGAAATCCTATAAAGATGCATCAAATTCAGAATTCTGAAAACCAAAGGCAAAAGAAAGAATGTGAAAGCAGCAAGAGAAGAAACATCTAGAGAAGAAAAGCAATCTGAATGACCCTGGAAGCCACAAGAAAGGGGTGTGCTTTTTTCCGGTGCTGAAAGCAAAGAACAGCCAACTCAGAGTCCAGACTCAAGAGTCTGGAGACTCTTGCTTCTGAAGGAGAAGCAAGACAATTTGCTGCCAGCAGACCTGCTCTACAAGAATGGCTACAGGAAGTTTTCTAAACAGAAATTAAATGACAAAATAATAGAAGGAACTCCAAAACACTGAGAAGGAATGGAGAACATGATAAACAAACCAATAAATTTTAAAAAAGGTAGGGGCGCCGGGGTGGTTCAGTCGGTTAAGCGTCCAACTCTTGATTTCAGCTCAGGTCATGATCTCAGGGTTGTGGGATCGAGTCCCCCAGCAGGCTTTGCACTCAGCAGTCTTCTTTCCCCTCCCCTTGCCCCTACCCCACTTATGTTCTCTCTCTCTAAAATAAATAAATCTTAAGAAAATAAGACAAATACAAAAATATATAGACTATCCTTGAGTTTTACAACTTATATTTGATGATGGAAGCAAAAACGCTAACTCTTCTGATATAGTGCCAAATGCATAAAGAGGAAATATTGAAGACAATTATACTATAAACAGGGGAGGGTAAAGGGACATAAAGCTAAGGTTTCCACAGTTCACGTGAACTAATAAAATGATAACACTAGTAAATTGTGTTATGTATATATAATGCAACCACTAAAAAGCCACACAAAATGATACATTAAAAAATATTATAGAAAATACCCAAAAAGAATTCTAAGATATATTCAAATAATCCACAGGAAGAAGAAACAGAAAGCACAGGGAAGAAATTGAGACCAAAAAACGAATGGGCAAACTTAAGCCCCAACATAAAAATAATTCAACTGAATGTACATAGTCTAATATATCAATTTTAAAAAAAAGTACCAACCCACAGCAAGATCCTACCACATAGCCATGAGAATGTCTACGTGAAAACCAGTGACAATTCAAATGGTGGCCCCGATGTGGAAAAGCTGAGGCCCTTGGATGTCGCCGGTGGGGATGAAAAATGGTACAATCATTTCTGAAAAAAAAAAAAAAACCCTAAATATGCAATTACTGTGTAAGCCAGGATGGCACTGGCAGGCATCTCCCCCTGAAAAATGGAGACTTCTGTTCACATAAAGACCTTTCTATAAAAGCTGCGGCAGCTGTCTCTCACAGAGACAAGAACTGGGAAGCAGCAGGTGTTCTTCAACAAGGGAATGACCACCCGGCAACACGTCCCCGTGGACTGCTCCCTGGCAGCAAAGGAACCACGCCAGAGGCAGCGGCCTAGACAGAGCTCCCCTCCCACAGTCTGCAGACTGTACCTGACTATTCCTGAAAAGACGAAACCACAGAAACGAAGACCAGAGCAGTGCTGGCTCCAGGCTCAGGAGGGGTGAGGTGGATGGGCAACAGGAGGGCAACAGGAGGGCTCCTGTCATGACAGAGGTCTGCTATATGTGGATTCTGCCCTGGTTGTCATACAACTGTCCTACAGCAGGTCTGCAAGACGTCACCACGGGGGCAACAGAAGATCTCTGGATCATCTCTGTGTTGTTTCTCACAACTGCATTCAGTCAGCATTACTGCAAAGTACAAAGTTCAGCACAGAATGTGGCTGCTGGAGCTCCTCCTGCAAACTAGGACTAACAGCCATCTCACTGGTTTGATGCAGTCACTCCCCTTCTGGAGGCAGAAAGTTACATCAAGTGACCAGAGGAAGTTATCCTAAGTGCTTTATACTGCTGTGATCTCCTCATACCACAGACTAGCATACCAGGAAATATAGTGTTTATTATTGTGTTTATATATGAATAGCATTTAAAAATAAGATAGGTTAAATTTAATCATAAAGGTTTAAAATTTTTTAAAAGATTTTGTCAGAGAAAGAGAGGGCACAAGCACAGGGGGCAGCAGGCTCTCTGCTGAGCAGGGAGCCTGATGCGGGGCTCAATACCAGGACCCTGGGATCATGACCTGAGCTGAAGGCAGATGCTTACCTGACTGAGCCACCTAGGTGCCCCCATAATTGGTTAAATTTAATCATCATAAAGTGACTTTCCAGTCACTGAGTGAAAAATGGCTGATACCTGCTTCCATATTATCTATTTAAATAAAACTTTTAGAGTTACGTTGCTTATCAAAACTTACCTGTTCGGAGCACCTGGGTGGCTCAGCGGGTTGAGCCTCTGCCTTCAGCTCAGTAATGATCTCAGGATCGAGCCCTACATCAGGCTCTCTGCTCAGTGGGGAGCCTGAGCTTCCCCATCCCTCTCTGCCTGCCTCTCTGCCTACTTGCGATCTCTCTTTCTCTCTGTCAAATAAATAAAATCTTCAAAAAAAAAAAAAAGCTTACCTGCTCTTCTCTGTCTTAATTCTTCTAACATTCAATTTCCAGGTAACAAATGATTTATTGACTCTGAAAAGAAAAACATTTCTTATATTTCATACTCATAAATCATGTATTTATGTAGAATACATTTAATAACATCTTAAGAATGCTAGATTCCCTAGAACATGTTTCATTCACATTTCATTCATCCTAAATCTTACCTGAAGTACATACTAGATCATATCACTTCTCTCCCAAACTGTCAACAGAATATAGAGCAAAAGTCGCTATAATTCTCATAGACACACAATTTAGTTACAATATCCCAATAAATATAAACACTATAAAAATATATTTTTCTTGGAGGCGCCAGGATGACTCTGTCAGCTAAGTGTCTGACTCTTGATTTCAGCTCAGGTCATGATCTTGGGGTCGTGGGATGGAGCCCCACAGTCAACGCTGTGCTCCATGTAGTCAGCTCGAGATTCCCCCTCCCTCTCCCTCTGTCCTTCTATCCCTTCTCCTTGCTCATGCTAAAACAAATTGACTAAACATATTCTTCTCTCTATACATTTATTAGCTTACTATATTTAAGAGAATCATATTTCAAGAGTCAATTGAATTTCCAGTGATAAGGAAAAAGTACATTGATAAGAAATTGTTGCATACTAATGTGTAAAAATAATCAGCTAGTGTTTGTTATTTGATACTTGTTTTTGAAAAGACGTATTTATAATTTTAAAAACTCAAAGAAGCTATCTGAGAAGGAATTTAATGGTGATGCTAGTTTGCCAAAGTGAGATTCCTTATGCAGCAAGAGGAACTGCTAGGGTCTGGACTGCCCAAGAAGCCAAGTAGCCCATCTCACTGCTGACTGAGACTCCCAGAAGCCAGAAGGAATTCTGAAAGAACCCGCTGCTGTCACACAAACAGGCACACCTGAGGCCTCAGAAATCAGAAATGCCTCTGATTTAGCACCTTGACCTTAAGTCAGGCTCCCAACAGGCATTCCAGCTAAATTCCTATCTTACTTTTCTCTAGTCACGGAACCTCAGGACTCCAGAAGTTTCCTGGAAAGAATCCCAGATGAATCCCCCAGCTGACAGTGTGAGGCATGTCCACAACAGGCTACAGAAGTGACACCTCCAGGCAGGCCCCCAAGGTTAAGAAGCTGGTGCTGCTGCTTGAGTCACCCTGCACTGCACACACCGCACAGCCAACAGAAGCCACCAGCACTGCAGATTGACCTTATTTTCTGTTTGGACCGTTACTTGCTACAATGTTAGTCATAAGAAACTTTACAAAAGATATTAAAAATGGGACGTCTGGGTGGTCAGTGGGTTAATGCTCTGCCTTCGGCTCAGGTCATGATCCCAGGGTCCTGGGATGGAGCCCCACATCTGGCTCCCTGCTCAGCTTCGCCCTCTCTCTGCCGGCTTGTGACCTTTCTCTCTCTCTCTGTGTCAAATAAAAATAAATAAATAAATAAAATATTAAAAATAAAATTCAAAAGTCAAATGAAGGGGACGCCTGCATGGCTCAGTTGGTTAAGTGTCTGCCTTGGGTTCAGGTCATGATCCCATGCCGGGCTCCCGGCTCTGTGGGGAGCCTGCATCTCCCTCTTCCTTTGCCTCTTACCCCTGTTCATGCTGTCAAATAAATAAAATCTTTAAAAATATATAAAAAACAAATAAGATGAATTTATCAGTTTTAAGCCAACTAAACTTTAATTTATACTTTTCTAAGAAAATTAATCATTTTGACCATGGAATGACTGATGCCAAATGTCATATAAAAAGATGACTCATCCCAGTTCCAACTGTGTTTCGAAAGTTTGATCAACTAAAATTACTCAGAGTGGAGTGGACCCTAAGGATTGATCACAGGCAAGGACAACAGTGGAAAGCCCAACACTGACAGTTTAAATAAACGGATTCAGAGAACAGTACTTTCCTACTATCGTAAGCTGCTGCCTGGCTGACGGAGATGCGGCTGTCACACACGTTCTCGAAGAGGTCCTGCTCGGAACCGTGTCTCTACACCCCATCTCCACTGCCACATGCTCTGGTTCAGTCCATACAGGACCGGCTCCCTCACCTCCCACCCTTCTCCAGTGTTTCAGCCACACCACGTCTAGCCTTGAATACACACTCACCTTGGATCTGCCCTGGAGCTTTTCACCTTAGCTGTATTGAGACTATTCTCAGCATTCAGGCCTCGGATTACACAGCACATATCTGGCCATCCTTTCTAAAGCAGCAACACATACACATCTCTGCTTAATTTCTCTGCCTTATTATCTTTCTGGCCCTCATCTCTAGCTGAAATAATCATATTACTTACTTATTATCGATCTCCGTGCATTAGAATTGGAAGTTCTACAGGAACACAGACTTTGTACATTTTCTACATGATTACATCTCATCAGGGCCCATAACAGTGGGACAAAAGTAGTACCAGCAAGTGTCTGTTCTGTGAGGACCTTCTCTGCCACAAATCCATTCACTTCTCTTAAAAAAGATCTTCAACCGTTTATCATATTAAATGTAACCATTTAAAATACTACTACTGTCTTTTCCTAGCCTCCAGCAGATAGCAGCAGACCACAAGGAAACACAGGCACAGAAGCAGGAAGATAGTGTAATGGCGCTGTAGAGACACATGGCAGCCGCCCTTGTGGGGAGCGCAGAGCACCCAGAGACCCAGAAGTACTCTGCTGTACAATTGAAACTGATGTAACATCACATGTCAGTTACACACAAAAGAAAACACTAGACACAAACACGAAAAGAACAAGTCTGGGACTTCTGTGTGAGGGATCAGCAGTCCCAGGAATCCTGCTGTCATTTCCTGTTACTTAAAACTAGGTAAATTTTTAAATGATGACTTTGAATCAACAAGCTGTCCAGCTCCCTAATTCTCTGATTTATTTTCCATTTTAACATTCCTTCTCTACCTGATGTTTTACGTATCTATATGTCTATATGTCTCCTACTAGAAGTTATTTGAGAGCAGGACAATCATTTGTTTTGTTCAATAGAGTATCCCCAGCATCTGGAACAAAGATTCTTAGCAAGCTCTCAATAAATATTTGTTTAGGGGTGCGTGGTGACTCAATAGGTTGTGTCTGCCTTCTGCTGAGATCATGATCTCAGGGTTCTGGGATCGAGCCCCAGATCAGGCTCCCCACTTAGCAGGGAGTCTGATTCTTCCTCTGCCTCTGCCTCCCCTGCTAGTGCTGTCAAATAATACACAAAATATTTTTAAAATAAATAAATGTGTTTAATGAATAAATGCATGAAAAACAAAAGGCCAATTAAATTAAGGTCATTATAGTTAATTTAAATTCAATCATAAAAAATAATTTTCTTATAATATTTATCCAAGAAGATGAGGAGTTCTAATATTTAAATGAGCAAACTTAATCTAAAAAATTTTTTTACTCAGGTATAATTGCCATACAATATCAACATATTAGTTTCAGGTATACAACACAGTAATCTGATATCAGTGTATACACTGTGAACAGAGGAGCAGTTAGTTAACATCTGTTACGATTCAGAGTTAACATGGTGTTACTGAGTGTACGTTACATCCTCAAGGTCTACTTTACAACTGGAAATATTTACCTTCCAATTTTCTTCACTCGCTTCATCCCCCTTCCAACACCTCTCTTTTCTGGCAACCTACAACTCTATCCTCTGTATTTCTGAGTGTAGGATTTTTTGTTTTTTAGGTTCCACATATAAGTGAAATGATGTGGTATCTGCCTCTTTCTCATTTCACTTAGCATGGACACAAATGACAAGATTTCTTTCTTTTTTTTTTTTTTAATGTCTGGGTACTACTCCATTTTTTTTTTTTTAAGATTTTATTTATTTGACAGAGAGAGATAGCAAGAGAGGGAACACAAGCGGGGGAGTGGTAGAGGGAGAAGCAGGCTTCCCACCCAAGAGGAACCCCGATGCGGAGCTTGATCCCACCCTGGGATCATGACCTGACCCGAAAGCAGACGCTTAATGACTGAGCCACCCAGGTGCCCCTGAGTACTACTCCATTGCATGTATGTATCCCATCTTCTTTATCCATTCATCCATCAATGAACTGTGGTTCCTTCTTTATTTTAGCTATTGTAAATAGTGCTGCAATAAACAAAGGAGTGCAAGTATCTTTTCAAATTTTTTTTAATTAATTTTTTATTTTTTATAAACATATATTTTTATCCCCAGGGGTACAGGTCTGTGAATCACCAGGTTTACACACTTCACAGCACTCACCAAAGCACATACCCTCCCCAATGTCCATAATCCCACCCCCTTCTCCCAAACCCCCTCCCCCCAGCAACCCTCAGTTTGTTTTGTGAGATTAAGAGTCACTTATGGTTTGTCTCCCTCCCAATCCCATCTTGTTTCATTTATTCTTCTCCTACCCACTTAAGCCCCCATGTTGCATCACCACTTCCTCATATCAGGGAGATCATTTGATAGTTGTCTTTCTCTGCTTGACTTATTTCGCTAAGCATGATACGCTCTAGTTCCATCCATGTTGTCGCAAATGGCAAGATTTCATTTCTTTTGATGGCTGCATAGTATTCCATTGTGTATATATACCACATCTTCTTGATCCATTCATCTGTTGATGGACATCTAGGTTCTTTCCATAGTTTGGCTATTGTGGACATTGCTGCTATAAACATTCGGGTGCATGTGCCCCTTTGGATCACTACGTTTGTATCCTTAGGGTAAATACCCAATAGTGCAAAGTTGAAAATAGAACTGCCCTATGACCCAGGAGTGCATGTATCTTTTCAACTCAGTCTTTTTGTTTTCTTTGAATAGATATCCAGAAGGGAACTCGCTAGATCATATGGTAGATCTAATTTTAGTATTTTCGGAAATCTCCATACTGTTTTCCATAATGGCCACACCAATTTATATTCCCACAAACAGTACACAAGAGTCCCTTTTCTCCACATCAAATCTTAATGATAGTCATTCTGATAGATAGGAAGGAATACCTTATTTTGTTTTGATCTGCATTTCCCTGATTATTAGTGATGTTAAGCATCTTTTCATGTGTCTGTTTTTGGCAACCATAGGTAGATCCTGGAAAAATGTCTATTCAGATTCTCTTCCCATTTTTTAAAAAAAGATTCATTCATTTGAGAGAGAGAGAGAGAGAGAGGGAACACACACACGCAGGAGGGACAGAAGGAGAGAGAGAATCTCAAGCAGACTCTTCGCTGAGCATGGAGCCCAATCCAGGGCTTGATCCCAGGACCCACAGATCATGACCTGAGCCAAAAGGAAGAGCCGGATACACAACTGACTGAGCCACCCAGTTGCCCCTTCTGCTCATTTTTAAGTGATTATTTTTGTCATCAAGTTGTATGAATTTCCTTTTTTTTGAGATATCAATTCATTATATATATGATTTACAAATATCTCATCCTGGTCAGTAGTTTGCCTTTTCATTCTACTGATGGGCTTCCTTCACTGTTCAGAAGCTTTTCAGTTAGATGTCGTTCCATTGGCTTATTTTTCCTTTTGACCCCTTTGCCTTTAAGTCAGATCCAAGAAAATGTCACCAATGTCAAGGAGTTTATGACCTACTTTTCTTCTGGGTGTTTTATGATTTCAGGTCATACATTCAAGTCTTTAACCCATTTTGAGTTTATTCTGTGTTTGGTATAAGAAAGTAGCACAGTTTCCTTCTTTTGAATGGTGCTGTTCAGTTTTCCCAACATTGAAGAGACTTTTTTACCATTGCATATTCTTCCCTCCTTTGTCATAGATTAATTAACTATACAACCATGGGTTTATTTCTAGGCACTCTATTCTGTTCCTTTCATCTATGTGTCCGTTTTTGTGCCAGTGCCATACTCTTTGATTACTAGAGCTTTGTAGCCTGTCTTAAAATCTGAGATTGCAATACCTACAGCTCTGTTCTTTAACACAGAGTATAATGCCATCTTTAAAAAACAGTTTTATTTCTTCCTTTCGAATCTGGATGCCTTTTCTTTTTCTTGACTAACTGCTGCGGCTAAGACTTCCAATACTATGTTGAATAAAACTGGGGAATGTAGTCATCCTTGTCTTGTTCCTAATTTTAGAGAAAAAGATTTTAGCTTTTCATGGTTGAATATTATTTTAGCTATGGGTTTGTCAAATATGGCTTTTATTATGGTAAGGTATTCTCTATACACACTTTGCGGAGCATTATCATAAATGAATGAATTTTTCAGATTCTCTTTCTGCCTCTATTGAGATAACCATGATTTTTATCTTCAATTTTTTTAATGTGGTATATCACAGTATATCACATTATTATATAGATGCTGAACTATCTTGCCATACCTGAAATAAATGCCATTTGACATTTGACCATTCATGGTGGATGATCCTTTTTGTGTATTTTATAATCTGATCTGCTGACATTTTGTTGAGCATTTCTGCATATAAGTTCATCAAGGAAATTGGCCTGCAATGTTCTTTGTGTATTGTCCTCTGGTTTTTGTATTGGGGTAATGCTGGCCTCATAAAGTGACTTTGGAAGCATTCCTTCCTCTTCCTTTTTTTGGAGTGGGGGAGAAAGAGTTTGAGAATAATGGGTATTAAATACACTTTGAAGGTTTAGTAAAATTCACCAATGAATCCAACAGATTCTAGACATTGTTGCTAAGTTTTGGATCACTGATTCAATCTCATTACTATCTTAATTTTCTATTTCTTCATGATTCAGTCTTGTTAGGTTGAATGTTTCTAGGAATCTATCCATTTCTTGTAAGTTGTTCAGTTTTCTTGTGCATAATTGTTCATAGTGACTGTCATGATCCTTCATATTTCTATTGTATCAGCTGAAACTTCTTTCATTCTGATTTTATTTGAGCCCTTTCTCTTTTTTTCTTGGTGAGTCTACCTAAATATGTGTCAATTTTATCTTTTCACAGAATCAACTCTTCATTTCACCAATCTTTGCTATTGTCTTTTTAGTCTCTATTTCACTTATTTCTACTCTGATCGTTATTATTTCCTTCCTTCTACTAACTTTGGGTTAGTAGAACTTGCTCTTCTTTTCCAGTCCCTTTGGGTATAAAGTTAAGCTGTTTGGGATTTTTCTTATTTCTTTTTTTTTTTCTTTTCAGCCTAACAGTATTCATTGTTTTTCCTCGTTTGTATAGTGGTGAGTATCCCCGCCTGTCATTGTTTTTGCACCACACCCAGTGCTCCATGCAATCCGTGCCCTCTCTAATACCCACCACCTGGTAGGATTTTTCTTATTTCTTAAGGTAGGCCTGTATGGTTATGAACTTCCCTCTTATAACTGTTTTTGCTACACCCTATACAATTTTGCTATGTCACATTTGTTTTCATTTGTCTCGAGGTATTTTTTTATTTCTCCTTTGCTTTCTTCAATGACCCTTTTGTTATCCAGTAGCTTGTTGCTTAAGCTCCTTGTTTTTATGGCTTTCTTGGTTTTCTTCTTATAATTAATTTCTAGTTTCATAGTATCATGGTTGAAAAACATGTTTGATTTCAATATTGTTAAATTTGTTGAGACTTTTTTGTGGCCTAACATGTTATTTATCCTGGAGAGAGTACCCTGTGCATGTGATAAGAAATGTATTCTGCTGCTTTTGAATGTAAGGTTCTGTGTATATCTATTAACTTAGTATTGTAGTCTTAATTTTACTACATTGGTCTTTTGACCTGTTAGCTTTATAAATGATTATAAAAGATTAATTCACTACCTTCACTATATATTTACCTTTTCCAGTGAGATTTTCACTTTCATATGTTTTCTTGTCATTAATTAGTACCATTTCTTTTCAGCTTAAAGAATCCCCCTTAGAGTTTCTCATAAGGCTAGTTTAGCAGTAATGAAGTCCCTTACTTTTGCTATATGGAAACTCTTCATCTCCTTCAATTCTGAATTATAACCTTACTGGGTAGAGTATTCTTGGTTGCAGTTTTGTTTTTTTTTTTCATTTAGTACTATGAATATGTTCTGCCTCTCCCTTCTGCCTTGCAAAGTTTCTGCTGAGAAATATGTTGATAGCCTATGGGTTTATCTTGTGTGTAACAAGTTATTTCTCTCTCATTGCTTCTATGATTCTCTATCTTTAATTTTTGACATTTTAAGTATACTATATTTTGGTGTGAATCTCTTTGGGTTCTTCTTATTTGATATTCTCTGGACTTCCTAGATATAGATGTCTGTTTACTTCCCCCAGGTTAAGGAGATTTTCAGCCATTCAAATATGTTTTTCTGTCCCCTCTTCTTCTGTGACTCCTATAATGAGAATGTTACTCCACCTGAAATTGTTCCAGAGGTCACTTACGTTATCTCCATTTAAAAAACAAAAACCAAAAAACTCTCTTCTTTTTGCTGCTCTGTCCAGGTGAATTCCATTGTTCTGTAGTCTAGCTCACTATCTGACCCACTCTTCTGACTCATCCAGTCTGCTGTTGAACACCTTTAGTGTATTTCTAAATTAACTTATTCTACTTCAGCTCTGAGACTTCCATTTGGTATTTTCTCTTTGCTGCAGTTCTTACTGTGTTCATCCATGTGTTCTTACATCCAGTAAGATGTGTTCATCTTACTGTGTTCATTCCCCCAAGTCTGGAAAACATCTTTCTAACCATTACTTTGAACTATTTATCAGGTAATATACTTATTGCCATTTCATTAAGGTCTTTTTCTGGGGTTTTGTCTTCTTTCATTTGAAGATATTCCTCTGTCACATTTTGCCTGATTTTCTGTGTTTTGGTTTTTTTTTCCTATGTATTAGGCAAAACAGCTACCTTTCCCAAACTTGAAGTAGTAGCCTCGTGCAGGTGATCTGTGAGGCTGAGAAGCAAAATCCCCTCTGGCCATTGATGCCAGGTGCTCAAGTGGAGTGCTAAATGTGGGCTACTCACACCTGCTGGCTGTGGTGAGGTCACAGATGTAGCAATGGAAGGGTAGGGCACTCACCTGGCAAGCTGGGGTGGGTTACAGCTATGGCTAGGGATGGATGGGAGGCCTGCTCAGATGGCTGTGGTGCACCTGTGGTATGGGGGGTTGGGGTGTGCTCAGGTTATAGGAAGACTACCAAAACAGTGACTGTCAAGGGAGAATGGGATTGCAAAAATGGACCCTGCTAGTACTTCTATCCCAGAAAGAGTCCCAAAATGTTCCTGCTTTTCTGGCATTCACTTTAAAAATAGTAAGTGGGTCTTCTTTACACGTGGCCCAGCCACTTTTCAAGGTGCAGCTTTTGCTCTGGGTCCCAGGGTGAGCTGAGTGTGCATACAAACCCTTTATGAGTAGCTTCTCCATTGCCTAGGTTCTGTGGATTTCCTGGACATAATTCCCATTGTTTTCCATTTTGGTGGCTCCTCTCTTTGGTGCAGAACCCAAGGACTGGGGTGCCTGATGTGAGCAACATTCTTTACTCCTCAGGTAGTTTCCACATTTTTAAGATCCTTCCTGATTGTGGGTTGCTGCGCCAGGGGTGGAGTTTTTGATGAGCGCCAGTCTCTCTTTCCTCTACCTATCTCCATGTTGCCTTTATCCTCTGTTGTGGAGATACTGTCTGTCTAGTTCTCAGAACTCTTCCAGAGGAAATTATTGCACATACAGCTGTGGGTCTGTTGTGTCTGCGGGAGGGAGGCAGTTCAGGATCTTCCTATACCTCTATTTGGCCTAAAAAACTTCTATCGAATACCCCATTTTCTCTAATATTCCCCATAAAAATGTTATTATGTAGTAGAACCCACACATCAACCAGCCAGTCACTATTTCCACAGGACCATACTAAAAATAATTGGTTTCATTTTCTTTTATCTCACCGAAAATTAGAAAATATCTTGAATTGCTGTAATAAATGGTAACATTTTCTTTCTAAAAGCCATTCCAAAGTAGGTATGAGTTCTATTTCTTCTACATCACCTATTTTAGTAACCTGCAAATATAAAGCACAAAAATCATGACTTTATTTCTTTAAAAAATATGCACTATTTTCAAGAAATTAAGAAAGCCTGTGTTTGCCTCATAACCTACTTGCTTTCATAATTAAACTTGTTCTATAGATGACCTCTACCACTTTATTTATACCCAAACTTGATTTCCCTTCCCACACTGATTCAATAGTTGCCATTTTCTAAGGCTATTTCTCATGCTCCAATAGAGAAAGAATAAAAGAAACTTCTTCCTCACTTTTAGATACTTCTCACAAATATCTGTTCATTTTTCATTCTCATAATCTGTACATTTTCTGTAAATGTAATATTTATGAGCTCAATTTTAACTACAGAGGCATAATAGTTCCAAAGGGACTAATAATCCCATTACCAAGATACCTTACTTTGACAACCAAGAACCACAGGCCTTTATCAAGAAATTCCCTTCCCCAGAGTCACTCTTCCCCATCTGAATGTTAACATTTTCTTCAATTTCTTCTGGAAATAAAAGTCTGCCTATATCAGCACATATGTACTTATGGGCACATTTTTGTTTATATAGAAGTTGTTCCTCCCACTTTCAGTTGATAATACACATCAGAGATATCTCCACATCCACACCTACAGATCTGCTTCATTCAGGTGTGGCCCTGCCCATGCTCAAAATCTCTGTCTGTCAAGTAAATGGATCTTTAAAAAAAATTATTAAAACCGAATCTTAAACCTTTATCTCTATAAAAAAAGAGAAAAAAACTTGCTGTTAAGTTTCTCCCAAAGAAGTTTTTTTTTAAAGATTTTATTTATTTATTTGACAGAGATCACAAGCAGGCAGAGAGGCAGGCAGAGAGAGAAAGGGAAGCAGGCTCCCTGCTGAGAAGAGAGCCCAATGTGGGGCTCAATCCCTGGACCTTGAGATCACGACCTGAGCTGAAGGCAGAGGCTTTAACCCACTGAGCCACCCAGGTGCCCCTCTCCCAAATAATATCTTAAACATAAACTATCCCTCAAATAACCAGGTTTACCTGGTCATTACACACAAAGATATTTTAAATTGAATAATGTTTTTCCATTATGATTTTAAAAGCTGAAAACACATATTCTATCTTACCTTTGAGATAAATGATGCAGTAACAATCCAAAATTCTTTGCAGTGTCTAGCTCTGTGGGCAGAGACCACCTGAAGATCATATGGATTATCGAGAATTTGACGGTTTTTCCGAGGAAGGCAATATACAAATTCTCCATCATCTGTTAAAGGTTCCTGAGGTTAAAAAAATTTTAATTAACTTAACCAAATGAAGTAATAAAATGACTGAACAACAGATCACTCAGTAAATTGAAACAATTTTAGATTAAAATTAAGAGTAATATCACTGAAGAAAGCTAACATCAAATTATGTACAAAGTTCCGCAAGATCAATCTTATGAAATATTTAAAATATGTAATTTTCATTCTTACACTGTGGTGAAGCAACATTCACAAAAACTCCTCTATGTGCCTCCTAATGTGTGCTTATTCACACAAAGAACTTGGCAACGTATCTTTAACACACATGCCCCAGTGCCAGTCAGTCTGTCTGCCAACATCAGAAGCTTTTGGAGCGTGTTAATCATTTGTTTTGATAATGATGGTGGCTTAGTATTATAATAATAACTACTATTTGTAAAGTAAATAAATAATTAGATAAGTAATAAGTGTTTCATATACATTATTCACCAGAATTTAATCTCTTAAATTTAATCTTTTAAAGTACCCACAGGGTTTATGATCATTTTAGCTCATTAAACAGATGCACAAGTTAATATTTTGAGGAATGAGGCAATTGGGGGAAAGTCACAAAGACAGGAAGGGCAGGTTGAGATGCAAATGCGAGTCACATTGAAGCTGTGTTCTGAGATTCTGCTGTGTTACTGGAGCCTCTTTCTTACTCACCAGCCATTCCTGAGAAACCAGCCACTTCGTATTAAGAAAATATTTTACATGAAATTTAATGTTTTTCACCTTTGAGACTTTCTCATTATTGGAATTTAAAAATCTCAGACCCAGATTTACTTCTTAAAACAGTTTGTGTCCTCGTTGAAGAATGTCACTGTTTCTCCCTAATTGTCCCAGGTGCTCACTATCTTGTTTATTTTTAGGATTTATTTATTGGGGGAGAGGGGCACAGGCGGAGGGACAAGCAGACTCCCCACTGAACGTAGAGCCTGACATGGGGCTCAAATCCCATGACTCTGAGAACACAACCTGAGCAGAAACCAAGAGTCAGACACTCAACTGACTGCACCACCAGGTGCCCTGCACGGTCTTCTTTTGACCACTGAGAGGATACGAACCTGGAAATCTTAAGAAACGAGTTTAAAACTACAAGTAAAATGAAATAAGCCTCAAGTGATGATTTGTATAGTACATGGTTTGGTTACAGTTATGTGGCCACTTGAGCCATTCTTGTTCTAATTACTTACAGGAAGTTGAGGATACTAGAAAAAAATTTTTTTAAGATTTTTTAATTTATTTATTTGACAGAGAGAGAGGGAGATCACAAGTAGGCAGAAAGGCAGATGGGGTGGGGGGAGCAGGCTCCCCACTGAGCAGAGAGCCTGATGTAGGGCTCGATCCTTAAACTCTGAGATCATGACCTAAGCCAAAGGCAGAGTTTTACCCCACTGAGCCACCCAGGTGCCCTGAGGATACTAGAAACTTAATGTAGACAAAATTATCCAAATGGGTCATGTATGTAATTAAATCATCCACTTACCAGAAGCATAATATATTCCAATGAAATTACTGGTTTTCAATTAAAAGCAAGTAGTTTTTCGTATTCTCAATCCTTTCTTTATAAACAAATGAAACCTCCATTATCAGTGAGTCCAACATCTGGCTCAGCAATGTATTTTCTAAGCCACCATGCCTGCTACATGCCAGACACCAGGCCACCTGCATTCTTCATTTAATTTTCACAGCTCTCTAAGGTTAAGTACTATTATTTCCAATTTAAGCTCAAAGAAGCTGAAGCTCAGAGAGGTCAGGAACTTGCCCAAAACCACACAGTGAGCACATAAACAGAGATGCAAAACTGGGCAACTCTGCTTCCATTATGCATGGTTCCTTGTTTTACATTAATGCTGCCTCTGACAATGACCCAAAGACTGTTTCTCCTCCTGGTCTAGGAGTCTAGAGCAGGGATCAGCAAACTCTGGCCAGGACTAAGTGCCTATTTCTCTAACTAAAGTCTCATAGGAACAAAGCCACATCCATTTGGTTATATCTGTTTCCTGTTGCTTTTGCCCTACAGTGAGAGAGCTGAGTAATAACAACAGAGATCAGAGAGCCTGCAAAGCCTAAAATACTACCTGGCACTTCTCAGAAAAAATTAGCTGGCCCCTGGTCTAGAACAATGGTTCTTAATTGTGCATCAGAATCATCTGGAGAGCTTCATCAAGTATGGACGACTGGGTTCCACCCCCAGAGTTTCTGATCCACAAGGTCTGGGATGGAGATGAGAATATGTATGGTGGATCAGCTCCCAGATTCTGCTGGTGTGATCTACCTGCAAACTGCCCTCTGAGAATCCTGGGTCTAAAAGTAGTTATGATCCTGCCCAATCTTCCATCTCCTGTCATGAAGAAGGGCACCAGAGGCCGACCTCACTCCTCATGGCTGCTCGTGCCCTCTGCATGTGACCCTGCACATGCTAAACCTTCTCCAAAGAGGAAAGGATAAAGAAATACAAAGATAATGAGATAGAAAATTGGGTACCAGGCAGTAAGAACAAGGATACAATGTTAAAGTAAAATGATGCCCAATGCTTTCACAAGCATTTACCATGAAACAATGATGGTAATTTGATATTAATGTAGTAATGGCTAATTTTAATACAATATGTAAGTGAATGAAATTAAGATTAAGGTATCATTTTAAATATCAACCTTTGTATTACAAAACTGGATAAAACAGAAGGATACCTTTAGAATAATCTTCTGAATTGCAGTTTTGGAACTTTTGTGCTCCAAACAGTGCTGTGGTAACGTCGTTTGCCAACCAAACTTTTCTCTTAGCCTTATAATATGTCTTGTCACATCATCATCCTCTGGTTCTGGTTTAGAACATAAAAAAAGAAAATCTAATATAATTGTGAGTATGGGCATCACTTAAGGATAATGTATAATATTCCAAATATTTCTACATAGAGAAAAAATTTAAATGGAAACTCATACTTATTTACACAAAGACTATATAGCTGGAAGAGAAAATATAGCTTGAAATTTAATTTTAACACAAGCTGGAAAAAAAGAATAATATTTTCCATTTAAAAAAGAGATTACAAAAGACCTAATTCCACAATTACACAGGTAGTTGTCACAAGAAGACCCTGGAACGGGAGCCAGTTAGAAGGCTTTTCTTTTTTCTTTTCTTTTTTTTTTTTTTTGTGTGTGTGTGGTTACATTTTCTTTTTTTAATTTTTTATTTTTTATAAACATATATTTTTATCCCCAGGGGTACAGGTCTGTGAATCGCCAGGTTTACACACTTCACAGCACTCACCAAAGCACATACCCTCCCGGATATCCATAACCCCAACCCCTTCTCCCAACCCCCCTCCCCCCAGCAACTCTCAGTTTGTTTTGTGAGATTAAGAGTCACTTATGGTTTGTCTCCCTCCCAATGCCATCTTGTTTCATTGATTCTTCTCCTACCCACTTAAGCCCCCATGTTGCATCACCACTTCCTCATATCAGGGTAGAAGGCTTTTCTTAATAAAAGCTTAAGATGATGTGGAAGCAGTAGGATCAGGATAAAAGTGATGACCATGCAAGGTGGAAATATTCTTCCCAGAGAGTCTCATGCAATACACCTCCCTCCTCCTTCTTTTGTTCCTTCCTCTCTCCCTCCCTTCCCTCCCTCCTTCCTTTCTTCCAAGTAGACTCCACACCCAGCATGCAGCCCAATGTGGGGCTGGAACTCATAACCCTAAGGTCAAGACCTGAGCTGAGGTCAAGAGTTGGACACAACTAAGTGAGCCACCTAGGTGCCCCTCAGACCTTCTTTCTTGATCTCTTAGCAGCTAATAATTCTCTCCTTCTTGAAACATTCCCTTTTCTTGGCTTTTATTCACCATGCTCTACAACTTGTCCTCTTAGCCCTTCTGCTTTTCTTGATAAAACTAATCATGGGAAGAGAAGCGACCCAGAAACCACGCTGACAAAACCAACAATGCTAAGTTGTTCAGGACTTCTGGTTCTCTAGAAATCACAAACACCAACTGATAAAAACAGCTTAACTCAGGACTAAACAGGACATGAACTTTTGAATAAAACAAAGTCAGGACCAGTGTACTAGACCTACACAACCCTAAGAGTAAATTCTTTTAATCTTGTGCTCTAGGCAACTCACCTGTCTCACCCTAGTCTAGGCCCTATCAGTTGCTTAAATAGGAAAGAAGTTTAAGATACTTAATTGAAAGGAAAGCTAGTTAATATTAGGTGAGAAGAGAGAAGGGGAGGTGCCGACACTAATGTAAGGGACACCACAAAGTATTTATGTCTAGCTGAGAGGTAAGCCATACAGACTAGGATATAACAATGTACACCTATTGAAACCATGGTAGTGCCTTACAACACAGATGGGTAGGAAAACAGATCGGTAGAACCAAGTAGAGACCAGAAATAGGAACATTTACAAAAGACAATCTAGTAAGCAAGAAAAAGGTATTTCAAATCAGTAGAGCAATCATTAGCTGTTCATAAATCATAATGGGAAATTAGCCACTTAAAAAACTATGCAATTATATGCAAGTTTAAATTATAGATGAATTATAAGAGTAAATGTGGAAACAGAAATTACAGAAAATATATGTTCCTGAAAAAATATTAAAGCATGTTTAAAAAAAATAATAAATTTGACTTCTTCAAACTTAGCAATTTATACAGCAGAAAAGCCACCACAAATAAATCTAAAGCATAATTATCAAGTTAGAATGTCTCTAACCTATGTAAGAAGCTAGGGATTAACATCAGATATTTAAAGAGTTCCTACCAATCAATAAGAAATAAATGTTTTCATATAAAGATGAACAATTTATAGGAAATACAAATGGCCAGTAAACATACCAAAAAATATCCAACCCCATTAGTAATCAGAAAATTGCAAATTAAAATTACAACAAAATAGCCATTCTCACCCATCAGACTTGCAGAAAATTAAGTTAGGAAATATCCACTGTTGGCCAGGGTATTCCTCCTATGCAATACTGCAAAAGCATAAATTAATGCATCCATTCTTGGTGGTGACCTGGCAGATTTAATGAACTGATAGAGACCACTGGAGAATGGAAGTGATTTATGACAAATTTAAAATAACAATTTTTCAGAATAAGTAGTAAATTTAGGGAAAGTATAGATCCTCCAAAATGCTGGGGGGAACTTTTTCTAAAAACTAGATTAATTCAGAAATCAAAGATAGGGCTACCTGGGTGGCCCAGTTGTTTAAACAGCTGCCTTTAGCTCAGGTCATGATCCTAGGGTTGTGGAATCAAACCCCAAGTCAGGCTCCTGGCTCAGAAGGAAGCCTGCTTCTCCCTCTGCCTGCCACTCCCACTGACTGTGCACTCTCTCGCTCTCTGACAAATAAATGAATAAAATATTTTAAAAAAGAAAGAAAGAAAATCACAGGTATTTACTAAAATGAGACAATCCATTATGCACCTAACATGGCAGAGTGAGGCACGGTCCTAGTGTGCTGGGTGCATGGTATGAGCCAGGAGAGCAATTCTTTCTATCAGAACTGCAAGGAGACTAGCCTGTATTCCACTTTCACGGTGAGTCAAGAATATAGGTACCAGAAGTAAGGTCAGGAAATTACAACTTTCAAAGGAAAATCTTCCAGAAAAAAACCATGGGGGAAAAAAAAGCAGCATAAAGACATTTATTTTGTCAACGTAGACACAAGCCTCTATCTTCTGTTAGAGACGCAATAAAATCTCGTCAGTGAACACTGGGCTGGGCTCCCAGTGCCCTCCCCTTCTAATCCACAGCCTTGAAAAAGCTCTATCACCAGACAGAATCTTCAACAGGAGTGACAGTGAAGACAGAGCTTAAGGAGGAGTTCCAGCATTTAAGGGTAAAATCACAAATCTTTACGATGAAAATAAAACCTTTCTTTTAAGAAGTTTACAACAGGCACCTGGGTGGCTCAGGCAGTAAGTGTCTGACTAGTGATGTCGGCTCAGATCATGATCTCAGGGTCGTTAAGACAGAGCCCATGTTGGGTTCTGCACTGGTCATGGAATCTGCATGGGACTCTCACGCTCCCTCTGCCCCTTCCCTCATTCACTCTCTCTCAAAAAAAAAGGTGAAAACAGAACTTCTGCTACCTTGGAGTCAGAGTGTAATTGATATTATCCCACCATGGGACCATGTCTTCCTAATGAAAGATAATATATAAAAACTGTCAAATGAGCCACACTGCTGGTAAGTACTGTGTCAGCTCCAAGGAGAAGGGTCGCAGCAGACTAGGGACCTCACTGAGAGCTTATAGAACTTGCATAAATATCAATCTTAACGTAAGGACTGAGGGGGGCAAACATTCTAGACAAAAGAATCATCTTAAAAGAAAGAGACAAAGAGTAAATTCCAAAAGCGCACATCAACATGAATGATCTCCAAAGGACACAATAAAATGTCACAGACGTACATATTTCAAAGCTTTTACTGAAGTATAACATACATACAGAGGGTACACACACCATCCGTAGGCATACAGCCTGATGTGTTTCAGACATTAATATAGCCTGGAGCCAGCGCACCCATCATGAAAGAAAGCATCACCAGCCCTCCTGAAGTCCGCCTTGAACCTTGCCCAGTTACTATTACCACTTCAGCCCATTCCCACAAAAGTCACCACTCTCCTGCTTTCTCAGATTAGAGATTAATTTTTCCTAGTGTTTACTCTACATGGTGCTCATTGTACCATGTGTATTCTTCCCCATGCAGCTTATTCTGGTCAACAGGGTGTGTGCTTCTGCACAAAATAATGCCACATGTTTTATGGATGTATTAGTTGTCTATTGATATGGGAGCAACTGTCCTAACATTTAAAAGTTTAAAACAAAAAATTTTTTTCACAATTTCTACGGGCGAGTAGCTCAGTTTCCCATGAGGTTGTAATCAAAACGCTGAAGGCTCTCCCGGGGCTGGAGGATGCTCTCCCACACAGACATGCTGATATGCCGGGGATCTCAGCTCTTTGCCCAGTGGACCCCTCTATAGGGCCACGTACGTGTGTCACAGGAGAGCACACAGGAGAAGGGATCTCTCCAGGCCTATCATGACTTCATGACTTTGTCTTGGAGGGCACACGGCATCGTTCCACCATGTTCTACTTTGTACAACTGCAAACTATCACATCCACTGTATTATTAGTTAGAAATGAGTCACTAAAGTCTGGCCTTTATTTAAAGGGAGAGGAGTAAGGCTCTGGCTTTTGAAGGAAGGAGTGTCAAAACATATGTGACAAATTTTTAAACTCCCACAATGGACAAATATAAATGTAGACAATACATAAAACCATCCATGGAAAGGACAGTCGCCCATGTGAGTGTGACGGTCAGTTGGTCCTACTGTTAACTGTCGACAGGAAGCAGAGAGGGGAGCACTCTGAGCTACTCACTTTACTTGGGTACCTGCTCTCCACTGCAGTGTAACAGATTACTGCAAACTGGGTGTTTGTTATCCCACAGTGTCCAGAGGTCCGATACCCAGCAAATTTCACCTGGGTCCTCTGCCTAGGGTCTCACAGGGCTGACATGAACATGCTGGCTGATGACGCCTCATCCGGAGACACTGGCTCCAAGCTCCCCTCAGTGCTGGCAGAACTCATTTTCTTTGTGGCTGCATGACTGAGGTCCCGGTTTTCTGGCTAACAGTTGGCCCAGGTACCACTGTCGGCTACAGAAGTCTAGTTTGGGGTCCTTGCCCCAGGGCCCTCTCCACACATGGCCATCTTCCCCTTCAAAGACGCCAGCGTGGCATCTGCTACTGCTCTGGTCTCTTTTAAAGGCTCATCAGATGAGGGCAGGCTCACCCAGGAAAACCTCCTCTTACAACCTTATTACACCTCAGAAATGCCACACAGAATGCCCTCGTCCAGGAGCAACACTCCCATTGCACTCGCAGCTGTGGCTCACACTCGCCAGGAGGGGAGGAGACAAGGCCTGTCAGTTTTGTGCCATCGGAGGCATTCATAATAGTGACTATCTTCTTTTCAGAAAAAGGAAGCCTGTTTAAATGAGGGGCCCAGAAGTCTACATTTCAATAGCTTTATGACTAATCTGGCTTGGACCATGGTAAATCAGTGAAACACAGAAAAGTTTCCCTTTTCCTGTCAAACTTAAGATACTAATACAAATAAGAATTTCAGTTATATTATCATATGGTTTCACTTACTTGTGGAACATAAGGCATAGCACGGAGGACATTAGAAGAAGGAAGGGAAGATTGAAGTGGGGGAAAGTGGAGGGGGAGATGAATGATGAGAGACTATGGACTCTGAGAAACACACTAAGGGTTTTACGGGGAGGAGCATGGGGAGGGGGTGAGCCTGGTGATGGGTATTAAGGAGGGAGAGCATGCACTGCATGGAGCACTGGGTGTTATACACAAACAATGAATCTTGGAACACTACCTTAAAAACTAATGATGTACTGTATGGTGACTAATGTAACATAATAAATAAATAAATAAGAATTTCAGGTATAAAGAAAGCACAACCTGGAAAACATGAGAAAAATCAGCTTAAATGAATTATCTATTTGGGGAGTTAAACCCTGTGTCAGAAAAAGATGGAAAAGAATTAAATACAATGATACCATAAAGTTTTACTAAAAGGATAAAACAAAGCCATATAACTTTATTTAAATTCTATAACCATAACCTTCAGAATTGTTCCTAATTAAGAACATAGTCAATCTATGTTTTTCAATCTGTCGATATTCTGGGTTTTCAATCTATTGATATTCTGGGTTTTCAAGAAGATTTAAAAAAAGCTAACAGTTCTCTAAGCAACCAAACACATAAAATTCAGTAAGACTCTTTCTTCTAAAGTCAGTGTCCTACTCAAGCACACAAAACCACACAATTATCTGAAAGAAAATGTCATGTCTTCCAAACAAGCTGTCTACCTGTTGTATCATAGGATACAAGCCTTTTCTTCTTAACTTTTGGACAAGGGTGAATCTGATCCTTTTTTGCCTTTGATTTCTCTTTCTTCTTAGGAGAAACTGGTTCTGAAGGATCTTGCTGAGTTCCAGTTTTTTGGAAGTAATCTGAAAATAAAAACATTATTAACTGAGTAACCAGCAAGAGCTATAAATAATACCACAGCCATTCTCCACACCAGGCCATACAGGGGATCATGACACAGTGTCAATTTTTAAGAGTACAGGCTCTGAGTCAGATGCCTTCATTCCAACCAGTTACAAGCTTTGCCACTCAGTGCTGTGATTTACTCTGCAAGTAGCCCATCAGCCTTTCTTTACCCACCTGTGAAATGGGGACTGTTAGAGTGAGAACCTCATAGAGTGTTACAAGGATTAAGTTAGTTAATATGTTTAAAGCATATAGTCAGGGGCGCCTGGGTGGTTCAGTCAGTGAAGCGTCCACCTTTGGCTCAGGTCATGATCTCCAGGTCCTGGGATGGAGTTCTGCCTTAGGCTCTCTGCTCAGGGGGGACTCTGCTTCTCCCTCTGCCCCTCCCCCTGCTCGTGCTCACTCTCTCTCTGTGTCTCTCTCAAATGAATAAAATATTTTTTAAAAAGCACACAGTAAGTACTTACAAAGACAAATATTAATTCTATCATTACAATAAATGCGAATTCTCGTGTGAAAAACATTAACAAAAGCTTTTTATCAGGGAGGGACTTCTCTCCTCAGAGTACAGCCCCATCATTCTGGTGGCTGACTCTGGTGGCTGACACAACACCCCGCCCCACTCTCTAAACACCCTCTCATCTCTAGTGCGCTTCAACCAACCCCTCCCGAGATCATCCCCGAGAGCCCGTCATCACCAGCCTCTCCTTCCAGCCTGCTTGGCACTCCCAACATCACCATTTTTTTTTTTTTTGATGTCCTTGGCACCTCCAGTTCACGGCCCCATGACTTTCTACCCATCACCCCTCTGCTTCTTTGCATCTTTCTTTTGATCCCCCTGAAATTATGTTGTCTTTCAATGACACTCTTGCCAGAGCCTCAACTCTCACTCTTGATCTCATCTCCATGGCAGAACAGCAGCCCTGGACGATGCCAGCTCAACGTGCTCAGTGTGCCTGCGTTTGCATACCTCAGAGCTGTTACACAAAGGCCCAAACGGGAGTGGACTGAAATCGACTTTAATATTTCACAAATGGCCCCTGAACACTTACCATTTTCCTGGCTCCCTTGCTCTTCTGGCGTTGAACAGCTAGCTCAGATGTGCCTCAGACCCCAGCACCTTCACCTTCCCAACCCTCCACTTCAACGGATCTTCATGCCTACTACCCAGGGCACGCAAAGGCATCGGACGGGAATTCCTTCAACGTGCTTGTGCTAAGTAAGCCAACGAACCCACCCCAGCAGCATCCTTTCCTCCTGCCCCTCCTGACTTCATTAGGGAGGTGTTTCTCCTCCCATCCAAATCAATCCTTTCCACCCTTGTTTGCAACCCAACCCCTCATGCCTACTCTACTAATTATTCCTCTTCCCCTTCGCATATCAAGCTCCCACCATCAAGCCTGAGCAGCCAGCAAGCCTCACCCATTCCTAGACCACATTTCCCTCTAGCTGGTGAATTCTATCTCGCCTTTCTTCACAGTCGTACTTCTCAAAAGAGTTGCAGGTACTCACTATTCTATTTCTTCATCTGCTCCCACTTCCTAATCTAGTCTAGTTGAGTTTCAGACCTCCACTTAAATAGCACTCAAGTGACCATATAAATTCAATGGGGATTTTCAGTCCCCATTTGACTGAGTATTATTACTTTTGAATGCTCCTTCTTTTTGTAAAATTGAGATATAATTGACAAATAACATTATTAGTTTCAGCTATACGACATAGTTAATATTTGTACATATTGCAAAAAGATCATCACAACATTCCTCACATAGTTGCAATTTTTTTGTGGTGAGAACTTTTAAGATTTACTGTCAGCAAATTTCAAATTTACAACATGCTATTGTTAACATTCACCATGTTGTGCATCATGTCTCCATAATTTATAACTCCAAGTTTGTACACGTGACCACCTTCCCTCATTTTACCCACTCCCAACCCCTGCCTTGGGCAACCACCAACCTATTCTCTGTATTCATGAGTTTAGATTCCACATACAAGTGAGATCATATTGTATTTGTCTTTTGATGACTTGTTTCACTTGGCACAGTGCTGTCAAGGTCCATCTGTCACAAATGGCAACGGTTTCATTTTCTTACGGCTGAATAATCTTCCACTGTATATGCGAATCACAGCTTCTTCATCCATCAATAGTTTATTTCTGTGTCTTGTAAATAATGTAGCAATGAACATGGGGATGTAAGCATCTTTCTGAGTTGGGTGTTTTCATTTCTTTTAAATAAATATGAAGAAATGCAATTACAGGATCATATGGTATTTCTAATGTGTTGAGGAACCTCCATACTATTTTCTGCAGCAGCTGCTTCAACTTACATTCTCACCAACAGAGCATGAGGGTTCCCTATTCTCCACACTGTCCCCAACACTAACTATCTCTTCTCTTTTGAGATAGAGATAGTAGCCATCCTAGCCATCCTAACAGGTGTGAGGTTATAGCTCACTGTGGTTTTGATTTGCATTCCCCTGATAATTACCTGTTGGCTATCTGCATGTCTTTGGAAAAAAGTCTATTCAGGTCCTCTGCCCATTTTTAATTGGAGTTTTGGTTTTTTGGCTATTGAGTTGTAGAAGTTCTTTATGTATTTTGGATATGAACTCCTTATTACATACATAATTTGCAAATATTCTTCTTCCATTTCATAGCCTTTTCATTTTGGTGTTTTCCTTCACTGTGCGGAATTTTTTTGGTTTGATGTAGTCCCACTTGTTTATATTTGCTTTTGTTGCCTTTGCTTTTAGTGCCAAATCCAAAAACAGATCACTGCCGAGACAGGATGTTTCCACCAATGATTTCTCTTAGGAGCTTCATGCTTTTAATGTATTGCTGAATTTGCTTTGCTAATATTTTACTGAGAATTTCTGCATGTTCATCGGGGATATTGGTCTGTAATCTTTTCCTGTGGCATCTTTGTCTGGTTTTGATATCAGGGTAATACTGACCTTGTAAACTGAGTTTGGAAGTGTTCTCTTATTTTGGGGAAGAATTTGAGAAGGATTATTAACTCTTCCTTGAATGTTTGGTAGATTTCACCATTGAAGCCAACTGGTCTGGACTTGTTTGTTGAAAGGTTTTTGATTACCAATTCAAATTCTTAACACTAATTATTCTGTTCAAATTTTCTAATTCTTCATGACAGCCTTGGTAGGTTGTACGTTTCTAGGAATTTATACATTTATGCTGGGTTATCCAATTTGTTGGTGCATAATTGTTCATAGTGTCTCTTTGTCCCATGGTATCTGCTATACCATCTCCTCTTTCATTTAAGTCTGTGTGTGTGTGTGTGTGTGTGTGTGTGTGATTCTTGCTAAAGGTCTGTCAACTTTATCTTTTCAAAGAACCATCTTTTAGTGACACTGATCTTTTCTATTGTCTTTTTAGTCTCTATTTCATTTCTTTTTCTCTGATCTGTTCTTTTTTTTTTTTTAAGACTTTATTTATTTATTTGACAGAGAGAGAGAGAGAGATCACAAGTAGGCAGAGAGAGGTGGGGGGAAGCAGGCTCCCTGCTGGGCAGAGAGCCTGATACAAGGCTCGATCCCAGGATCCTGAGATCATGACCTGAGCCAAAGGCAGAGGCTTAACCCACTGAGCCACCCAGGCGCCCCTGATCTCTGTTCTTTCTTTCCTTCTACTAACCACTGGCTTTGTTCTTTTTCTACTTCCTCAACTGAGATTTTTCTCATTTATCGAAATAGATGTGTGATGCTATGAACTTCTCTCTTCTAATTGCTTTGCTTATCCTGTAAATTCCGGTATACCATATCTCCATTTTCATTTGTCTTAGGCATTTTTAAAAATTTCTCCTTTGATTTTTTTCTCTGGATCTTGGTTAGGTATTTGTGTGTTTAAGATTTTATTTGAGAGAGAGCATGCACAAGCAGGAGTGGCAGAGAGAGAGGGAGAAGCACCATGCGGTACTTGATCCTACGACCCTGGGACCATGATGCATTAACGCACTGAGCCACCAGGCACCTTAGCCCTTGGTTATTTAGTAGCATGTTGTTTAATCTCCACATTTGTGAATTTTCCAGTTTTCTTTTTCTAAAATTTCTAGTTTTTTGGTTTCTTTTTTTCCCCCCCATTGTGGCAGAAAAGATCCTTGACATGATTTCAAACTGCTTAAATTTACTGAGACTTGTTTTATGACCTGTTGTATGATCTATCCTGGTGAATGTCCATCCCACGAACACTTGAGAAGTTGTGTGTAGTCGACTGCTTTGGGATGAAATGTTCTACTACACCTGTTAAATCCATCTGGTCTCACATATTAAGACCAATGTTTCCTTATTGTTTTGGGGTATTTTTTTTTTGGTTTGGTTTTTTCTGTCTGGATGACCTGTCCATTGATGCAAGTGCAATGTTGGAGTCCTCCACTGTTCCTGTCTTGTTATCAATTTCTTTTAGGTCTGTTAATCTGAATTTAGGTACCCCTATGTTGAGTTCAGATTTACAAATGTTATATCCTCTTGCTCTATTGGCCCCTTTATCATTATCATTAAATATTTTTATTTTTTATTTTTTTTTAAAGATTTTATTTATTCATTTGACACAGAGAGATCACCAGTAGGCAGAGAGGCAGGCAGAGAGAGAGAGAGGAGGAAGCAGGCTCCCCGCGGAGCAGAGAACCTGATGCGGGACTCGATCCCAGGACCCTGAGATCATGACCTGAGCCGAAGGCAACGGCTTAACCCACTGAGCCACCCAGGCGCCCTCATTATCATTAAATATTGACCTTCTTTGTCTCTTATTACATCTATTACAGCCGCAGCTTCTGGTTCCCATTTGTACGGAATCTTTTCCATCCTTTCACTTTAGTCTGTGTGTGTCTGTACAACTTAAGTGAGACTCTCGTAAGCAGCATAGACAGAGGCCTGGTTTTGTTATTTTTAAGATTTTATTTATTTATTTGACAGAGAGAAACACAGCAAGAGAGGGAACACAAGCAGGGAGTGGGAGAGGGAGAAGCAGGCTTCCTGCCGAGCAGAGAGCCCAATGCGGAGCTCAATCCCAGTACCCTGGGATCATGACCTGAGCCAAAGGCAGATGCCCAACAACTGAGCCACCCAGGCGCCCCAGGCCTGGTTTTTTAAAATCCATTGGGCCATTCTTTATCTTCTGTTTGGAGAATTAGTACATTCACACTTAAAATAATTAATGATAATTGATTTCTGGCTGTTTTATAATTCCCTTGTTCCTCTCTTCTTCTCTTTCCCTCTTCCTTTGTGATCTGATGGTTTTCCATACATCTCTCTCTCTTTTGTGTATCTACTATAGGTTTTCGCATTGTCCTAACAAGAGGCTCATGTAAAACAACTTACAACAATCTATTTAAGTTGATAGCGGTGTAAGTTTGAATGCATTCTAAAACTCTACATTTTTACTCCTCCATCCCACATTTTATGTCCTTGATGTTCACAGTTCACATCTTTTTATCCTGTGCATCTATTTAACGAAATTTTGTTTTTACAGTTCTTTTTACTACTTTTATCTTTTAACTTTCAAACTAGCATGTAAGTGATTAACCTCCCCCACCCCTTACATTATTCTCCCAGACTGTGGGTGCACCTCAGTACGCTAGCTCTGCTCTGTACCCCGGGGGGAGAAGCAGCCTGTTAGAATGGTTTCTCCACTTGTAACAGTTCAGCAGGACTCACATGTGCAAACTCCCAAGGTCACCAGAGCCAGGAGGTCAAAAGGCATCTTCCTAGGTGGCAGATGCAAAAATCAGGGTGCCAGACCAGTTCACAAGCTCCCACCCCAGAAGATTCCAGTGACCCAGAATGAGGCAGAAGGAGAGCACCAAGATGGTGCCCACTGGGTTCTGTCCCCCGACAGCACCTTGGTAGGCTCGAGATGTCTTGGGGGACAGCATCTCGGTAGTGCCAAATAAGAAGCCTGTACTACAGGTTGAAGCTCCAGGACAAGCCAAAAGACCCCTTTCCCAGAAAGACAGGGGGTATGTTTCAGGCTGCTGTGTCTAGGCTGGGCCCTGGGTGGAGCCAGTTAAGAACTCTTCCTCCACTTATTACAGGACTATGGGACCTGTGAGTGTAAGCCCTCTGGCCACCAGTCAAGCCACCTAGTGTTAACCCCAGGGTGGCAGCCACAAAATTCAGGGTGCCAAAGAAGTGTACATGCTCCTTTTGGGGAGATACCTGGAGAGAGGGAGAGGGTGAGGACAGCATCTGCCAGCCTCTGTTTTTAGACAGCATTTCAGTAGGCCCTTGAATGTGTGTTACATCAGATGCCTGACGCTCAGAGTAAAGCTTTAAGATAAGCAAATAGGCCTCGTTCACTGAAGGACTTAGTCGCCCACCCACCTCTGTGCTAGGCCCAGGGTGGCGAGACTGCACCAGCCCTTTAAGAACTGTTTCTCAGTTCAGTGTAGCCTTGTAGGTCTTGTGGATCAAAGCCCTTGGTTTCAAAGCTAACTGTTTTGGGAGTTCATTGCTAAGGCACAGGTCTTAAAAGTTGAGGTGCCCAATGTGGGGGTTCCAACTCTTTGCTCCTCAGGGAGCACCTCAGGATTGTGAGTTCCCTCCTGATTGTGGGTTGCTACACCACAGGTAGGGTTTATGGTGAGGTTGTGTCTTACCCTCTCCTACCCATTTTGATGTGGCTTTTTTCTTCATTCACCCCAAGTGTAGGGCTCAATCAGCTAGTTTTGGGGTGTCTTCTCAAGGGAATTGTCACATATGTGGCTATAGATTTGGTGTGTCTGTGTGAAGAGGTGAATTCAGGATCCTTCTACATCACCATTTTGAACCAGGACTTACTCCTTCATTTTTGATACCATTTTTTACTCCAGCATCTGTGACACCCCATAGCCATCTCTTGCTTGCCATCCTCTCTAGCCTGACTCTGACCATCCCCATGTGTGCACTGCAGCCACCCTCCTCTCTCCGGGTCAGAGCTGCTGTAGTTCTGTGGCCATGATTCTGTGTCACTTCATACACTTTCCTTAGGCAGTCTCACTCGTGGCCATGCCTTAAGTTTCCACCCACATAATAACTCCAAATGCATCATCTCAGCCCTGGCTTCTCTGAGCCCCAAATACACACAGTCAACTGCTCCCTTGACATCTCCACTGGAATGGATGGAAGGTAGCTCAAATGCAACATGTCTCAAACTGAACCATGATCTGTCCCCAGACCCCACAAACTCTGACCCTTCTTCAGGGCTTCCTATCTCAGAGAATGGAACCATCATTCATTAACCAAACAACCCAGAAACCTAACTATCATCTTTGACACCATCTCTCTCTCTCTCCAACCCATCACCATAATTGATAATCCCACCTTCAGAATATCCAAAACCTCTTAACTGAGCTCCCTAAATCAATTCTTGTTTACTTCCAATCTATTATTTTTTTTTAAGATTTATTTATTTATTTGACAGACAGAGATCACAAGTAGGCAGAGAGGCAGGCAGAGAGGGGTGGGGGGGAGTAGGCTCCCCACTGAGCAGAAAACGCGATGTGGGGCTCTATCCCAGGACCCTGGGATCATGACCTGAGCTGAAGGCAGAGGTTTTAACCCACTGAGCCACCCAGGTGCCCCATCTTCCAATCTATTCTTAATCTATAGCCAGAGTGATCTCTGCAAAGCAGAAATCTGATCATGTTAACTCTTTGTGTAAGCCTTCCTGTGGCTTTTATCTTCACGGTATAACGCCCCGATCCTTAACAAAGCCAACGAGCCATTGCTCGGCCTGGCCCTTGTATTCCCATGCAGCCTTATATTCCTATCCAGCCTTTTATTTCTGGCCCTCTTTACTGAGGAAACAGAAGGGTCAGAGGACTTCTCCTTTCTACTTTGCTGGAAAGGAAGCTACGTCAGGCCTGCAAACACTTAACTAGAAGGCCCAGGCACTCCCTCTGTTTTAATCCGTCAGAGAAAAGAGTATCGCCCAACACATGCCAAAGTTCTTAGGCTCCTTCAGAAAATCAAACATACCCATATTCAGACACAGACTAAAGACAATTACAGAAAGCACCTACATGCTCTGGGTATATACTTAATAAGAAATATAAGAAGAAATGTATTGTTATTTAAAATCATCAGGCTGTAGTCTAGCCCACAGAGGGAACACTAATTTTGGCAGAACCCAAAACACCTGAAAAGCAACAATATTTAAAGGTCAGAGGAATAAAGATCCATGAAAGAGACCAAAAGAGAGGAGACAGAAAAGTACAAAGAAAGCCAAGAGAGTAGTATCCTCAAGGTCAAGGGAAAAGAAAGGAAGGAAGGGGCTCCTGAGTTGGTTTATTCGAGACAGGTAAGCCTGCAGTAGGTTTGTGCACTGACAAAGAGCTGTTAGAATGGAAGACAACCCCACATTCCTGAGCACGTGGCAGAAAAGGAGCTCCAGAAGTGAGACAAGTACAGAAACGGGACTGGGGAGCTGCAGGTTACAGGTTTCCCTTTGAGTCCTTCTATTTTTATTATTTTTATTATTATTTTTTTTAAAGTAGGAAGCATAATCGAAGAGGAGAGGCTTATGGTTAAACCGTGACGGTGTAAAGAGACGCGGTGAGTAATGAGAGGCAAAGCTGAACGGAGGCATAAAAGGGCCCCAGGCAGTGTTGAGCACCCCCGCCCCCCAGCCGCTGCTGGAGACCACGATTTGTGAAGAATAAACCCACAGAAGTGTGACAGTTTTCTGCAAAAAGGCTTACTAGTACGGGGTGGAGGCAGGCAAAATTGCCAATTCTGCCAACCCAGGAGCAGAGGAGAGAAGTGGGAGGGTCAAGGACGCTGCTAATAGGCTGCTGGAGGGAGAAGGGGGCCGTGGAAGGAGACCGAAGCCCAACCTTCAGAAAAGCGAGGAAAGGAAAGAGCTGGCTAAAAAAGGAAGTGTGGTGAAAAACGGCTTTACATACTGCTGATGGTGCAGTTGGGACAGGTGGAGGGAAGGATGACAAACAGCAGGAGCCTGGGGAGGAGTAGCAGGATCCTGACAGATGAGCGCACAGAGGTCACAGACCAGCCAGAAGGCATCGGGGCCTTCAGGGAACGGGACCCACCTTTAGGGTCCTCACCTCACACAAACCCTGAGAAAGATGACACGCGAAGAAGAGTGATGTGAACTCTAAGATGCCCCAGAAATGTCAGATACTCCTGGCGGTGGGAACAATACCACTATTGTTATTTTATAGTGATGACCAGTATTTAGATTACGGTCCCTTTAAGAGACAAGCTCTGTATCGGAAGATCTCACCGACGGTCCTGGTTAACAAAATTGGTAAAGCACCAAACCTTGTACTTTGAAAGTAGACTAGTATTGCAATGCAGCTCACTGATTTTTTAAGTTAATGCCATGACAACTTCCTTCCATGTTCATAAAAGAAAACATAGATTGGCTTGCCTGGATAGTAGTAATCTTGATAGAGTTCAGTTTCCTCTGACTTCAGGGCAGAAAGCGTTCTGAGTGTTTGGTATTTCGAGGTTTCTTTTTCTGCTGCTTTAGCTGGTTGATATTCTGACGGTGTGACATCTTTATATTCTTGCCTTTCTTGTTTCTGAAGTCTAGTATGACAAAGAAAGTAAGACGCTATGGTCAACAGCCTCTAGGACTTAAGTTTAAATCTTTATACTGTACTTTACAATACAATATCTATCCTTCCAAACAATGTTTTTAAAGATTTTATTTATTTATTTGAGAGAGAGAAAGAACACAAGCAGGGGAGCCCTAGAGGGAGAGAAAGAAGCAGGGTCCCTGCCGAGCAGGGAGCACGATGTGGGCCTCAATCCCAGGACTCCAGGATCATGACCTGAGCTGAAGGCAGACACTTCCACTGAGCCACCCAGGCACCCCTTTCAAACAATTTTTGATACACATTTTAAAAAATAGCTCTGAGGGCACCTGGGGGGACTCATTCAGTTAAGCGAATGACTCTTGATCTGAGGTCAGGTCTTTATCAGGGTTGTGAGTTCAAGCACCACCCTGGGCTCCATGCTAGGTGTGGAGCCTACTTAAAAGTTAAGAAATTTTTGGGACGCCTGGGTGGCTCAGTTGGTTAAGCAGCTGCCTTCGGCTCAGGTCATGATCCCAGCGTCCTGGGATCGAGTCCCGCATCGGCTCCTTGCCCGGCAGGGAGCCTGCTTCTCCCTCTGCCTCTGTCTGCCTGTGCTTGCTCTCTCTCTCTGATAAATAAATAAAATCTTAAAAAAAAAAAAAGTTAAGAAATTTTTAAAAGTAAATAAATAAATAATAAAAAAATATAGAAAGCATATCTGAAACAAGGAGAGTCTAGAGAAATGTAAAAGAGGTCTGATATTGTCATGGCTGGAAAGGACTTAAGAATCGTCATCTAACTTAAAAGAAGGAAGAAATATAAACCGATTCACAGCAGTGTGAGGTCAAAATAGTTTTTGAAGTTCTGTACTCACATATTACCTTTCCTTATAAAACCAACACCAACAACAACCCTTACCAAGACTAAAACCAAAACCTTTTCACGATACATTAGCCAACTGCCTATTTGTAAATGTTTAAAAAAACCCTTTCCATAAGAACAGAATCCACAATCAGTGCCTACAGCTGACTTACGCGGCAGAGCACATTTTTGCAAGGTGGAGGAAATGCAGGGCTCCGAAGAGCCTCATGTGCCGCTCAGTGGGCAAAACTCCCCACTGGTGTATTAAACGAAAATATGTAATCACATGAATAAGGAGGCAAACTTTCTCTTCAAAGGCAGAGCACAACTTCTTCACACTTGCTCGTGGATACCGGTATCAGGTATTTCTTACATCTTTCTCCCTGGAGCGCTCTGAGTCCCTTTTGGTTTATAAACACCTTGAACAGTTTCCTCTTCACTGAAATGTCTAATCCACATCCTTTCTTTTTTTTAATAATGAATTATATATTATTTTCTTAACAATGTTTAGGAGTTCTTTTCACATTTTTTATAGTAATCTTTTGTCATTTTACATGTACTAAAAATCTCTTCTGGTTTGGGCTCAACTTTTCATATTCTTGATGAAGTCTTCATAAATCTAAGTTCTTATTTTAATATAACCTAATTTATCTATCTTTGCATCTCCAATTTGTGTTTACTTTTAAGAAATCTGTCCTTACTCCAATATTAACAAAATTATTTTCACTTTTATCAAATAGTTTAAAAGTTTTGTCTTTTGCAAGTCTTACACTTCATTCTTGAGTCTGGGCTATGATGTGAGGAGCAGATCCAATTCTCCCTGCCCCCACCCCATAAGGATATGCAATTGTCACCACACATTACTAACACCCCTACCTTTTCTTCCCTGACCTGTAACTCCAGATATACAATTATATACAAGTCTGCATCACTCCAAACGTATACAATTATCTACCCTGGTTCTTTATTTTTGTCTATCCTTGTTTTTCTGTCCCATTGCTTTAATTGCTAGAGTTGTCATAGCTATAAGTTCATGCCTTCAAATTTCTTTTTCTTAAAGAGTGCTTACATATCTTTGGCCTTTTGCTTTTCCATATAAATTTTGTTGCATTCTCAATTAAATTTTGTAATCTTCTTTACAAAGATCATACTGATGCCTTTTCCTAGGTACTGGATTTTTTATTATTATACTATACACTACCATTATTACAAATGGTAGTGATGGTTAAAATTAAATTTTCAATCTACTGCTGGACTATAGGAATGAAATTCACTTATGCTGATTTTAATCTAGAAGTCTTGCTAAATTAAATTCAATTATTAATTATAAAACAATTATTTTGTACTTTTATTACTAGACATCATATAAATGATTATGGTTTCTCTTTTTCAAAACTTCCAGCTTTCATTTCTTTTTATCTTTTTTTTTCTTGCTTACTGCTTTAGGACCTTTAATAGGATGTCACACAGAAGTGGCAATAGCAAGTATCCTGGCCACTTTTCTCAACATAAGAGGAACACTTTTAACACTTGCCCATTAAAAATATTTGCTTCAAAATCTAATTTGTCTGATATGAGAATCGCTACCCTGGCCTTCTTTTGAGGCCCATTGGCATGAAAGATGCTTCTCCATCCCTTCACTTTCAATCTGGGTGTATCTTTAGGTTCGAAATGGGTCTCTTGTAGACAACATATGGATGGGTCCTGTCGTTTTATCCAGTCTGCAACCCTGTGCCGTTTTATGGGCGCATTTAGGCCATTCACATTGAGGGTGATTATTGATAGATACATTTTTACTGACATCGTGTTACCTTTGAAGTCTTTCTTTCTGTAGATTGTCTCTATATTTCTGTTCAATGATATTCTTAAGATTTTTCCTCTTTTATAGAACCCCCCTTAGTATTTCCTGCAGTATCAGCTTGGTTGCATAGTCTTTGAAGCCTTGCCGGTCTTGGAAACTCTTTACCTCTCCATCCATTTTGAATGTCAGTCTTGCTGGATAAAGTATTCTTGGCCTCATGTTCTTCTCATTCAGCGCCCTGACTATACCTTGCCAGCCCTTTCTGGCTTGCCAGGTCTCTGTGGAGAGGTCTGACGTTATTCTGATGGGCTTTCCTCTGTACGTAAGAATCTTCTTTGTCCTAGCTGCTTTCAAGAGGTTCTGTCTACAATTATAATTCTTCATTCTTACTATTAGGTGTCTTGAGGACTTTTGAGAATCTGTAATCTTGGGGGGAAACCGTTCGGCCTCTAGTACATGAACGCTGGTTCCATTCACGAGATTCAGAAAATTTTCATGAAAAACTTGTTCCACTATATCTTCTAGACTTCTTTCTTTCTCCTCCCCTTCAGGGATTCCAATAATTCTGATGTTGGAACGTTTCATGGCATCATTTATTTCCCTGATTCTGTTTTCGTGGCTTCTAAGCTGTTTGTTCCAGGCTTCCTCCTGATCCTTTCTCTCTATCTGTTTGTCCTCCAGATCACTAATTCTATCTTCTGTCTCAGTTACTCTAGCTTTGAGAGAATTTGATTAGATTGGAACTCATTGAGAGCATTGTGAAGCTCATCCCTGGTAGCTTTCAGCTCTTCCCTAATATTGAAAACATGATCTCTGGTCATTTTCAGTTCAGCCCTAATTAATTCCATTTGGTCACCCATGGCTTTCTCCAACCTAGCTATTGCTTGGATAATTGTTAGCCTGAATTCCCTTTCCGACATATTGTCTATGTTGACAGCCGTTAGCTCTGTTGCAGAAGGTCCATCCTCTGTATTTTTCTTCTGTTGGGCATTCCTCCTCCTAGTCATTTTGGTGAGAGATGGCTAAACGGGTGTAGCTGGATGTATCGACCATGGTGCAGTCAAGGTGCACCCTGGAATGCTTCTGAGCAATCAGGGTTCCCCACCCAAATGAGAGGAAAAAGAAAAGAAAAAGAAAAAAAGAGAGAGGGAGAGAGACAGGAACGAAAGGTGAGATAAAAGAGAAGTTTCAGCCCAAATGGGCCCCAAGGTAAGATTTATGAAGTATACAAACAAAAACAGACAAACAAAAAGACTGATAAAAGTATATGATGAGAAAAAAATATATATATATGCAAATAAAGGAAAAACCTTGTCAAAAAGAACCCCAAGTGTAAGATTTATATACTATCAGGACAAACACAAAAACACAGAAATACTGGTGGAAGAAAAAGATGGGAGAGTGGTTGTAAATTCTCAGTGTGGGTGAGGAAGGTTGTTTTGATTCTTCCTGGATGTACCTTGATATCTTTGTTAAAGGACTCAACTTTCCTAAGATAAAGGGTGATTAGGAATTGGTGGCCATGGTCGCCAAACTGTGGAAAGAACCAAGATGCCTTTCAATGGACGAATGGATAAGGAAGACGTGGTCCATATACACTATGGAGTACTATGCCTCCATCAGAAAGGATGAATACCCAACTTTTGTAGCAACATGGACGGGACTGGAAAAGATTATGCTGAGTGAAATAAGTCAAGCAGAGAGAGTCAATTATCATATGGTTTCACTTATTTGTGGAGCATAACAAATAGCATGGAGGACATGGGGAGTTAGAGAGGAGAAGGGAGTTGGGGGAAATTGGAAGGGGAGGTGAACCATGAGAGACTATGGACTCTGAAAAACAATCTGAGGGTTCTGAAGGGGCGGGCGGTGGGAGGTCGGGGTACCAGGTGGTGGGTATTATAGAGAGCACGGATTGCATGGAGCACTGGGTGTGGTACAAAAACAATGAATACTGTTATGCTGAAAGTAAATTTTAAAAAATAAATAAATTTTAAAAAATATTTGCTTCAGGGGCGCCTGGGTGGCTCAGTGGGTTAAAACTCTGCCTTTGGCTCAGGTCATGATCTCAGGGTCCTGGGATGGAGCCCCGCATCTCGGCTCAGCAGGGAGTCTGCTTCCCTGTCTCTCTCTCTCTGCCTGCCTCTCTGACCACTTATGATTTCTCTCTGTCAAATAAATAAATAAAATCTTTAAAAAAAATTGCTTCAGAATGTAAAAATAAATAAATAAATAAATACATTTGCTTCAGGTTTTTGGCAAATGCCTTTCATCATGTAGTTTGCTAAAGGTTTTTAATCATAAAGAGATAATTTTATCAAATACTTTCTTCCTTTAATCTATTAATGGTAATTGATATTGATGCATTTTCCAATGTTGAACTAACCTCACAGTTTTTAGACAAGCTGCTCAATCTGATCTTGGTGTATCATCCAATTTGATATGCTACTATAACCTGCAGGTTAGCATTTTATTTCGGGTTTTCTGTTTCTAAGAATGTGAATGAAACTGACTTAAAAGATTGTATAAACGGGGGTGCTGGGTGGCACAGTGGGTTGGGTGTCCTGACTCTTGGTTTCCACTCAGGCTGAGTCCTCAAGGCCATGAGATCAAGCCCACCTCAGCTCCGAGCTCAGCACAGGGTCTGCTTAAGTCTTAAGTTTTCCTCTCTGCCTCTTCCCTTTCTGCCTCCTTTTGTCCCTCCCCTCCATGTGCATGCATAATTTAGGCACTATTTTCTCTTTTTCTGTTCTGTGGAAGAAGTTGTATAAGATTGGAATTCTCCATTTCTTGCGTTTCTTTTAAAACTCATAACCTGGTAGAAACTCAGAAACTCTGGAAACCTGCCTGAGCCTAGTATGTGTGGTGGTGGTGGTGGTGGTGGTGGGGAGTTGGGAAGGTGGTCATGATTCATAATTACAAATTCGACAATTTTAGTGGATGAAAAGGAATGAAATCTTGCCCTTTGCAATGATGTGGCTGGAACCAGAGAGTACTGTACTAAGCAAAATAAGTCAGAGAAAAACAAATACCATATGATTTCACTCATATGTGGAATTAAGAAATAATTAAGAAATAAATCAAATAAGCAAAGGGGATCAAAAATGAGAGAGAGCCAAATCAAGAAACAGACTCTTAACACTGATGGTACCAGAGGGGTGGGGGGGGGGGCTGGGCAGAACAGGTGATGGGGATAAAGCACCTGTCTTGATGAGCACTGTGTCCCATGGAGGTGCCGAACCTGAAACAACTGTAACACTGTATGCCAACTAACTAGAATTTAAATAAAAACAGCAAAGTTCCCCTTGCCTATTACTTATTGAGCCTATTTTATTCATATTTTTCTTAAAACTTCTATATTTTGTTTCAGACTAATTGCCATGAAAGAGTTAATTTTCTCATCTCTTTAACTGCAGATGGCTCTGCTCTGAGGGACTCCCATTCTGGCCTCCTGAGTAGTGCTCACAGACCCACTGCCCCCCCCTCCTGCGCATACAAAGAGAGCACATGCTAAGCGGTGTTGAGCGGTGCCATGTCACAGCCTAACCGTCCCTGGGTGACTCTCTTTTTCCTGCTCTGGTCTGTCAAAGATTTGCCAATGTGATTGACAGCTGTTGCTTTTCCTGATTTTCTCTCTCTTTGATTTCTATTTTCTTAGTTTTTGATACTCTTTATCTTCTTCCCTCGATTTTCTTTTGGCTTATTCTGTTCAATTTTTCCCCTTAACTTCTTAGAATGGATCATTACCTCATTAATTTTTCAGCCTATCTTACTAATGTAAGGTGTAGGACTATAAACTCTCCACACAACAGAACAGGCACCACCACACCACCTCAGGATTAGTGGGCCAGGTTCAGCAACTACCTCTCTACTTTGTTTCTTGCTTTTCTAGACTTAGTTCTACTTTGTTTCCTCCTGGATGGGGGTGGGGGAGCCTTTCAGAAATGTTTGTTTGTCAGTCATCATGTTTCATTTCCAAACCAAAGAGTGGTTTTCCTAGTTAATCTCTTGTAATTGATGTCTACAGTGATCAAGGAGTATGTGATCTATTGAGATGTCTTGAAATTTGTTTAAACAAGTTTTATGGTCTCGAATGGTGAAGTCTTATAATTGTTCCCTGTGACCCAGAAGATAATATGGAAGCATCTTTCTTCTTTCATCTGTTGGTAACTTTTTGCTTCCCAAGATGTTTCCACACATGCATTTAATCCAGTCTGACACTTTTTAAAAAACCAAAAGTCGAAGTCTAGCCCATTTGCATTTACTGTGATTACAGGCATTTTTGGAATTTATTTCTATCTTTTTTTTTAATTTTTTATTTTTTATAAACATATATTTTTATCCCCAGGGGTACAGGTCTGTGAATCACCAGGTTTACACACTTCACAGCACTCACCAAAGCACATACCCTCCCCAGTGTCCATAATCCCACCCCCTTCTCCCAAACCCCCTCCCCCCAGCAACCCTCAGTTTGTTTTGTGAGATTAAGAGTCACTTAGGGTTTGTCTCCCTCCCAATCCCATCTTGTTTCATTTATTCTTCTCCTACCCACTTAAGCCCCCATGTTGCATCACCACTTCCTCATATCAGGGAGATCATATGATAGTTGTCTTTCTCTGCTTGATTTATTTCACTAAGCATGATACGATCTAGTTCCATCCATGTTGTCGCAAATGGCAAGATTTCATTTCTTTTGATGGCTGCATAGTATTCCATTCTGTATATATACCACATCTTCTTGATCCATTCATCTGTTGATGGACATCTAGGTTCTTTCCATAGTTTGGCTATTGTGGACACTGCTGCTATAAACATTCGGGTGCATGTGCCCCTTTGGATCACTACGTTTGTATCTTTAGGGTAAATACCCAATAGTGCAATTGCTGGGTCATAGGGCAGTTCTATTTTCAACATTTTGAGGAACCTCCATGCTGTTTAACAGAGTGGCTGCACCAGCTTGCATTCCCACCAACAGTGTAGGAGGGTTCCCCTTTCTCCGCATCCTCGCCAGCATCTGTCATTTCCTGACTTGTTGATTTTAGCCATTCTGACTGGTGTGAGGTGATATCTCATTGTGGTTTTGATTTGTATTTCCCTGATGCCGAGTGATATGGAGCACTTTTTCATGTGTCTGTTGGCCATCTGGATGTCTTCTTTGCAGAAATGTCTGTTCATGTCCTCTGCCCATTTCTTGATTGGATTATTTGTTCTTTGGGTGTTGAGTTTGCTAAGTTCTTTATAGATTCTGGACACTAGTCCTTTATCTGATATGTCGTTTGCAAATATCTTCTCCCATTCTGTCAGTTGTCTTTTGATTTTGTTAACTGTTTCCTTTGCTGTGCTAAAGCTTTTGATCTTGATGAAATCCCAATAGTTCATTTTTGCCCTTGCTTCCCTTGCCTTTGGCGTTGTTCCTAGGAAGATGTTGCTGCGGCTGACGTTGAAGAGGTTGCTGCCTGTGTTCTCCTCAAGGATTTTGATGGATTCCTTTCTCACATTGAGGTCCTTCCTCCATTTTGAGTCTATTTTTTTGTGTGGTGTAAGGAAATGGTCCAGTTTCATTTTTCTGCATGTGGCTGTCCAATTTTCCCAGCACCATTTATTGAAGAGGCTGTCTTTTTTCCATTGGACATTCTTTCCTGCTTTGTCGAAGATTAGTTGACTGTAGAGTTGAGGGTCTATTTCTGGGCTCTCTATTCTGTTCCATTGATCTATGTGTCTGTTTTTGTGCCAGTACCATGCTGTCTTGATGATGACAGCTTTGTAATAGAGCTTGAAGTCAGGAATTGTGATGCCACCAACTTTGGCTTTCTTTTTCAATATCCCTTTGGCTATTAGAGGTCTTTTCTGGTTCCATATAAATTTTAGAATTATTTGTTCCATTTCTTTGAAAAAGATGGATGGTACTTTGATAGGAATTGCATTAAATGTGTAGATTGCTTTAGGTAGCAGAGACATTTTCACAATATTTATTCTTCCAATCCAGGAGCATGGAACATGTTTCCATTTCTTTGTGTCTTCCTCAATTTCTTTCATGAGTACTTTATAGTTTTCTGAGTATAGATTCTGTGCCTCTTTGGTTAGGTTTATTCCTAGGTATCTTATGGTTTGGGGTGCAATTGTAAATGGGATTGACTCCTTAATTTCTCTTTCTTCTGTCTTGTTGTTGGTGTAGAGAAATGCAACTGATTTCTGTGCATTGATTTTATATCCTGACACTTTACTGAATTCCTGTATAAGTTCTAGCAGTTTTGGAGTGGAGTCTTTTGGGTTTTCCACATATAGTATCATATCATCTGCGAAGTGTGATAATTTGACTTCTTCTTTGCCGATTTGGATGCCTTTAATTTCCTTTTGTTGTTGATTGCTGAGGCTAGGACCTCTAGTACTATGTTGAATAGCAGTGGTGATAATGGACATCCCTGCCGTGTTCCTGACCTTAGCGGAAAAGCTTTCAGTTTTTCTCCATTGAGAATGATATTTGCGGTGGGTTTTTCATAGATGGCTTTGATGATATTGAGGTATGTGGCCTCTATCCCTACACTCTGAAGAGTTTTGATCAGGAAGGGATGCTGTACTTTGTCAAATGCTTTTTCAGCATCTATTGAGAGTATCATATGGTTCTTGTTCTTTCTTTTATTGATGTGTTGTATCACATTGACTGATTTGCGGATGTTGAACCAACCTTGCAGCCCTGGAATAAATCCCACTTGGTCGTGATGAATAATCCTTTTAATGTACTGTTGAATCCTATTGGCTAGTATTTTGTTGAGTATTTTCGCATCTGTGTTCATCAAGGATATTGGTCTATAGCTCTCTTTTTTGATGGGATCCTTGTCTGGTTTTGGGATCAAGGTGATGCTGGCCTCATAAAATGAGTTTGGAAGTTTTCCTTCCATTTCTATTTTTTGGAACAGTTTCAGGAGAATAGGAATTAGTTCTTCTTTAAATGTTTGGTAGAATTCCCCCGGGAAGCTGTCTGGCCCTGGGCTTTTGTTTGTTTGGAGATTTTTAATGACTGTTTCAATCTCGTTACTGGTTATGGGTCTGTTCAGGCTTTCTATTTCTTCCTGGTTCAGTTGTGGTAGTTTATATGTTTCTAGGAATGCATCCATTTCTTCCAGATTGTCAAATTTATTGGCGTAGAGTTGCTCATAGTATGTTCTTATAATAGTTTGTATTTATTTGGTGTTAGTTGTGACCTCTCCTTTTTCATTCATGATTTTATTTATTTTGGTCCTTTCTCTTTTCTTTTTGATAAGTCGGGCCAGGGGTTTATCAATTTTATTAATTCTTTCAAAGAACCAGCTCCTAGTTTCGTTGATTTGTTCTATTGTTTTTTTGGTTTCTATTTCATTGATTTCTGCTCTGATCTTTATGATTTCTCTTCTCCTGCTGGGCTTAGGGTTTCTTTCTTGTTCTTTCTCCAGCTCCTTTAGGTGTAGGGTTAGGTTGTGTACCTGAGACCTTTCTTGTTTCTTGAGAAAGGCTTGTACCACTATATATTTTCCTCTCAGGACTGCCTTTGTTGTGTCCCACAGATTTTGAACCGTTGTATTTTCATTATCATTTGTTTCCATGATTTTTTTCAATTCTTCTTTAATTTCCCGGTTGACCCATTCATTCTTTAGAAGGATGCTGTTTAGTCTCCATGTATTTGGGTTCTTTTCAAACTTCCTTTTGTGGTTGAGTTCTAGCTTTAGAGCACTGTGGTCTGAAAATATGCAGGGAATGATCCCAATCTTTTGATACCGGTTGAGTCCTGATTTAGGACCGAGGATGTGATCTATTCTGGAGAATGTTCCATGTGCACTAGAGAAGAATGTGTATTCTGTTGCTTTGGGATGAAATGTTCTGAATATATCTGTGATGTCCATCTGGTCCAGTGTATCGTTTAAGGCCTTTACTTCCTTGCTGATCTTTTGCTTGGATGATCTGTCCATTTCCGTGAGGGGAGTGTTAAAGTCCCCTACTATTATTGTATTATTGTTGATGTGTTTCTTTGATTTTGCTATTAATTGGTTTATATAGTTGGCTGCTCCCACGTTGGGGGCATAGATATTTAAAATTGTTAAATCTTCTTGTTGGACAGACCCTTTGAGTATGATATAGTGTCCTTCCTCATCTCTTATTATAGTCTTTGGCTTAAAATCTAATTGATCTGATATAAGGATTGCCACTCCTGCTTTCTTCTGATGTCCATTAGCATGGTAAATTCTTTTCCACCCCCTCACTTTAAATCTGGAGGTGTCTTCGGGCTTAAAATGAGTTTCTTGGAGGCAACATATAGATGGGTTTTGTTTTTTTATCCATTCTGATACCCTGTGTCTTTTGACAGGGGCATTTATCCCATTAACATTCAGGGTAACTATTGAGAGATATGAATTTAGTGCCATTGTATTGCCTGTAAGGTGACTGTTACTGTATATGGTCTCTGTTCCTTTCTGATCTACCACTTGTAGGCTCTCTCTTTGCTTAGAGGACCCTTTCAATATTTCCTGTAGAGCTGGTTTGGTATTTGCAAATTCTTTCAGTTTTTGTTTGTCCTGGAAGCTTTTAATCTCTCCTTCTATTTTCAATGATAGCCTCGCTGGATATAGTATTCTTGGCTGCATGTTTTTCTCGTTTAGTGCTCTGAAAATATCATGCCAGCTCTTTCTGGCCTGCCAGGTCTCTGTGGATAAGTCAGCTGCCAATCTAATATTTTTACCATTGTATGTTACAGACTTCTTTTCCCAGGCTGCTTTCAGGATTTTCTCTTTGTCACTGAGACTTGTAAATTTTACTATTAGGTGATGGGGTGTTGGCCTATTCTTATTGATTTTGAGGGGCATTCTCTGAACCTCCTGAATTTTGATGCTCGTTCCCTTTGCCATATTGGGGAAATTCTCCCCATAATTCTCTCCAGTATACCTTCTGCTCCCCTCTCTCTTTCTTCTTCTTCTGGAATCCCAATTATTCTAATGTTGTTTCGTCTTATGGTGTCACTTATCTCTCGAATTCTCCCCTCGTGGTCCAGTAGCTGTTTGTCCCTCTTTTGCTCAGCTTCTTTATTCTCTGTCATTTGGTCTTCTATATCACTAATTCTTTCTTCTGCCTCATTTATCCTAGCAGTGAGAGCCTCCATTTTTGATTGCACCACATTAATAGCTTTTTTGATTTCAACTTGGTTAGATTTTAGTTCTTTTATTTCTCCAGAAAGGGCTTTTATATCTCTCGAGAGGGTTTCTCTAATGTCTTCCATGCCTTTTTCGAGCCCGGCTAGAACCTTGAGAATTGTCATTCTGAACTCTAGATCTGACATATTACCAATGTCTGTATTGATTAGGTCCCTAGCCTTCGGTACTGCCTCTTGTTCTTTTTTTTGTGTTGAATTTTTCCATCTTGTCATTTTGTCCAGGTAAGAGTATATGAAGGAGCAAGTAAAATACTAAAAGGGTGGCAACAACCCCAGGAAAAAATGCTTTAACCAAATTAGAAGAGATCCCAAATCGTGAGGGGGGAGAAAGGGGATAAAAAGAGGTTCAAAAAGGAAGTAAGAAAAAAAAAGAAAAAAGAATAAAAAAGAAAAGAATTTAAAAAAAGAAAACAAATAAGAAAAATATAAAAAAGAAAAAATATATATATTGGATAAACTAGTTAAAAAACGTTAAAAAAGAAAAAGGTAAAAGTTAAAAAAAAAATTACCAGAAGGCGAGAAAAAAAACAAAAAATGAAAAAGAAAAAAATTAAATTAACTACAAGACTAAAAAAAATCACAGAGAAAAAGCCATGAGTTCCGTGCTTTGCTTTCTCCTCCTCTGGAATTCTGCTGCTCTCCTTGGTATTGAAAACACACTCCTTGGTAGGTGAACTTGGTCTCGGCTGGATTTCTTGTTGGTCTTCTGGGGGAGGGGCCTGTTGTAGTGATTCTCAAGTGTCTTTGCCCCAAGTGGAATTGCACCGCCCTTACCAGGGGCCAGGGTGAGAAATCCGCTCGGAGTTTGCTTTCAGGAGCTTTTGTTCCCTGAGCGCTTTCCGTAGAGTTCTGGAGGACGGGAATTACAAATGGTGGCCTCCTGGTCTCCCGCCAGGAGGAGCCGAGAGCTCAGGGCCCCACTCCTCAGTGTGCCCTCAGAGAACAGCGCCCAGTTACTCCCGTCTGCCTGACCTCTGGCCGCGCTCCGAGCTCACGGAGCCTGCGACCGGTTCCAAGGTAACACCGAGCTGTAAGCTTACTGTCGGCTCTGTCTCTGTAGCCGGCTTTCCCGTTCCAATACCCGCAAGCTCTGGCGACACTCAGAACCCCCGATCCTTCTGTGACCCTGCGGGACCTGAGGCCATGCTGACCACGCGTGGGCTTCGCCCCTGTTTTAGCCTCAGCAGAACAGACTGTTAAAAGTCCCAATTTGTGCGCCGTTGCTCCGCCGCTTGCCAAGAGCCAGCCCCTCCCCCGGGGTCTATCTTACCTGTCGCTTTGGATTCACTTCTCCGCCGGTCCTACCTTTCAGAAAGTGGTTGTTTTTCTGTTTCCAGAATTGCTGTTCTTCTCTTCGATCTGCCAATGATTTTCAGGTGTTTGCAATCTTTAGATAAGCTATCTAGCTGATCTCCGGCTAGCTGAAGTAGTCTCAGCCTGCTACTTCTCCGCCATCTTGACTCCTCCTCCTGTGGAATTTATTTCTATCTTATTTTTGTCTCCTAACATAAACCTTTTCTTATCTTTACTCTCATACCTTCTATACCTTTCCCTTTTCCCTTGTGGAAAACTTCATCAGCTTTATCTTTCACCTATTCTATCTCCATTTCTGCTATTATATATTTAATTTCCAAAAGCTATTTTTTTTTCTCCAAATGTCCCCTATTTTTTATTCTCTTAAAGCTATTTTCTTTGGTCACCTGACAATCCAGGATAGACCTGTGCTGGTTGTTACTGAACATTTCTTCTCCCTGTAGGGTCTGTTTTCTCCAGGTTTCTGTGATTTGAGTTTCCATCAAGCTATAAGCTTTCCTCAAATGATCATGGGTCATCTATTCATATTTAAGAATCATCACTGAGACAGCAATGAGACCACTCTTCATGCACTGACAGGAATCTGCCAACTGACAGATTTCACTGTGGGGTAATGCTTAGTTGAGGTTTTCCCAACTGGCTTTCCAGCACCCTGGCCAGTTTCCCAGGGTACAACGTGCTTAGATTTTGGCTGTGAGCTTCCTCAAAGTCCAGCAGAAGAATACTAAGGTCCCCTATGATCTGGGTACAATAATGGGTGTGATACTCTCACTGTGTCTGGTGCCCCTGCATCCTGGATGTCTTCTGCTGGAATGAAGGAAGGAACACTCTCTTGGCTGAGAGAGGTTAAGGAAGGGGATCTGTGCTCTAAGCACTGCTCCTATGAACTTCCAGGTTACTGCTTTTGCTGCTGCTGCCAACTGGCGAGGATCCTTCCAGGCGGGGGGTGTGGGGATAGCAGGCAAAAATCAGCTGCCTCTGGGCTTAACCTCTGCCACCTTAGTTGTACTGTTTGCTCTGCAAAATTAGTGATCACTATCCTTCCATTTCTGAGCTTTCCAAAAAGACACTGGCAGTTCTTTTGTCTTTTGTGCTTTTTGTCTCTTTTCACCTTCTCTTGTGGATTTATTCTTTTTGATCATTTGGTAGGATTTCAGAAAGGAGAGCAGTAAGAGCATAAGTTCAACCCATCAGACTTAATAGAAGTCAAGTTTCTTCAAGAACTTCCTCACTCCATTATACTCTTCCTGAGTGGACACTGATCCACCAAGACAAATGTGAAAAAGGAAGCAAGCATATGAATCTCTCTAACCTCTTCTCCATCTGCCCACACCTACCACCTTTCGCCCTTCTGGGGTCTCCCAGCTCTTGGTTAACTTCTCATTTTCAGCAACTTCCTTCTCATCTTTTTGGTATATCCAAGACTGCTCTGGGGGAATGAGCTGGTGTTAATCTGCCTATCTTACCAGGAATGCCTCCCTAAGTTTGCTAAACTCTGGCACCCTCATCCATTCCTCACAAGACACTGTCCATTCTTCATTGTCAGAATGGCTTACCACTATTATCACATGTTGTTGAAATTTTAGTTTTATTAGATTTTATCTTACCTTTCTTTTGTGTTGCTTTTCTCCTTGTCCATATCTTGATTTATTGTCGTCAAATCAACTGGTATATTTTTGGTATTTTTTCCCTAGACAGAACTATGAGGTAACAAGCTGTAAGAAATATGTTCACGTTACTTTTTAAACATAAAAGATGCTTTCAACAGCTGTGACTATCAGTTTTCAAAACTGCAAAAAAGTTGGTTCTCAACTTCCCACTAGCTTAATTGAATATCCCATCACCTTCAAGTGTTTCCGCCATATAGTGTGATTCCCAGACCCTTCACTATGCTAGTTACCCTTCCCAGGGCAGCCTCTGTACTGTCTACCTCCATCTCTAAGGCAAGGTTTTCTTTCTTACTTGATGGGTTCATGTACATACAATTCTAATTTACCTTAAATTCTATATTGAAGAGAATGCTAAGTTTTAAGATCCTCTCCTTAAGGAAAATCATCAGAAAGAATGTAGGGAAGTCAATGGAACTGGTGGCCTAAGGTGTTAAACGTATTTCATCATTCACTAAGTACTAAAAGTCCATATCCATATGCTACTAGCATTCTTCAGACAGAACAGAAGGGAGTGGGTTTTGAAATATGAAAAAGAAGAGTTCTCTTTCTGATTTCTGAGGGAACTCTAGCCTCCAAATAAATAAAATGCACTGCACAGGCATGGAACTATACTCTAACTAAAGAAACCAAGATGTAGCCTAGAATCAATGTAGGGTAGAAAAAGCTTTAATTGTCAAGTCAATAGCATCAGACAAATCAAATATGACAGACTGAAATGGGCCAGAGGCAAGAGGAGTTCTTACTGGAATAGAAATGATAGAAATTTCCACATCAGAAATGAAGGCAACAACTACACTATCAATGCAGGACTGGTCTATCTGGTGGTGAGACTCAGGGTGTAGAAAGTGTCCTGATCAGATCCAAAGAGCATCAAGAATGGCCACAGAAGGATTATTTACTACAGCCAGGAACAGAAGGCTACAACTCTGGGGCCCACACTTGAGACAAGGTTCAGATCCAAGGAACATTCTCCCTACATTCAAAAGCAACCCTGAATCAAACTCATCTGGATTTACAACAGAGTGGAGGTCAGCAGAATTATTCTTAAAAAAGGCCAAAAAGAGTAAATATTTTAGGCCTATGGACCAGAGGACAAAAATCAAACATATTACATATTATTCATGCAGTGAGAGAAAATGGATTTCCACAAATGTTTTATTGATAAAATTCAATATGAAAACAATTTTTAAAATATTCCTACTTAAATGTTCCTTTCAATGAAGAACACAGATTTCTTTTGAGAAGGGTAACATGTTACATATTGGGATTCAAGGTTAATGTTTTCCATCATCAAGTTACTTGCCATTATTCCTTTATAAAAACCATTCTTATCTTGAAGACCTAGAAAAACAGGTCACAGCCCAGATCCGACCCATGGACCATCATATGCCAGCTCCTATGAGACTGTACATGTCAACTGCAACATCTACTTTAACTCTGGAGTAGCTTGTATTTGCATGCTAACAGCATACCACCAAACATTCCCACCCCCCAAAAAAGAGAAGTTTGATCTCATTATTAATCAAATAGTATAAAAAAACCAAGTGAACTATTCTTTTTTCCTATGAGACAAGCGAAAAAATCAAGTTAACCTCACACTTCTTCACAGCAACACTCAAATGCCAGAACATTTCCTCAGGAGAAAAGAGTGGCTAAAGAAGTTTCTACAGAGCCAAGTTTTCATGTAACTATGAAGTTAACAAACATTTCCACACATGCAAAATGCAGTAAAGATATCCATGAACCCTACTTGTAAAATGTACGTGGTAATAAATTCCACCATCACAGTGATGAAGGCAAAAATAAGGCAATGAAGAAAATAATAGGAAGAGCGTTAAATCCATTTAAGTATAGAAGTAAGTCAAAACAACTATAGGACTTCTGATAAGCAGCAGAACTTAATAGTTAGCACAGAAATAACAGAGTATCAGAACAATCAAGGGGGGGGAAGAGGAGGTAAATGGAATATAGGGAACATAAGTGCTCTTCACCTCTCAGATACACAGAAGTCAATAGATGATACTTAATTTTGATAAATAAAATAATAAAAGTTTAGCTATATTATTTAAAAGTATAAAGATACCTTTAAAAAACTACGATTACAACATATGCAATAAACATTAGGGAGTATGAGATATCAGATAAAAAGCAAGTGCATGAATTATGTTCTAATTTCTTCATTTCACAGTGTGGAGCCAACAGATGCCACCTAAAGTGCATAAATCACAAAGGTTGTAATATATATAATGTTTTAAGTCTAGAAGAACTAAAATTATGCACAAACCTTCCCAAATATCAGAAGCAAAACTATGTACTCACACAAAACAGGGATTTAAAACGTTAAAAAAAAAATAAAGGACAGTTGTGGTTGACTTTAGTAAATTGCCTACATAATATTCATTCCCTCTTTCCATTTCCCAAACAGTACTTGGACTCTTATTCAGGTAGATCTGAACAAATTGTCAAAAAAGAGAGATGAAAACACAGGTTAAGTAGTAGACAGGAGAGAATGATAAATCTGACAGAATACATATCAAAAGTCTGGAAGAAGAGAGAAAATGGGGAATATAATGACAGAGTTTTCTGGACACCAATCTAAGTTCACAGAGTCCTGCAAATTCTAAGCAGGATGGACATATAAGTGTACACATGCGCATGTACACACACACATACACACACACACACACCCTTCCAATGCAGTGGAACTACAGAATTCCAAAGGCAAAGAGGAGATCAAAGCAGTAGCCAGAGAGAGATTAAAGTGAAAAACAGACTAAGTATGAGCTTCTAGATAACATGTGCATGCACACATACACACGCACACGCACAAACTAAAAGAGATGCCAGAACATCTCCAATGTGCTATGGAAAAATAACTGTCAACTTAGAATTCTATACCTGGCAAAAATGTATTTCAAAAATGAAGACAAAATAAAGACATTTTGGGCAAATAAAACCAACAGACACACAAAAATAAACCATAAAGGACTTTAAACAAGTGGATTATGGATCCCGAGATGACAGGTCTAAGATGTAAGAAATTATCAGCAGAAGTAACGAATCTGTGTAAACCTAGATAGACACTTACTGAATAAAAGAGTAATGATTTCTTGTGGGACTCCAAGTGAGAAGGCACTAGAGTACACTACAAACAACAGCATAGAGGTCAGAAGAGGGATGATTAAAATTAAATTGTTCTAAGATATTTGTATTTTCTGGAGGAAGATGGGGAATTATTAAATTTACACATTGGCAAGCTAAGCATACATCTTAAAACTTCTGTAGTAGTCACAAAATAAGGTGGCAGAAATAAATCAAAACATATTAAAAATTAGTCAATACAAATGCACCAAATTTTCTAAAAAGACAAATAAAAACTGGAGGAAAAATCCAGTTATATCCTATTTAAAAGACAAATCTGTAAAACAAAAGGATACAAAAAGGATGTAAGAAAAGGATAGTTAAAAGGGCAACTATTAGGCAAAATAAAGATATTAGAGCTGTATTTCTATCATAAATAATAGATATTAAGGCAGAAGTAGTCATTAGACATAAAGAAGTTCATGGCATAATGATTAAGGTTCATTTCACCAGGAAAATAAAAGCTCTGACCTTCCACCTACAACATAACTTCAAAGTATGTAGTGAAAATATGTAATGCAAAACACATAATTCAAAAACTGGCAGAACCATAAGGAGAAACAAATAAATATAGCAGATAATAGAACATTATAACAAATTCATTTCAGTTAATCAGGCCAACCCCCCCCCCCCCACAAAACAAAACACAACAAAACCAGTAGTGACACAGATTATAATAATCTAATTTTAAGTCTGACTTCACAAATAGACTATGTACAACTCAAGAAGTGGAGAGTGCATGTATTTTAAAGTGCTCATGGCAGAGTTTCAAAATTAACCACCTACTGGGTCATAATATAAGTCTCAACAAATTTCAAACACTGTGTCATCATACAATCCAAATTCCATGACCACATTGCAATCAGATTAGAAATAAAGTGATAAAAAGTGAAATCCCATAAATCTGGAAATGAAGAAACACCTGTATAAATAACTCATGTTCAAAGAAAGAACCATAATGAAAATTTCAAAATATTAAGAATACTAAGATATTAAATATTAAAACTTTTGAGATGCATCTCAAGAGGCATGTACAGGCAAATAAAAGCTTTTAATGCTTATACCAGAAGAAAGGAAAGACTATTTAAAGAAGTTAGAAAAAGCAAAACTTTGTAAATCCAAAGAAAGTAGAAAGAAAAAAATAAAGATGATAGCAGGCCTCTGGACATCAACAAGGTAATGGGAGTGGGAGATACCACTCTTTGTCCCCCACCCCAGAAAGGACAAACAGTATCCATGAACAAAAATAAGCCTGGGAGGGCTCAAGAGTCTGATTAAGAACTACAGCAACACAGTGGGAAAAAAAGAGACCAACTCCACAGAAAGGATCCCTGGGGAGACTGGCTGAGCTGAGACAGCTGGCTAAGAACCAAGAAGAAGGTGGACTGTCAGCATCTGTCACACAGGGGCTGCCATCACAGTCCCCAGAGGCATGTTCTAGGAGGACCCTGGTAGCCTTTGTCACGGAGCATCTCAGCAGCTCCCACAACAGCGCAGACTCTACACAGAGCTCATGGTGGAGGATCCAAGAGTGTCTCTCTTGTGGACTGCACTGTGTGCTCCCCAGAGGACACCAGGGCATCAGTTACTGAGACAAGCAACAGGCAGCACTGCCCAGAGCCATGGAACACCCAGAGAGGGAGACTCTGCTGCCCCTCCCCCAGAAGCAGCACAGCCACACCACCAGCCTCACACACACCTTGGTTCCAGAGTCCCAAGGGCTCCACACGTGTGCACACTTCAGACTCTTGGCTGCTCTGCACATGGCCATGTTCCAAACCTGAGCCTCATGGCTGCTCTACAGGCATCTCCATGGTGGGCACTGGGGTCACCACTGCTGGGGAATACCCAGCTCCTCAGACCCCAGAGCTTCTGGGACCCCAGAAGTGCCCACATATCAGACACCAATGCCACCAGCACTACAAGGGCCCTCGTAGCTGTACCCTATGCCAAGATGGATCCCTTCAAACATAACACCCTGCACAGCAGGGAAAAGGACCAGGAAGTCCCCAGCAGACTTCACTAGCAAAAGACCTTAATAGTCCCCACTGCCACTGTGAACACATGCAGCCTTGGCCACTGAGAACCCTTAAAATTTATGCCAATACTGACCTCACTGAAGAGGCTACATGTAAAATATGTTGTGGAATCTTCCCTAGGGCCAGAACTGCCACACCCCACTAAGCAGTGCTCTTGCATCCACCCACAGGAGGCCCTGAACCACAAAAACCAGTCCCTAATGCTGGAAGAGATGACCGCTCCATCAAATGCATAGACATCAATGTAAAGCTACCACAGAAACACAAAAAATTAAGGAAACATGACACCACCAAAGGAATACAGTAATCTTCCACTCACAGACCTCAAAGAAATGGGAGACATAAGAATTGCTGGACAAAGAATTCAAAATAATTGTGTTAAGGAAGCTCAGTGAGCTACAAGGGAACACAGACAATTAAACAAAATCAGGAAAACAGTATGAGAACAAACTGAAAGGTCAACAGAGATAAAGAAATCATAAAAAAGGAACCAAACCAATTCTGTAGCTGAAGAATACAATGAAAAGAAAATGCACGATCATCAACAGCAGACTCCATCAGGCTGAAAAAAAATCTGTGAACTCAAAGACAGATCATTTAAAATTATCCAATCAGAGATAAAAGGAAGAAGAATGAAAAAGATTTAAGAAAGCCTATGCAAATTGTGGGATACTATCAAGTAGAGTCCCAGAAGGAGAAGAGAGAGAGAAGCAGAAAGCTTTTCTTAATAATAGCTGAAAATCTCCCACATATGGAGCAGGAAAAGGTAGGATATACAGGTGTATGAGGCTAGTAAGTTCCCATACAGATTCAACACAAAGAGGACTTTGCTGGGATACTCTACATTAAAACTGTCAAAAATCAAAGGCAGAGAATTTTGAAAGCCACAGAAGAAAAGAAACTCAACTCGTAAAAGGGAACTCCCATAACGCCCTCGACCCGCAAGGACGACAAGAAGCCTGGTTCGGTGTTAATGCTTCATTCCCTTTTATTTTGTCAACTTCCTTAGCTTATATGCGGCAGGGTGACCAATAAGGGGCCAAGCAATGGGGAGAGCCAATGAGAGTCCTGTTACTATGCTGATTAAATTTGAAACAGCCAATGACTATGTCCTCCTTTAGGCGGGCTTCACCAGAAAGTTCGTTATTTACTTGCAGAGTATTTTGCTAGCAGTGAGCCAGGCGCCATCTTGTAATGGTGGGAACTTTCCTGGCCGGAGGCGGTCCCCGACACCATAAGGCAGTCAGGGCTTTCTCAACACAAACCTTGCAGACCAGGAGAGAGTGGGAAGTATCAGTCAAAGTACCAGAAGAAAAAAAAACTTCCAATGAAGAATATTTTATCCAGAAGAGGTGTCCTTTAGAAATGAAGGAGAGATAAAGACTTTTTCAAACAAAAGCTGAAGGGGTTCATCTCCATTAGACCTGCTTTACAAGAAATGCTAAAGGGAACTCTTCAAGGTGAAATGCAAGCTGCTAGTGAATCATATGAAAACATATGAAAGTATAAAACTTACAACTTATCAGTAAAGAATATAGACAAATTCAGAATAATACCATAATAGTGTTATGCAAATCACTTAACTCTAGTATAATGATTTAAAGATAAAAGTATTAAAAATAACTATAGCTAAAATAGTTTATGAATGTATACAGAATATGAAAAGATGTAAACTGTGACATCAAAACCATAAAATGCTGGGGAGGGGGAGTAAAAGGTATTTTGTATGCAATCAAAGTTAAGCTCTTTTCAGCTTAAAACAGACTGGCATTAAAAAAAATGGACTAGCATTACTCTAAAGGGTTTTATATAAGCCTTTTGTTAACCTATATTAGGTGCATACAAGATCAAAGGAAAGAATCAAAGCATACCACGCTGGAAAATCATCAAATCACAAAGGAAGATGGCAAAGAGGTAACAAGTAATAAAGGAACTATAAAATAGCTTGAAGGGGTGCCTGGGTGGCTCAGCCTTTTAAGAGTCTGCCCTTGGCTCAGGTAATGACCTCAGGGTCCTGGGATCAAGTCCCGCATTGGGCTCCCTGCTCAGTGGGGAGCCTGCTTCTCCCTCTCCCTCTGCCTGCCACTCTCCCTGCTTGTGCTCTCTCTCTCTTTTTGTGTCAAATAAATAAATAAAATCTTTAAGAAATTTTTTTGAATAGCCAAAAAACCTTTAACAAGATGGCAATAATAAGTCCTTATCTGCAAATAGTTACTATAATATACATGTAAATGCACCAACTTTTCCAATAAAAAGACAGAGTAGCTGATAGGATTAAAAAAGGCCTAACTATATGCTGCCTACAAGAAACTCACTTCAGCTTTCAGAACACATACAGGCTCAAAGAAAAGAGATGGAAGATATTTCATGCAAACAGTAACCAAAAAGACTAGGGGGAGTTGTATCAGATGAAATGTGCTTTAAGTTCAAAACTGTAACTTTGTATCATCAAGAGGATATAACAACAGTAAACATACATACACCCAACATGAGAGGACATAAATATAGTAAGCTAATACTAACAGATCTGAAGGCAGAAATACATAGCAAAGCAATAATAACAGAAGCCTTTAATACTCTAATTTCAACTTGAATAAATCATCCAGGCAGAAAATCAACAAAGAAATATATGATTTGAACTACACTTTAGACCAAGTGGACATAGCAGATATATGCAAAACGTATCCAACAGCAGCAGAGTGCACATTCTTCTCAAGTGAATGCAGAACATTCCCTAGGATAGATCATATGTTAGGCCATAAAACAAGTCTTAAAAATTAAAGAAGACTTTAAATCAGATGAATTGTTTTTTCCAAACACAATGTTATGAAAACTAGAAATCAAAAACAGGAGGAAACCTGAAAAGTTCAGAAAAATGTAGAAATTAAACAACACGTTCCTGAAAAAAACAATATGTCTAGGAAGAAATCAAAAGGAAAATAAAAAATATCTTGAAACAAATAAAAATGGAAATGTAACACATCAAAAACCGTATCATGCTGCAACAAAAGTAGTTCAAAGAAGAAATTTTATAGCAATTAGAAACCAATTTAAAAAAGAGAGACCTAAAATTAAGAACCTAACTGTATACCTTAAACAACTAAAAAAAGCGCCAAATTAGAAGGAATTAAATCAGATTAGAGCAGAAGTAAAGGAAATAGAGATCAGAAAAACAATAAGGAAGATATAAACTAAGGGTTGGATCTTAAAAATATAAGCAAATCGACGAACAATTAAAATAAAAAAAAAGAGAGACTCAAATAAATAAAACTGGAAATGAAAGAAAAACATTACAGATGATACCACAGAAATATCAAGAATCATATGAGATTATTATGAACATTTATGTCCTAACAAATTTGATAATCCAACAAGCTGATAATGGACAAATTATTTGAAACATACAACTTATTAGGAAACAGAAACAGAAAATGTGAACAAATAACAAGGAAGATGGTTTCACTGAATAATCTTATTGAACATTTAAAGAAGAACTAATGCCAATCCTTCTCAAACTTCCAAAAAGGAGAAGAGGAAAGAACACTTCCAGGGTCATTTTACAAGGCTAACATTATCCAGATTCCAAAGCCAGATAAGGAAACAACTAAGAAATAAAATTACATCCCCCATCCCTGAGGAATACAGAGGCAAAACCCCACCAAAAAACTAGCAAAGTAAATTCATAGCACAATAAAAGGTTGATACAACACAATAAAGTAGGGTTTATCTCTGGGATGTGAGGGTGGTTCAAACAAGCAAATCAATAAATGTGACAGATGACAGAAATTGAAGAAGACACAAATAAATGGAATGATCTACCATGATCATGGAATGGATTAATAATTAAAATGTCCATACTACACGAAATGGTCTACAGAGCCAATGCTATCCTTATCAAAATTCCAATGGCATTTTTGACAGAAATAGAAAAAATAATTCTGAAATTTGTATGAAACCACAAAACTCCCTAAATAGCAAAAGCATTCACCAAAAAAATAAAGCAAGAGGCATCACACTTTCTGACTTCAAGTTATATTACAAAGCTACAGTAATCAAAACAGTAGGGCACTGGCATAAAAACAGACACCTAAGGGGAGCCTGGGTGGCTCAGTTAAGCATCTGCCTTCAGCTCAAGTCATGATCACAAGGTCCTGGATCAAGCCTTGCGCCAGGCTCCCTGCTCAGCAAGGAGGCTGCTTCTCCCACTGCCTCTCCCCAGCTCATGCTCTCTTCTCTCTCTCTGTCAAATAAATAAATAAAATATTTTTTAAAAATAGACCCATAAGCTAACGGAACAGAACAGGGAGTCCAGAAATAAACCTACAAATATACAGTCAACTATTTTTTTGACAAGGGCACTAAGAACATACAATGGGGGAAAGGATAGTTTCTTAATAAATGCTGTTAAGAAAATTGGATATTCCAAAGCAAAAGAATGAAACTAGACCCTTTATACCATACACAAAAATTGACTCAAAAAGAACTAAGGACTTATATTTAAAACCTAAAATGGTGAAACTCCTGGAAGAAAACGTAAAGGGAAAGCTCCTTGACATTGGTCATGGCAATGATATTTTTTGGATATGACACCAAACACACATGTAATAAAACCAAAAGTAAACAAATGGAACATCAAACTTAAAAACCTGAACAGCAAAGGAAATAATCAACAAAATGAAAGGCAATCTACAGAGTGGGATCAAATGCGTATAAACCATATATATGAAAAGGAGTTAATAGCCAAAATATGCAAGAAACTCAGACAACTCAATAGGAAAAACATTCACAAATAACTGGATGCAAAAAATGGGCAAAGGACCTAAAAAGACATTTTTCCAAAGAAGACATCCAGATGGCCAACAAACACGAAAAGTTCCTCAGTATCACTCACCATCAGGGAAATGCCAATCAAAACCACAAAGAGATATCATTCCGTGATATGGTTAGTATCAAGCAAAAAATAACAAATGTGGTGAGAATGTGGATAAAAGGGAATGCTCATGCACTATTAGTGATGTAAACTGATACAGTCACTGTGGATGTTTCTCAAAAAATTAAAAAATAGATGATACACCTGGGTGGCTTAGTTGGTTAAGTATCTGCCTTGGGCTCCCTCTGCTGCTTCCCCTGCTTGTGCTCTCTTTTGAAGAAATAAATAAAGTCTGGGGGAAAAAAGGACTATCACATGAGCCAGCAATCCCACTTCTGGACATCTATCTGAAGGAAATGAAACCAATATCTCAAAGAGATATCTGCACTCCTGTGATCACTGCATTATTCACAACAGCCTAGATATGGAGATAATTTAAGTATCTGTCAACAGAAGGATGGATAAAGAAAATGTGGTATATATAAATACGCAATGAAATATTGTTCAGGCATAAGAAATAAATCGTGCCATTTCAACAAGGATGAACCAGCAGGTACTACACTAAATGAAATAAATCAGAGAAAGATAAATACTATATGGTATCATTCATATGCAGAATCCCGGGGGGGGAAATGTTGAACTCCTAGAAAGAAAGCCAAATGATGGATGAGTGACAGAGGCGATGAGTGATGGAGGGAATGAGGAGACACTGGTCAAGGGTACAAGCTTTCAGTCATAAGATGATTAAGTTCTGATAATCAAATGTACACTGCAAAAATCCGTAAGGGAAATATCACTAAAATGCAGACAGGAGTTTTCCACAGGGGAGTTCTCAGTGCTACCGTTCATAGTTAATTGCAGACCCAACAGTAAGAGATGGATTTGGCCTTAGACTTGACCTTGCACGGGGTTACTACTCTACTACTCCAGTAGGAGGAAGAGATACTTTCCTCAGCCCCCACCCACCAGGACAGCTCAGCCAAAAAGAAGCCACCACACAAACTCCCAGTTTACTCCAATGGACTTTTAGTTCACAAGCTTCCTAACTCACCACTTTTCTTCTTAAAAAAGTGTACCTCTTCTTTGTTCCCCAGACTTGCCTATGAGAGTCATAATTGTTTGTTCTGGATTACAATTTGCTTTTATTCCCTAACAAACCCACCTTCTCTTGGTAAAATAACTGGCAGTTTCTACTTTTAAGCTTAACAATAGCACTGTGACTATAGTATTGGACATCTGAAATTTGCTGAGTGTAAGCTTCTCACCAAAACACACATACATCTCACACACATACATGTACACACACACACACACACACACACACACACACAATTGTTGAAAGATGACAGATATCCTAATTAACTTTGCAGTAAACATTAGACAATGTATATGTATATTAAATATTGCAGTCTACACCTTAGTATATACAATGTTTTTATCAAATATACTTCAATAAAGCTGGAAACAAAATTTTCAGAAAAAAACCTAGAGCAAAAACAAAAAACAAAACAAACATGTAATAGAGAAGAACTAAATATTAATGAACAGAGAAACTTATTAAAATGTCAGCTGTCTCTTTTTTTTTTTTTTTAATTTCTAAGTGATATGAGCACTAGGAACATTTTGTGTTTTAATATTTGGTCTGAGCCTGGTTCCTGACACAGGATTCCTAAATCCCTTGAAATTTTAGGGGCCATAGGAGTTTATGTTGAGGTTTTTTTTTTTTTAAGATTTTATTTATTTATTTGACAGAAAGAGAGAGAGAGAGTTCATAAGCAGGCAGAGTGGCAGGGAGAGGGAGAAGCACGCTCCTTGCTGAGCAGAAAGCCTGACAGGGGCTCCACCCCAGGACCCTGAGATCATGACCTGAGCAGAAGGCAGGCCCTTAACTGACTGAGCCACCCAGGCATCCCTGTTGTTGTTCATTTTTTTTTCCCTGCTGTTATTCTAATAAGGTTAATCTGGATGGGCTTTTGGATGGCTCCTGAATGGGGGTTGGTTACCAGAAAGATCTAGCCATGATTAGTAGCTTAGAATTTTCAGCATCACCTTCCCATCCCCCATTCTCCAGAGAGGGAAGAGGGGCAGGAAATGGAGTTACTACTACTTGGCCATGCCTATGTGAGGAAGCCTCCATAAAAGCTCCCGAAAGCAAACCTGAGCGGATTACTCAGCCCGGCCCCTAGTAAGGGTGGTGCAATTCCGCCTGGGGCAAAGACACTTGAGAATCACTACAACAGGCCCCTCCCCCAGAAGATCAAAAAGAAATCCAGCCAGTGGTGGGTATTATAGAGGGCATGGATTGCATGGAGCACTGGGTGTGGTGAAAAAAATAATGAATACTGTTTTTCTGAAAATAAATAAATCAATTTAATAAAAAAATTAATTAAAAAATATATATATAACTTTAAAAAAAAAAAAGAAATCCGGCCAGGACCAAGTTCACCTACCAAGGAGTACAGTGGAATTCCAGAGGAGGAGAAAGCAAAGCACGGAACTCATGGCTTTCTCCCCATGATTCTTTAGTCTTGCAGTTAATTTAATTTTTTTTTCTTTTCAATTTCTTTTCTCTTCTTCTGCTAAACTTTTTTTTTAACTTTTACCCTTTTCTTTTTTAACTAGTTTATCTAATATATATTTTTTTCTTTTTTATATTTTTTCTTTATTTGTTTTCTTTTTTTAATTGTTCCTTTTTTTTTTTCTGAACCTCTTTTTATCCCCTTTCTCCCCCTCCCCCACGATTTGGGGTCTCTTCTGATTTGGTTAAAGCATATTTTCCTGGGGTCTTTGCCACCTTTAGTATTATACTTGCTCCTTCATATACTCTTACCTGGACAAAATGACAAGGTGGAAAAATTCACCACAAAAAAAAAGAACAAGAGGCACTACTGAAGGCTAGGGACCTAATCAATACAGACATTGGTAATATGTCAGATCTAGAGTTCAGAATGACGATTCTCAAGGTTCTAGCTGGGCTCAAAAAAGGCATGGAAGATATTAGAGAAACCTCTTGGGAGATATAAAAGCCCTCTCTGGAGAAATAAAAGAACTAAAATCTAACCAAGTTGAAATCAAAAAAGCTATTAATGAGGTGCAATCAAAAATGGAGGCTCTCACTGCTAGGATAAATGAGGCAGAAGAAAGAATTAGTGATATAGAAGACCAAATGACAGAGAATAAAGAAGCTGAGCAAAAGAGGGACAAACAGCTACTGGACCACGAGGGGAGAATTCGAGAGATAAGTGACACCATAAGACGAAACAACATTAGAATAATTGGGATTCCAGAAGATTGGAGAGAATCATTGGAGAGAATTATTGGAGAGAATTTCCTTAATATGGCAAAGAGAACAAGCATCAAAACCCAGGAGGTGCAGAGAACGCCCCTCAAAATCAACAAGAATAGGTCCACACCCCATCACTTAATAGTAAAATTTACAAGTCTTAGTGACAAAGAAAATCCTGAAAGCAGCCTGTTGAAAAGAAGTCTGTAACATACAATGGTAAAAATATTAGATTGGCAGCAGACTTATCCACAGAGACCTGGCAGGCCAGAAAGAGCATGATATATTCAGAGCACTAAATGAGAAAAACATGCAGCCAAGAATACTATATCCAGCTAGGCTATAATTGAAAATAGAAGGATAGATAAAAAGCTTCCAGGACAAACAAAAACTGAAAGAATTTGCAAACACCAAACCAGCTCTACAGGAAATATTGAAAGGGTCCTCTAAGCAAAGAGAAAGCCTAAAAGTAGTGGGTCAGAAAGGAACAGAGACAGTATACAGTAAGAGTCACCTTACAGGCAATACAATGGCACTAAATTCATATCTCTCAATAGTTACCCTGAATGTAAATGGGCTAAATGCCCCAATCAAAAGACACAGGGTATCAGAATGGATAAAAAAACAAAACCCATCTATATGTTGCCTCCAAGAAACTCATTTTAGACCTGAAGACACCTCCATATTTAAAGTGAGGGGGTGGAAAACAATTTACCATGCCAATGGACATCAGAAGAAAGCAAGGGTGGCAATCCTTATATCAGATCAAATAGATTTTAAGACAAAGACTATAATCAGAGATGAGGAAGGACACTATATCATACTCAAAGGGTCTGTCCAAGAAGAAGATCTAACAATTTTAAATATCTATGCCCCTAACGTGGGAGCAGCCAGCTAATATAAACCAATTAATAACAAAATCAAAGAAACACATCAACAATAATACAATAATAGTACGGGACTTTAACACTCCCCTCATGGAAATGGACAGATCATCCAAGCAAAAGATCAACAAGGAAATAAAGGCCTTAAATGACACACTGGACCAGATGGACATCACAGATATATTCAGAACATTTCATCCCAAAGCAACAGAATACACAATATTCTCTAGTGCACATGGAACATTCTCCAGAATAGGTCACATCCTGGGTCCTAAATCATGTCTCAACCGGTATCAAAAGATTGGGATCATTCCCTGCATATTTTCAGACCACAATGCTCTGAAGCTAGAACTCAATCCCAAGAGGAAATTTGGAAAGAACCCAAATACATGGGAGACTAAACAGCATCCTTCTAAAGAATGAATGGGTCAACCAGAAAATTAAAAATTAAAGAAGATTGAAAAAAATTCATGGAAACAAATGATAATGAAAACACAATGGTTCAAATCTGTGGGACACAACAAAGGCAGTCCTGAGAGGAAAATATATAGCAGTACAAGCCCTTCCTCAAGAAACAAGAAAGGTCTCAAATACACAACCTAATCCTAACACCTAACGGAGCTGGAGAAAGAACAAGAAAGAAACCCTAAACCCAGCAGGAGAAGAGAAATCATAAAGATCAGAGCAGAAATCAATGAAATAGAAACCAAAAAAAACCCAAGAGGAACAAATTTAATGAAACTAGGAGCTGGTTCTTGAAAGAATTAATAAGATTGATAAACCCCTGGTCAGACTTATCAAAAAGAAAAGAGAAAGGACCCAAATAAATAAAATCATGAATGAAAGAGGAGAGATCACAACCAACACCAAAGAAATACAGATAATTATAAGAACATATTATGAGCAACTCTACGCCAACAAATTTGACAATCTGGAAGAAATGGATGCATTACTAGAGACATATAAACTACCACAACTGAACCAGGAAACAATAGAAAACTTGAAAAGACCCATAACCAGTAAGGATATTGAAAGAGTCATCAAAAATCTCCAAACAAACAAAATCCCAGGGCCAGACAGCTTCCCAGGGGAATTCTACCAAAATTCTACCAAAAGAAGAACTAATTCCTAATCTCCTGATGTTCCAAAAAAGAGAGATGGAAGGAAAACTTCCAAACTCATTTTATGAGGCCAGCATCACCTTGATCCCAAAACTAGACAAGGATCCCATCAAAAAAGAGAACTACAGACCAATATCCTTGATGAACACAGATGCGAAAATTCTCACCAAAATACTAGCCAATAGGATTCAACAGCACATTAAAAGGATTATTCACCATGACTAAGTGGGATTTATTCCAGGGCTGCAAGTTTGGTTCAACCTCAGCAAATCAATCAATGTGATACAACACATTAATAAAAGAAAGAACAAGAACCATATGATACTCTCAATAGATGCTGAAAAAGCATTTGACAAAGTACAGCATCCCTTCCTGATCAAAACTCTTCAAAGTGTAGGGATAGAGGGCGCATACCTCAATATTATCAAAGCCATCTATGAAAAACCCACTGCAAATATCATTTTCAATGGAGAAAAACAGACAGCTTTTCCACTAAGGTCAGGAACACAGCAGGGATGTCCGTTATCACCACTGCTATTCAGCATAGTACTAGAAGTCCTAGCCTCAGCAATCAGATAACAAAAGGAAATTAAAGGCATCCAAATCAGCAAAGAAGAAGTCAAACTATCACTCTTCGTAGATGATATGATACTATATGTGGAAAACCCAAAAGACTCCACTCCAAAACTGCTAGAACTTGTACAGGAATTCAGTAAAGTGTCAGGATATAAAATCAATGCACAGAAATCAGTTGCATTTCTCTACACCAACAACAAGACAGAAGAAAGAGAAATTAAGGAATCCATCCCATTTACAATTGCACCCCAAACCATAAGATACCCAGGAATAAACCTAACCAAAGAGGCAAAGAATCTATACTCAGAAAACTATAAAGTACTCATGAAAGAAATTGAGGAAGACACAAAGAAATGGAAAAATGCTCCATGCTCCTGGATTAGAAGAATATTGTGAAAATGTCTATGCTACCTAAAGCAATCTACCCATTTAATGCAATTCCTATGAAAATACCATCCATTTTTTTCAAAGAAATGGAACAAATAATCCTAAAATTTATATGGAACCAGAAAAGACCTTGAATAGCCAAAGGAATATTGAAAAAAAAGCCAAAGTTGGTGGCATCAAAATTCCGGACTTCAAGCTCTATTACAAAGCTGTCATCATCAAGACAGCATGGTACTGGCACAAAAACAGACACATAGATCGATGGAACAGAATAGATAGCCCAGAAATAGACCCTCCACTCTATGGTCAACTAACCTTCGACAAAGCAGGAAAGAATGTCCAATGGAAAAAAGACAGCCTCTTCAATAAATGGTGTTGGGAAAATTGGACAGCCACATGCAGAAAAATGAAACTGGACCATTTCCTTACACACACAAAAAAATAGACTCAAAATGGAGGAAGGACCTCAATGTGAGAAAGGAATCCATCAAAATCCTTGAGGAGAAAACAGGCAGCAACCTCTTCGACCTCAGCCACAGCAACTTCTTCCTAGGAACATCGCCAAAGGCAAGGGAAGCAAGGGCAAAAATGAACTATTGGGATTTCATCAAGATCAAAAGCTTTTGCAGAGCAAAGGAAACAGTTAACAAAACCAAAAGACAACTGACAGAATGGGAGAAGATATTTGCAAACAACATATCAGATAAAGGGCTAGTGTTCAAAATCTATAAAGAACTTAGCAAACTCAACACCCAAAGAACAAATAATCCAATCAAGAAATGGGCAGAAAACATGAACAGACATTTCTGCAAAGAAGACATCCAGATGGTCAACAGACACATGAAAAAGTGCTCCACATCATTTGGCATCAGGGAAATACAAATCAAAACCACAATGAGATATCATCTCACACCGGTCAGAATGGCTAAAATTAACAAGTCAGGAAATGACAGATGCTGGCGAGGATGCGGAGAAAGGGGAACCCTCCTACACTGTTGGTGGAAATGCAAGCTGGTACAACTGCTCTGGAAAACAGCATGGAGGTTCCTCAAAATGTTGAACTACCCTACCTATGACCCAGCAATTGCACTACTGGGTATTTACCCTAAAGATACAAACGTAGTGATCCGAAGGGGCACGTGCACCCGAATGTTTATAGCAGCAATGTCTACAACAGCCAAACTATGGGAAGAACCTAGATGTCCATCAACAGATGAATGGATAAAGAAGATGTGGTATACGTACACAATGGAATACTATGCAGCCATCAAAAGAAATGAAATCTTGCCATTTGCGACGACGTGGATGGAACTAGAGGGTATCATGCTTAGCGAAATAAGTCAATTAGAGAAAGACAACTATCCTATAATCTCCCTGATATGAGGAAGTGGAGATGCAACATGGGGGGGGGGGGGAGACAAATCATAAGTGACTCTTAATCTCACAAAACAAACTGAGGGTTGCTGGGGGGGTTGGGAGGGGGGTTTGGAGAGTGGGGTGGGGTTATGGACATTGGGGAGAGTATGTGCTATGGTGAGTGTTGTGAAGAGTGTAAACCTGACGATTCACACACCTGTACCCTGGGGATAAAAATACATTATATGTTTATTAGAATAAATTAATAAATAAATAAATTTTGAAAAATAGTTTTAAAAAAAGAAATATATATTTGGTCTTCATCCTCATCTCTGGTACAAAGCTCCTCAAACTCCTAGAATATACTAAATAAATAGAGTGATAAAGGTTACATTAAATTAAGGAGGTGACTTTCGGACCTCACCTAAAGATGGAGGCTGGTTGCCAAGAGAACCAACCATATGATTGATTAGATGATTGAACTTTCAGCCCCAGCACCCTGACCTCTGGGGATGGGAAAGGGGCTGTGGGTTGAATTAACTGTCCATGATTTAATCAACATGTCGGTGCAATGAAGCCTCCATAAAAGCCCAAAAGGAGGGACACCTGGGTGACTCAGTCAGTTAAGTGACCCGATTCTGGCTCAGGTCTTGATGTCAGGGTTGTAGGATCAAGCCCCTTGGTAGGCTCTGCACCTGGGTGTGGAGCCTGCTTGGGATTCTCTCTCTCTTTCACTGACCCTCTCCTCACACACATGTGTGCACATGCTCTAAAAACAAAACAAAACAAAATCTTTTAAAAAATGGATGGGTTTCAGACATCTTCTGAGCTGGTAAACACACGGAGATTTGAGGAAGTGTGGTTCATCGAAGGCATAGAAGCTCCGCGCCTTTTCCCCATACCCCAACCTATGCCTCTTGTCTTTCTGGCTGTTTCTGAGTTATACTCTTTTATAATAAACTGATAGTAAGTAAAATATTTGCTTGCACTCTGTGAGCCACTCTACAAAGTGATGGAATCCAAAGAGAGGGTCACTAAAGCCTCCCATCTACATTTGGTCAGACAAAGGCACAGTTGATAACCTTAGCTTGAGACTGGCATCTGAAATGGGAAGGGGAGGTAGGATGGTACAGTGTTACAGGACTGAGCCCTTAGCCTGTGAGATTTGATGTGATCTCCAGATGAACAGTCTGAGGTGGGCTGAATTGTAGGACACCAAAGGTGTCTGAGGACTGAGTGCTTGGTGGTATGAGGGGTCCCCCGCCAAGACACACACACATTGGAATTGGGTACAGATCATATTAACTCACAAAAATTAAATCAAGATGAATTCAAGACTTAAATTTAAGACCTTAAACCATAAAACTACTATAAGAAAACACAGGGGATAAACTTCTTGACATTGGTCTTGAGAATGGTTTTTTCAGATATGACACCAATAGCAAAAATAAACAAATAAGACTACATCAAATAAAAATGCTCTTTCACAGCAAAGGAAACCATCAACACAATGAAAAAACAACCAATGGAATGGGAGAATATATCTGCAAGTCATATATCTAGTAAGGGGTTAACATCCAAAATATATGAAGACCTCACACAACTCTGTATTAAAGAAATTAACAATCTGATTTAAAAGTGCTGATTTTCCAAAGACAGAAAAATGGCTGTCCAGCAGATACATGAAAAGGTGTTCAACACACTCATGATCAGGGAAATGAAAATCAAAACCAGTATGAGATAACACCGCACACCTATTAGAATGACCATTACCAAAAAGGCAAGAAATAACAAGTGTTGGTGAGGAGGTGGAGAAACGCAAACCCTCATGCACTGTTGGTGGGAATGTACACTGGTGCAACCACTATGACAAAAGTATGGAGGATTCTCATAAAATTTAAAAAAAACTACCATATGATCCTCCAGTACTACTTCTGGAAACACATCCAAAGGAAATGAAAATAGAATCCTGAAGAGGTATTTCCACTCCCATGTTCACCGCAGCATTATTCTCAATAGCCTAGATATGGAAACAACCTAAGTGTCAACCGGTGAATGGATAAAGATGACATCCTGTATACAATGTCACATTACTCAGCCATTAGAAAGAAGGTAATCCTGTGAGAACATGGATGTAACTTGAGGGCACTTTGCTAAGTGAAATAAGCCAGACAGAGAAAGATAAATACTGCATAGTACTACTTACATGCAGAATTTGAAGAAAACAAAATTGAACTCTCAGAAAAAAGTAGAAAAGTAGTATCAAAGGCTACAGGTTGGGGGTATAGCTCAGTGGTAGAGCATTGACTGCAAAGGCTACGGGTTTGGGGGAAAAGGGAGGAGTTGGTAAAAAGTTTTTTGTTTTTTTCTTTACCATTCTTTTACCATTTTTTTTTTTACCATTCTTTACCAAGAACAAGGTCTGCAAATCTAATCTATAACATAATGACTATAGTTACTAACACTGTACTGTAAAATTGGAATTTGTTGAGAATAGTAATTAAATGTTCTCACAAAAACAAAAAAAAGGTTTTCTGACACATGCTACAACACAGACAAATGTTGAAGACATCACGCTAAGTAAAACAGGCCAAACACAAAGAACCAAAATTATATGCTTCTTGTATACTTCTACTTGTATGAGGCACATAGAATAGCCATATTCACAGAGACAGAAAATAGAACAGAGATGACCAGGACCTGGAGAAAGGGGTAATGGGGAGTCATTGTTTAAAAGGTGCGGAATTTCACTTTGGGATGATGATAAATTCTGGAGGTGGATGTTGGTGATGGTTACACAACAGTATGAATGCACTTAAAATCATTAAAATGATAACTTTTATGTTGTCCATATTTTACCACAATAAAAAAAATAAGGGAACAGAAAACACAACAGCATGCCAATGCAAACCAAAAGAAACTGGTTAACAATATTCTACCAGACAAAATAGAGTTTAAGGGAAAAGTATTAATAAGGAGAAACTGGGTTTCAACATAATATTAGAAGGGACAATCAAGAAGCTACAACTTCTATCTTTTATGTACCTAACACTGCCTCAAAATCAAGAAAGCAAAACCAGACAGAATAGCAAAAAATTTGACATCTCACAAAAACAGTCATAGTGAGATATTTTAACATACCTATCTCAATGATTTATGATCAAGTGAACAAAAAAATAACAAGTAAATAGATTTGACCTTCACGAACAGGCTTGACCTAATAAAGAATTCTGTACATGATAAACAAGGAATTTACTTTTCAGATCACTTAAGACATTTATGAAAATTGACCACATCCTAAGTAACAAAAGGCTTCACAAATTTCAAAGAATCAATATTATGCAGACCCCATTTTCCCATAGAATGCAAATAAATTATAAGTCAACAAAAAAAACTTTTAAAAATGTACCATATTTGGAAATGTGAAATAACACTCTTAAATCAACCATGGATTAAAAAGAGAATAAAACTGAAAATAACTCTCTAGAACCATTTAACAATTAAAATATCATACATTCAGGGGCACCTGGGTGGGTCAGTTGGTTAAGCTCCTGCCTTTGGCTCAGGTCATGATCTCAGGGTCCTGGGATTGAGTCCTGCACCCGGATCCTTGCTCAGCAAGGAGAGCATGCTTCTCCCTCTCCTCCCCTCTCTTGCTATCTCTGTCTTAAGTAAATAAATAAATAATTTTTTTTTTTCAAACGTAGTGGGTGTAGCTACAGCAGTTCCTAGAGTTTAGAAATTAAAATTTAAGAGTACTGAATGCATTTACTATTTTAAAGATTGATGTGTGGGGCACCTGGGTGGCTTAGTGGGTTGAAGCCTCTGCCTTCGGCTGGGGTCATGATCTCAGGGTCCTGGGATGGAGCCCCGCATGGGACTCTCCGCTCTGTGGGGAGCCTGCTTCCTCCTCACTCTCTGCCTGCCTGTCTGCCTACTTGTGATCCCTGTCAAATAAATAATGAAATCTTAAAAAAAAAAAAAGATTGATGTATTCAGTAAAGCCAGAATGTAAACAAACAAGCTAAAAGAGAACTTAATATAACAGAAAAAGAATAATCAAGACCAATAAAACTAAAAGCTGACGAGAGGGGGAAAGACAGTACTCAAAAGGCTCCCCTTTACCTCAAAGAAGTAAAAGACACAAGACCAAAGCAGTTTTACAGGTTAGTTTTATCAAATATACAAAGACTAGAAAATCCTTACACTATGCAAACTCTTTCGAAAATAAAGGAAAACTACTGAACCCACTTTCTGAGAAGTAAAACAGCAATGGTTCCCGAAACAGACAAGAACAAGTATATGCACCAAAAAAATTACAGCCAGTAACACTCCTGAACATAAATGCAAATATCCTAAACAAAATAATAGCAAATCAAATCCAAAGTGTCAGTGTATGTATGTGTGATATATACAGACTTACACATATCTTAGCGGAGTTTACCTCATGAATATAAGCACAGTATCTACTAACGTTATTAATGTAATCCAACGTATCAACTTATTAGAAGGGTCATTTAAATCTCTACATTAAATGACATATATACTCATTTATATTTGTGTGTGTGTACATGTAGATATGTATATAATACACAATCAGTACGGGCACAGCTGCTCAGAGCTCATGAGCCAATTATGAATGCAAAACGAAACCCCAAACTCATTAACCTAGAACAGAAGAGAGAACGCTCGGCCTGATCAAGGGCAAGTAACAGTCCAGTGAGAAGGTGAGCCCCTTGAGGGCAGCGATGGGTCTAACTCAAGTCCAGGGCCCGAATGTCTGCAGCATGAAGACTGAATGCGGGACTTGGGGGCCACCAGGCACCCCCTGGCCAACCCCAGGGCAGACCGCCATACCTCCCACTCTGCCCTTCCAATCCTGCCCCACACCCCAGCCCTACACCCAGCAGGACCCCACCCCCGGCTCGCTTCTCAACCCTACTTCCTATTCCCCAGGGCCCTGCCCGTTCGCCTTCCCCGCCTCCCCCACCACCCCGACTCCTCTACCCCCCCCCCCCATTCCCCACGCCCTCTCCCGTTCCCCCAACCAGGGCTCCAACCCTGCCCCACCCCGCCAGGACTGCCCTACACCCCCGCCCACTCCTGAATTCCGGCCTTGCTCCCCGGGTCCCGCCTCTGGGCATCTGACCCAGCCCACCCACATGACGGCAGCCTGTGGCACCAGCCTGTGGCCCTGTCTCCCCGGCCCACGCACCCCTGTGGCCCTGCCCCCTGCCAAACCCTAGTTCCTACTCCTCTGGCTGGTTTGGCAGATAAGCTCAAAGGGCGGGGGTCGGCAAGTGTCCCAACCCCCTGCCCTCACCGGCAGCACTGGGGCCCAGCGACTGCTTCGAGCCTTAGGGCCAAGAGGTGAAGGTGCCGCTCACACACGCCGGATCCAGGCGGATCCACGCGGATCCAGGCGAGGACAGCCCCGAGGGACGATGCCCCTACTCTTCCTCGCCGTAACCGCCGACCAGTCAGGCCAAGGGCCTACGCCTCGCCCAGCTCGCGGGTCGGGGTGGGGGGTGTCATGGGGGTCGGTTACCAGGTCCGCGGAGCCTATGCAATGCACCCTGGGAGTTGGGGGGGGGGTCACAAGGCCCGCGCAATGCACGTTCGCGGCAGGGTTCACGAGGCCCGTGCACACACTGCGCAATGCACGCTGGGGGCTGGGGGTCGCGCAGGGCATGCTGGGGCTGGGACCGGCATGGAACCCAGGGGAGAGGACCTGGCTGGTGTCTCCTTGGAGACTCCTACCAGGCGATGCTGGCCATGCAGTCCGCGGCGCCCAGAAACGTGCCGCAAAGGCGGATGGGAGACATACGGTGCGCACGTTACCGACGGTTTCCGGAGTGTGGCGGGAAGGCGGGAGAAACGAGCGACTTCGCAGAACCGCTGCTCTGGGACCCTCAAGAGGAGCGGCTCTCGTGGAGGCTTCCCCCCCCCCAAATCTTATTTATTTATTTATTTATTTATTTATTTATTTATTTATTTAAGATTTTATTTATTTATTTGACACAGAGAGAAGAGATCACAACTAGGCTGAGAAGCAGGCAGAGAGAGAGGGGAAGCAGGCTTCCTGCCGAGCAGAGAGCCGGATGTCGGGCTCCATCCCAGGACCCTGAGATCCTGACCCGAGCTGAAGGCAGAGGCTTTAACCCACTGACCACCCAGGCGCCCCTCGTGGAGGCTTTTTTTTACAGCCTGGGGCAGGAGCTTGTCCTTTCGGAGCCTCGGATTGTAGGAAGAGATGGTGTGTGGAAATGCAGTAGCACGGATCAGAGAGAAGTTCTAAGAAGTGTGGGCGTGCAAATCCCTCTCTTCTTTTCGTGTGTCTTGTGAAAGGTTGAGCAAGCGATGTTCTGCGTTTCGCTTGCGCGCGGCGGCTCTTGGTTGGGCGCTGACCCTGCGCTGCACACACCAGCCACAGGTCCTCTTCTTTCTGGTTCCCGGGGGAGGCTGCAGCAGGGCAACCGCGGAGATTTACTGCGGTCTCCTGTTTCTAAACTGCTTACTTGTTTAAAAGGATAAGCTTTCCACTTTGACTGCTAATAAGCTTGAGGATGTCGTCGTCCCACGTGTCACAGCAGAACTGGAGCAGGGCTCTGAGTCTTTGAGGAGCCGTGAAGAGGGCTCGGTGTTGAAGGGGAGGGAAGATACCAGTTAAAAGGGAAAGTCATTTTGGAAATATTATGGGCCAATAATCGTTTATATTTGATAAAATTAGCCAGAAAGTCGAAAGTCAGCTCCGTCAAATACCAGCCAACAAACTGTGTAAAACAAAATAGAATTAAAAAAAAAAAAAAAAGGCAGAGCATGAGGCCATGTTCTCCAACCTTCCCTGTCTCAGCAAACAGCACCTCTCCTGTGGGGTCTTCCTCAACACTTCGCATTCCCTATTCCCTACTCCAGTTGAATTTATTACCAAGACCTGTAGATTTTACCCACGAACTATGTTGGGTCCGTCACTTTGGTCCATCTGTACTGCTTCAGCTCTAGACAAAGCAGTGGTCTTCAAATTAGGGTGCAGTAGGTCCAGAGGAAGCACAGACTTTCAGGGCTTTAAGGATAGTAGTGGCTTTAAAGGACTCCATTGATAGCTCCACATCTTCATATGTACCTTGAGTTAACATTATGCAGATTGGTCTTTTCTAACCCCTCCTTCAAAATCTCCCTTCACCCACTTCACAAGAGAAAGACAAGCTCTCTCCTACTCCGAATCCCACTTTACTTTTTACTTCCCCAGTGTAAAAACTTGCAAGGACACCAAAAGCCACTGCAAAACACACAAAAAAAATTAAGATGAGACACCTCTCTTAAGACTAATTAAAGCATCAAAAAAAAAAAAAAGACTAAAACATCTATAGATATATTGTAGGGCTTCCCATTTTTCTGTCTTTATTTCAGTGAAGAGGGATGCCTGACATTACAACCATTAGGCTGTCCTGGTGTCAGATTATTGTATAATATGGACAGCGGATTCATGAGTGTTTTCTTTAAATGGACTCATCTCTTTCATACCCCGACCAGTGTCAAATAACTCCTTGCTCTTAATGGAGAGTCAAATAAATGCAAGACAGAATCTGTAATAAATATTGCTTACTAAATTGGGTTTTTATTTCATGGATTAAAAGGTAAGCAGTATTTTTCAGCTGTTCATAATACTCATATCCTAGAATACATTAGCTAGAAATAAGAGCACCTTCAAACAGTGAAGCAGTACTGGCTAGGAACACTAATTCTTTTAAATGTAACTGGAATATTTTCTGGACCACAGGTTCTTCAAAACACGCTGAATAAAACCTGAGGACAAAATGTTATGTGATTTCTTCTAAAAATTAATACTGTGAAGCAATAAGTTAAAAATTACCTAATTGTATCATAACTAGATATTCCAATTACATTTTTAAATTTATTTATTTTCAGCATAATAGTATTCATTATTTTTGGACCACACCCAGTGCTCCATGCAATCGGTGCCCTCTATAATACCCACCACCTGGTACCCCAACCTCCCACCTCCCCGCCACTTCAAACCCCTCAGATTGTTTTTCAGAGTCCATAGTCTCTCATGGTTCACCTCCCCTTCCAATTTCTCCCAACTCCCTTCTCCTCTCTAACTCCCCATGTCCTCTATGCTATTTGTTATGCTCCACAAATAAGTGAAACCATATGATAATTGACTCTCTCTGCTTGACTTATTTCACTCAGCATAATCTTTTCCAGTTCCGTCCATGTTGCTACAAAAGTTGGGTATTCATCCTTTCTGATGGAGGCATAATACTCCATAGTGTATATGGACCACATCTTCCTTACCGATTTGTCTGTTGTAGGACATCTTGGTTCTCTCCATAGTTTGGCGACCATGGCCATTGCTGCTATAAACATTGGGGTGCAGATGGCCCTTCTTTTCACGACATCTGTATCTTTGTGGTAAATACCCAGTAGTGCAATGGCAGGGTCATAGGGAAGTTCTATTTTTAATTTCTTGAGGAATCTCCACACTGTTCTCCAAAGAGGCTGCACCAACTTGCATTCCCACCAACAGTGTAAGAGGGTTCCCCTTTCTCCACATCCCCTCCAATACATGTTATTTCCTGTCTTACTAATTTTGGCCATTCTAAATGGTGTAAGGTGGTATCTCAATGTGGTTTTTATTTGCATCTCCCTGAGGGCTAGTGAGGATGAACATTTTGTCATGTGTCTGATAGCCATTTGTATGTCTTGATTGGAGAAGTGTCTGTTCATATCTTCTGCCCATTTTTTATATGATTTTCTGTTTTGTGTGTGTTGAGTTTGAGGAGTTCTTTATAGATCCTGGATATCAACCTTTTGTCTGTACTGTCACTTGCCAATATCTTCTCCCATTCCGTGGGTTGCCTCTTTGTTTTCTTGACTGTTTCCTTTGCTGTGCAGAAGCTTTTGATTTTGATGAAGTCCCAAAAGTTTATTTTCGCTTTTGTTTCCTTTGCCTTTGGAGACATATCTTGAAAGAAGTTGCAGTGGCTGATATCGAAGAGATTACTGCCTATGTTCTCCTCTAGGATTCTGATGGATTCCTGTCTCACATTGAGGTCTTTTATCCATTTTGAGTTTATCTTTGTGTTCAGTGTAAGAGAATGGTTAAGTTCATTCTTCTACATATAGCTGCCCAGTTTTCCCAGCACCATTTATTGAAAAGACTGTCTTTTTTCCACTGTATATTTTTTCCTGTTTTGTCGAAGATTATTTGCCCATACAGTTGAGGGTCCATATCTGGACTCTCTACTCTGTTCCACTGGTCTATGTGTCTGTTTTTATGCCAGTACCATGCTGTCTTGGTGATCACAGCTTTGTAGTAAAGCTTGAAATCAGGCAGCGTGATGCCCCCAGTTTTATTTTTGTTTTTCAACATTTCCTTAGCGATTCGGGGTCTCTTCTGATTCCATACAAATTTTTGGCTTATTTGCTCCAGCTCTTTGAAGAATACCGGTGGAAATTTGATTGGAATGGCATTAAAAGTATAGATTGCTCTAGGCAGTAGAGATATTTTAACAATGTTTATTCTTCCAATCCAAGAGCATGGAATGGTCTTCCATATTTTTGTGTCTTCTTCAATTTCTTTCATGAGTGTTCTGTAGTTCTTCAAGTACAGATCCTTTACCTCTTTGGTTAGGTTTATTCCCAGGTATCTTATGGTTCTTGGTGCAATAGTAAATGGAATCGATTCTCTAATTTTCCTTTCTGTATTTTCATTGTTAGTGTATAAGAAAGCCACTGATTTCTGTAATTGACTTTGTATCCTGCCACGTTGCTGAATTGCTGTATGAGTTCTAGTAGTTTGGGGGTGGAGTCTTTTGGGTTTTCCATATAAAGAATCATGTCATCTGCAAAGAGAGAGAGTTTGACTTCTTCGTTGCCAATTTGGATACATTTTATTTCTCTTTGTTGTCTGATTGCTGTTGCTAGGACTTCTAATACTATGTTGAACAAGAGTGGTGAAAGTGGGCATCCTTGTCGTGTTCCTGATCTCAACAGGAAGGCTGCAAGCTTTTTCCCATTGAGGATGATGTTTGCTGTGGGTCTTTCATAGATAGATTTTATGAAGTTCAGGAATGTTCCCTCTATCCCTATACTTTGAAGCGTTTTAATCCAGGAACGGATGCTGGATTTTGTCAAGCTTTACAACAAAAGCTGATGACCAGTTTTCAGTAACAAAAAAACCCACACTTTTTAATCACACTTTTCCCTGCATAAATAGTGTATATTTTAATTACATATTACATTGCAGTTTTACAATTTAAGTAATGAGAAATGGTATATAGGTTTATTCTTATTTGTGTAACTTATTAACATGAATAAGGTATATCTACATTGTTTAATCTTGACTTGACTGGATTTATTAATCCATTTCTAAAAATAGATTCAAAATTTCTTTCCCAGTACTTACTGTAATAGCTTTTGAAATGTTTATTAATTAGTTTGAACTGAAAACTGAAGTCAGATTTTATAATCGAAAGTCAGTCTGATTTGTCTAATTGATTTGGCAATGCTAATAATACAGCAGACATTTTCCATAAATTCAATGAGCTAAATCCAGATTCAAGGTTTTGACAAAAAATATTACTGAAAGACATGAAAATAATGAGTCTTTAAATTGTATTGGCAGAAGTGTACTAAAATTTGTTCAGATACTTCTATTTACCTAACCCTTTCTGAAAACATTGCGTTAAATGAGACACCTATTAGTAAAAAAGATATAATACAGCATAATTAAGTTATTTGATAAAAATCTAATATTTTGGAGGTAATACTGGCCTAAAATTGAGAAAACAAGTGATTTTAATGAGTAGGTGCTCTGCATGACCTTGAGACCTCCCTCTACTACTGCACAGCCCAGAGAGCTGGGAGTTGGGCACCAACCCTCTGCCCTTCTCTCCCAGACCTGCCAAACTGAATGAACTCTTTTGGCTACACTCCTGCATAGCTACACTCCTCCATAGAATTCCAAGGGGTCTGATACTTTTAAATGTAAATCTAGCCTTCTCTGTCATTATGAAACTCTGTACCAATACAGAGGTAGATCCATGATGATAGAGATCTATAAAACCAATTTTATTAAACAATGTATCAACCTAGGAGCGCATCCTCATTATTCATGGGTTCCAGGTTTGTGAATTTGCCTACTCACTAAAATGTAGGCATGGTCTCAAAATCAATACTTGTGGTGTTTTGTAGTTATTTGGGGCCTGCACAGAGTGGTGACAATTTTGAGGGGCAGGTTCCCAGCCTGTTTTCTCGTTTCAGCTCTTGTCCTGTAAACAAGAGATCTCCCCTGAGCGACTCAGGGCTATGTTTTACACATCTTTATGCTTTTTGCTGGTGGTTTTGCTGTTTAAAATGGCCCCCAAACGTAGTGTTGAATCGTTGCCTAGTGCTCCCAAAGGCATGAAGGCTGTGATGTGTCTTATAGAGAAAATAGGTGTGTGAGATTTGCTTAGATCAGGGCATGGTTACAGTCCTCTTGGCTCTGAGGTCAATGTTAACGAGTCACAATATATATTAAATACCTTCAACCAGAAACACATAAAACAAGGTTATGGACTGATCAGTTGATAAAAATGGGAGTCAATGCTGTCGGGAATGTAAACCTGTACTTCCCTCGGAGCAATGGTTCAGTATTTACTAAATCAATATTTGTGGCAACTTTTTAGAACCTAGCTGCTGCAAATAGCAAGAAACAACTGCATATTTTTGCAGAGTTAAATATATAGCTTGGGCTTTCTTTACCTCCAGCACAGCGAATTTTGGGGCCTCCAGCATTTTGCTTTCAAAAAAATTGAAGAAAGTCCTAATAGAATTGTTAGCTGGTAGATTATAAAAAAATTTTTATGATGAATTACTATTTGGATTTTTGCAAGTAACTCAGGGGTTCAAAGAATTACTACAACAAAACTTTTATTCTTGTTGTATTTATATGAACATGGCTGTTCCCTCTTTTATGTATAAGAATGAAAAATAAGACCAGAATTGTTTCTGAACCCTGTCTCATGCCATCAGTAACTGATATAAATCAGGTATACCCATGGACATGTAGAGTACTTGGACAAAAGTTATCCCATTCATCTCATTAAAGCTTGATTTCCAAAACAATTTTATTTTATCTAATAATTCTTTATAAACGTCTCTATAGGCTTTGTGTTGTTTTGATCGATTGTGTACTAGTTATAATTGTGATTCCCCAATCCATATTGACCTTAGAGCCTTTTGGTAATTTAGATGCATATTTTGGTTGCATAATAGCATGTAAATTAAGACAATCTTGTGGGGAATTTGGCATGGAATCAGAAGAGAAAAAGGAGTGATACGAAGTTCCCCCTGGTAAAGAAGAGCTAATTCCCGAAATTTTCAAATGGATAATAGAGGGTATCAAATCACTACAGTTTTTATATTCCTGTTTAACCCATCGGAAATAAAGATGCAACTATTTCATTTTAAGCTGTTATAATATAGCAGAAACCATGTCCTTTGTAATTATTAAGCATGATGAAAAATATAAATGTTATGTCAAAAATGTATGAGGGGACACGTTATTTTTGCAATAATTTGAGACCAAAAGCAGGAAGACCACTGGACCAAGGCGCCATCATCTTGGTCTATGGGGATGACTTGTTCTGCGTCCACTTTACCCTCCTCCTGTCCATTCTCCCACAAACCCAGAATGCTATTTGAAATGCAGATAGCTCAGCACACCCCCTCACCCCCGTGAGACCCATAAACCTATGGGTGCCACATGTCCTGTATGGCCAGAGCCCTGCCCGGCTCTCTGATCCCTCTCATCCCACCCCCCTTCTCCCAGCCACTCACAGAGACCTTGATGCCTCTGCCTGAGCTCCCCTTCCCACAGCCCTCACCTCTTTAACTTCAACTCACCCTCCAGTGAATAACTGAGATGTCACTTCCTTAATGGCTTCCCTGGTGCCCCATTCTAAATTGCGTCCCTTGGCAAACCCTCTCTTGACACTCTGTCATTCCCATTTTATAATTATGTATCAATATAATTACTGGTTTCGTGTCCGTCACCCCCACTAGTCTCTGTTCCACAAGGGTCTGTTCTCTTCCTTATTCAACACCATCTGCAGACCCGTGGCTAACACATAGTAGGTTCTCAACGACTATTATACAAATGATATAAGATGGCTAAGTACATTAGCATTTCTTTTCTTATAAAAAAATACCAGTACCCATGTGAGTCATACATTTCTTCCACTTTTTAGCTCTCGTTTTCAAGACTGAAATTCATCTATTTTTGAAAAGCTCATCCTTATCTTCTTTGTTAGTTCACACTCCCCCACAATCTGAAAACATACCTCAAAACTCACCTTTTTGGGTAAATCCCCAGCAGTTACCCTGCTGGGTTCTGAATGTGTGCCCATTTTAATTATGTTTTATAGACTCAAACGCTTTTCCACATTATTGTTGTGGATCTTTTTTTTTTTTTTTTTAATTTATTTGACAGACCGAGATCACAAGTAGGCAGAGAGGCAGGCAGAGAGAGAGAATGGGAAGCAGGCTTACCACTGAGCAGAGAGCCCAATGTGGGGCTCGATCCCAGAAACCCGGGATCATGACCTGAGCCAAAGGCAGAGGCTTTAACCCACTGAGCCACCCAGGCGCCCTGTTGTGGATCTTTTGAATCGAGTGCTTGTCGGTGATTCTGTACCCTGTCCAATGCCATGTGAGCATTTACACAGGCTCTGGTCAAAAGGTCCTGAATTGAAACACCACTGTCCATAACCAGAGCTGTTTACCCCAGCACAAAATCTGTGGTTTTCAGGGCAGAACGAAGTGTTAAAGGTCATCTGGTTTTTCCTTTCCATTTCTCAAATGAGAGTGATTTTACATTGTTACGTGTAACGATCCCTGCATCCCATAGAGAATTTCCGTTTTACTCTCCTAAATGAAAATCAGTCAACATTAAAATGATTTCCCCAAAGGAAATAATCTTCAAATCATGAGCTTCAGAGTTAAAAGTATTGCTCTCCTCCTCTGCACACTTACTTCTAGCTCATCCATCACTTAAAAAAAAAGTATGACGAACTCAAATTCAGTTATTTCAGGTCATCTAAATACCCCCATTGCTAAAAACCTGGCAGGGCCTGATAAATCAGCCTTTCACTAACCTATTCTTGGTTAATCCTAATTTGCATTTCAAAAAAATGTGCGTGATGACTAATCTTTTTTTTTTTTTTTCCTATCTTAATTGCTTAAATCCAAACTTGGAAGGAAGTTCACTGACAGGTTTCACATTGAGTGGCTGACTGGCCGAGTGGAGCCAGGGATCCAGCGAAGACTGGGAAGTCGTGTTGGATCTCTCAGATCCTCACTTTCATTGTCCTCTTTATGTTCAGCAGACTGGTTTCTTTCCCAGCCAATGCCTCGGTGCCCCTGGGGACTCCCTCCTCTCTCAAACGTAGCACAGTCTCCGTAGAAGCAAAAATACCGCTCAAAACATTACCTTTTTTTTCTACTTCAAGGAAACAACTAGATACTTGAATTTAATGGGTCAAGAGAAAATCATTTACTTGGTATTATTTGGATTTTTAGCAAGACGTTCATAAAGATTCTCATGATAGCCTCATGCACATCATGGTGATACTATGCCTAGGTGGGTTTGTAATTAGTGGGCTAGGTTTCTAACATCATGTTGCCAGGCTTTTCTTGGCTCTATCTCATTCCAAGTTGTTTTTAAAGACTCAGACCCTGGCAAGTACAGCACACTAGGTGCATACATGCAGCGTGAAACCGGGATGCAGTACATAAGGCGACTGAGCCAGGACCTCGGAGAACCTCAGTAAGCTGGAAAAACGTACCAAATCCACCATGACCCAGTATCACAAGAGACTATATAAAATCGATCTGCATTTAAAAAGCTAATTTTGCCCCAACATGAGAGGGAATATGTGTTTAAGAATAGCAATCGTGAAAAATCTTAAGATTTTTAGTCCATTCTGAATTCATTGACTTAATAGTGTGAGCTGGCTGATGGTACAGCCAGTCCTCACGTATCCTGAGGACATGGGAACAGACATATCCTTGGATGCCTCCGAGCCCACTATGGCAGCCTATGCATAGAAACTACAGAGAGGCAGACGGACGTTAAATAGGAAGGGAAATTTTCTCATTAGTCAAGCTGTCTAAGCATGAGTTCCACACTGTGATGAGCTGTGATGTCTCTGCCACAGGAAGGAAATGTTTAAACAGAGCTCCGGCCAGCACTTGAAGAGAATGTGGAAGGGGAGGTTGATGCAGTGGATGGGAAATTGAGTCAATGATTTGTAAGGTCTCTTCTAGACCAACATTCGGTGGGATGGTGGGCCGCTGATGAGCCATGCGTGCCCACAGCAGACTCTCAACTGCCCTCTCTTCCCCTGAAGGTGTATAAACCTCAGAAACCACCACCAATTTAGAGAGAACATTCTAGATGCCTCTGGTAGTTACCTGTGGCTATTGTAACAAATTTCCACAAACTTGGGGTTTCAAGTAAGAAAAAACTATTCTTAAACTCATGGAGACCCGGAAGTTTGAAATCAGTTTCACTGAACCAAAAACCAAGGGGACTGCAGGGTCATGTTCTCCTCAGGGGCTCTGTTCCCAGCCTCTTCCAGCTCCTGGTGCCCATAACCCTCCTGTCTCTACTCCCTGGTCACTCTACCTTCTCACGCCAGGTCTCTCGCCAGGCCCTCTTAGAATGTCCCACATGGTTACATTTAAGGCCCACCAGATAATCCAGAACAGTCTCCCATCTCAAGATCCTTACTTCAACCACATCGGCAAAGCTCTTTTCTTTGCCAAACAATGTAACATTCACAGGTTCCGGGAACGACAACTTATATATCTTTCGGGGGAGTGACTATTCAGCCTGCCACCAAGCTTATACACTATTCCTAGGGTAAATAATATGAAAATTCATGGAATTAAAAGGTAAAACAGGGTTTCCGGATGGCTCAGTCAGCTTCAGCTAAGTGGCCAACTCTTGATCTCAGCTAGGTCTCCATCTCAGGATCATGGGTTTGATAAAAAATGAAATTCTTTCAACATTTCTCCTCTCCAGTGAACACACCATCCTGTCTTCTCAGTAGAGAGCGCTTGAGAAACACTGCCCGAGGAGGAGGCTCTCCTGCCCTTTACCGCAGAAACTGGGGTCCGTGGGAAAGGTGTGAGTTCATTCTGGATAACCTGCACCAGCCACAAACCCTGAGACCCTGCAGCCTTGGCCTGGCCATACCCTTCCAAAGCCATTCTCAGCACGGACGCCATGGGGCCCCTCCCCAGGCCACAGGCTCTGAGGGGCTCCCATTCCTGCAGATGCTGGTTCTCCTTCTGCATGCCCACGCCGCACCTGCTTGCATTCTAGAAGGCATCCTGCAGCTTTGCCCACCCAGCAGCTCCAGTCTGGTCAACCAGGCGAACTTCTTGCTCCTTGTGGGCTGACCCACCTGTGCTTCGGCTGAGGCTGAGCCCTTTCTAGGTCTGTCCTTCCTGCCTCCCTCAGCCCGGAGGGCCACACGGAATTTCCTTCTACCATAAATTGCTCTTTTATCATGGCTAATCCATTTTGACATGACACTTCCCCAGCTTAGCCTGCTGTATGATTTCTGTCTCTGGGCTGGACCAGACTCCCAGCATTTTATGTGTGCTAACCCCTTCACCTCCCATACCAAATCCACGAAGTGAGTACTAGCATGAACCTTATTTTCAGATGAAGACATTAGGTGAGATCAGGTGACTCATAAAACAACAGAGCCTTGATTTTTAAAGTTCTTTGAATCTAAAAACTCGGAAGAAGGGCATGCTCTCAAAAATACTTTGTATAGGGGCGCCTGGGTGGCTAAGTGGGTTAAGTCTCTGCTTTCGGCTCAGGTCATGATATCAGGGTCCTGGGATCAAGCCCCACATCAGGCTCTCTGTTCAGCAGGAAGCCTGCTTCCCTTCCTCTCTCTGTGCCTGCCTCTCTGCCTGCTTGTGGTTCCTGTCTGTCAAGTAAATAAATAAAATCTTAAAAAAAAAACCAAAAAACAAAAAAACACAAAACCTTTGTGTAGGATATAGAAGAAAAGCTTAGAAAACTGGTGCTTGATTTTTTTCAAGGAATCGAGGAAATGGAGTGTTTCTGTAATTGGAACAATGTACTGAAGAGAGTGAGGCAGGAAGGGGCACATTAATTCCACAGAAAACTGAGTGACAGTCTAAAAAACCGCTCTCCAAGAATGCAGAGGAGAAAGCGGTGAGAATAACAGGAGAGAACATAGAGCAGGCCAAGGAAGTGAGGATGTCAACAGCCACACCCTAAGACCTGACCTTGACTGTCCACTGCTTGTCCTCACCCACCCTCGTCCTACACTTTTGCTTAAGCTCTTCTTTCCAGCTTGATTCTTTTTAAATTTTTTATTATTATTATTATGTTCATTGAGCCAACATATAGTACATCATTGGTTTTTGATGTAGTGTTCAACGATTCAGCCACCCTGTCTCTTAACTCCGGCAAATGGAAACCAAAACCACCCCTGAGCAGCAGCGACTGACCTGACCATAACCCCAGCCAGCCCAGACTCCCCAGACCCATGTGAGCATAACCCCTAAGTCACTCCTGCACAGGGAGACAACGGAGTAGCCTCTAGAATGACAGATGACTACCTTTCCTCATTAGAATGCTAAAAGCCCCACCCAGAAGGAACACAATCCTCATTTACATAACGTACCACGTAGGCATTGGCCTTATACCCACCTCTACGTATGATGACAAGGCTCTCCTACCCAAATACTCATCCTAGCCCTAAACAAAAGGAATGCATTCACTCTGTCTCAGGAAGTCACCACTTTGGAAGCCGTGGGTAATGATCTCCTTATTCGCTCCAAAAAAAGCTTCCTTTGTGCGACAATTCACCTAGTGCCGGTTCTGACTCACCCAAGGGGCGAATGCACTCTGGTTCCATTACAAAGGCAAACCTACAAAATGTAGATCTGCCCAGGGAAATAACTAAAATAACAGGGCCAAACATACCCAGCAGAGATTCTAAGAGGAAACTGAGATTCATGTATCATCCATCAGGGAGATTTTTCAAATATTTATTATATGACTTCCTCCAAACTCTTCTAGCACTTTCTTTACACACGGGCATGTGACTCTGTCTTGAGCATGGCAAGGGCACTAGAAATGCACTGAGAATCCTTTCACTCATCATCTGTATAATGTTATCATGCCTCAGCTCCTGTCGCAGGGTTTCAACTACCTTATAATATACCTTATATTTATTGAAAGTCGTTTCTCTACCTTAAAGGGTTATTGGATGATGTAAATAAGAACTTACATGGAAATACCTAGAAAATGTCCCCTGAACTGGAACCTTTATCTCTCCACGTGAGCATAAATATTTAAGGAGATAAATTGGGTCTGTTCCCCTGCATCTCCCTCAGTACCCTGCAATTGTTAATACTCTATAAATAATTATTAAGCGTGTTTAATTTAAAAAGAAGACTAGGAGAATAATCTCTCAATCTGTCCAACTGTCACAGAAGGAACAATGGGTTCCATAAAGACCAGAAAAGTAAAGTGTGTTTGTAAACCAAAACAAAGTTCATTTCTTATTGCTAATTTTCTTAATTTCCATGTTTACGAAAGACCATGAACATTATGAGCTTTTCGGGATGGGGAGTTAATTTTGATAATTTTCTCCATTCTACATTATAACAGAAACACTTTAGTTCAATATACTGTACTTTACTACTAAACTATGATGCCGATCGGTGATTTGTAACAGTTTGTTTTCACACACACGAAAAAAAGAAATTGATTCAAAATGACAGTTAACATAACCATCCAAAGCAATTACATTCTAGGATATCAAGATGCCTAGCATGCCTAGCACAATTAGCATTGTCAGTGGGAATTTGCAGTAATTTAGATTCACAAATATGTCAACCGAAATCAGGAAACTTAAATTTCCAAATGTAAATCAAATTGTAAAAATCAGTATCTAGGGGCTCCTGAGTGGCTCAGTGAGTTAAGCATCTGCTTTCAGCTCAGGTCATGATCCCAAAGTTCTGGGGTGGAACCCTGCATCGGGCTCCCTGCTCAGCGGGGAGCCTGCTTCTCCCTCTCCCTCTGCCTGCCTCTCTGCCTATTTGTATGCTCTCCCTCCCTCTCTCTCTCTCTCTCTCTGTCAAATAAGTAAATAAAATATTTTTTAAAAAATCAGTGTCTAAGCTCACTATGAAAATAACTGGTTTGAATCATTTTAAAAACAAATGTTATCCAAATACAGAGTTTTCTCAGACTCTTGCCTGGGAACATGCCGCCGATGTTGGTAACTGAGGCCACTCCCAGAGAATTCACCCAACTCCAGAGTGTCCTCAGAGTTTGAATTAGTATTCACCTGTGTAGAGAGGTCCCATCTCTCAGGTCACTAGACAGGTTTTATTCTGAATTGAGTTGATGGGCATTTCCCATGTTGACACGTGCCACCAAGAATCTTAACACACTTAGAGATTAAGTCTGGAGAGCCCTTTCTGGTGACCTCCACCCTAAAAGCCCCTGCCCCCCTCCCTGAGATTGCATTTCATCGTACCCAGTGAGGCTGAGCTGCTTCTCCAGTGTTGCAACTTCTGCATTGTTTCCCACTGATTACACGGGTAAGGTTTGTGGGATGCTCAGATCCATCTAAATCAGGGCATTTTTGATCTCTGACTCTGTACAATTCCCATGCACAGTTTAGACCCATTGGGAGCAGGAGCCTTCCCTGGAGATGCTGGACATGTATTCAAATTCAGGACAACAAGGGGAAAGGGGTGGAGTTTGAAAGTCCCTTGTCCCAGGGTGCCTGGTGGCTCAATCAGTTAAGCGTCTGCCTTTGGCTCAGGTCATGATCCCTGAGTCCTGGGATCGAGCCCCACGTCCGGCTCCCTGCCCAGGGGGAGTCTGCCTCTTCCTCTCCATCTGCCTCTCCCCGCTCATGCTTTGTCTTGCTCTCTCTCTCTCAAGGAAAAAAAAAAAAAAAAAGCCTGATTAGATGGTTTCTGTTCTCTGATCTGTGCCCTCTGTCTTAGCTAGAATAATCAGTTTTCCACCCAGCTAAGAGGAGGAAGGCAGGAGTCTGTGCCCCTGAGTTTGTGGAAGACGCTGCAATGCTAGTCTATTTCCAATTTGACAGCATTTCCTCCCCACCTGACTCATCCCTGCTTGTTAACTTCCTGCTCTTCTACCAGTGTTGCTGACCAGGTTTGCATCAGGTTGTCTAATATAACAGATGACCCTTCTTGCTTTCAGCAACTTTCACAACCTAATTCCCGAATGTAACTCACTCTGAATTCTTACTTTGACTCTCTTTCCATATAGACAGAACGGAATTTTCTAAGGACGGTCATGATGGAACATGAATTCTGCCTTCGTTTTCCTGACTACAACTCTTCCCAGCCTCTGAGTGATTTGGAATGTGGGCACTGGGTGTGAATGGAGCAGGTTGTGGCAAAGATAGAGCCAAAATCCTGGGGTTTGGGGCCACTTCCATGGGAAGGCAGCTGGGAGGGCCATGGACAGCAGGCAGGAGATACAGAAAAAGATGGTGGGAGAATCTGGAAGTCTGACCTCACTGAATCCGAAGGACTTGGAACGTGTCCTGGTCATTGGAACCATATGTTCCCCATATGCCCTTCAGCACTGCAGGTGCAACCACCCTCTCTAGCCACTGCGGACTCATGGCTGTGGTCAACTCCACTATGGGCTGTGTGTGTCGGTCAGGGATGGAGTCTGCCACCGGGCCTCTGACCCTGCCTTTTGTGGTCACCACAGAGCGGAAAACATGAAGCTGTCTTTAAATTAGACCCAGGGTGCTTGGGTGGCTCAGTCGTTAAGCATCTGCCTTTGGCTTGGGTCATGATCCCAGGGTTCTGGGATCAAGCCCCACATCAGGCTCCTTGCTCTGCAGGAAGCCTGCTTCCCCCTCTCCCAATCTCCCTGCTTATGTTCCCTCTCTCACTGCGTCTCTCTGTCAAATAAATAAACTCTTTGAAAAATAATAAAAATAAAATTAGAGCCCACTAGGGGCGCTTGGGTGGCTCAGTTGGTTGAGTGACTCCCGGTTTTGGGTCAGGGCTGTGATCTGAGGGTTGTGGGATCGAAGCCCGAGTCAGGCTCCACCCTCAGCAGGGAGTCTGTCTGAGATTCTCTCCCCCTGTCCCTCTGTCCCTGACCTCCCCTTGACCTCTCTCTCTTTCTCTCAAAAAAATGAAATAAAATAAATTTAGAGCCCACTTTCTTGTGCTTTGCTGATTAAGACCATGTCAAGAGAATAGCTACTAGATCTGCTTCTGTGTTGTGAGGAACTTGGCCTTATCCCAAGAGAGGACTGGCATTTATCTTTGGCTCCTGAGAAGTGACTTTGATCCACTTGGAATTTCTTGATGGGGACGACTTTCTCATTAATGGCAGGACCTTTGCACCATGCCTGATAGCTTATGCTGCTAAGATGACTGGTGGCAGAGTGGGGGCATCTCTAAGAGTCTTAGGGTGGGGGCAAGTCAAATCAGAAAGACCAACCATGGGATGAAATTGCTGATACCAGCCTGACCTCCAGAGAGGGAAGCTGGAAATTGAGTTCCAACCCATGGGCAACTGATCAACCAAACATGCCTCTGTAAAATCTCTGGACACCAAAGCTTTGGTGAGTTTCCAGGATGGACAGCCCTCTGTCTGTCCAGCCACGCATCGGTGCCAACAAAAGAACACCTGAGCGTGGTGGGATCTTTACCTTTGTAAGCTTCTTGGACTCCGCCTTATGCCTCTTCTTCTGGCTGAGTCTACTGTGAGTCCTTTCCTTGTAATAAATGTGTCCAGGAGCATAACAATTCTCCATGAGCTCTCTGAGACTCTAGTGAACTCTTGAACCTGAGGGTCGTTTTGGTTTTGGGAAACCTGTGAACTTGTGGTTGGTGTCAGAAGTTTTGGGCAGACTCGACCGTCTGGACGACCATGCCCCTGAGCTTGAGTTTGGCTAATTCCAGGTAGATGCCTTTCCTGCACTTGAACTGGACATGGTGTTGTTATTCTGGGGTTCTTGGAGCTTATTCTGTTGGGTCCGTTATCAAAGGAACGAGGCTGAGACAAAGTGAAAGTTATGCAAAGCCTTATTCTATGCCAAGCATTAGAAGTTAGACTGACCAGCCAGGGGAACGAGGCTGAGACAAAGTGAAAGTTACATAAAGCTTTCTTCTAGGCCAAGCATTAGAAGTCAGACTGACCGGCCAGGGCCGCCTCCGAAGAGAACGACCACCCCTTGGTCTTACAGGTTAGTTTTATAGGGCGCAACCACAGACCTCTATGTATGTGGCTTTGGCTGATTGGATGTCTCCTACCTGTGTGTTTTAGCAACGGTTACCCAGAACTGGTATCAGTAACTGCTGAGGCATTTATTAAACAACAAAATGGCTACCTAGGCAACATGGAGTCACTATGGCTAAGTAGGCCCAAGTAGGCAGTAGGGGGTTAACAGGTTTTAATGTGGAATCAGCCCCAACAATTCTTTCTCTGAGAATAAGCCTCATTCATAGTACATGGTCTTGCCTTCCAAACCCATAGTTGGCTGGATATGGGGCCAATGCTTGACGGAAACTGGCCAGTCAGACCCTCCCCCTGTTGACTGGGACCGAGAGACAGGCAGTCCCCATGCAGGGCCATATGCTACAACACAGGCTGAACCGACAGGAAAGCCAGCCTGCAGGTAAAGGAGAAGAGGACAGACACACAGAGACAGACAGGCAGAGAGGAGAGGCAGAGTTTCCTCATGCCTCTGCAACGCTTCCTTCCCGGTTGCCCCCCCCCCGCCACCGCCCCCCCGAGCCCTCCATGCTTCCTAAAACCTTGAATTGGTTCCTGTGACTAATGACAAAATGTCCTATCTGATCCCAACTGTTTCCCTTCAGTCTCGTCTGATTCTTGGGCCCCGCCCCTCAGTCCTGCTCCGTCTGTGGGCATCTCCCTCTGGACATGCCCTCCACCGTGGCAAGGATCTTCTGGAACAGTAATTCCTTCGATACAGATCGCTTGTGATTGTATCAAGTAAGTACTGTAGAGATGGACATTTCTAAGGTTAAGACTAAGACACCTGTGAAATGCCGGATACTTCATGGGATTAAATCCTGAAGCAATGTGGAACAGAACAAGGACGGCCACTGGCCAGCAGGATAGAAATGAAAGTTATTGGGAGACGTCTGCGCCACTGGAACCTGGCAGTAAACACTTGCCACATGGCCTCATCCTATTGGCCCCAAAGGATTAAAGATAAATCCCATATTTGACTTGAGATTCAGGTGGAGTAACATGTTAAGTGTCCTAGGGCCATCTCTCCCGGTGGCCTGAACCTCCCTCGTCTACTCCAGGTTGACACTTAACAGACAGCTCCAAGGTGAGAAGATGATCACTGGGGGTTGGATTGGGAAGTGTGAGGCTGATGTGGACACACATCCAGGACTCTGCTCACTCCCTTTGTTGGTTCCCATACGCTTTGTGCGCACTGACGTTCCTGGCAGATGGAAAGGTGCTTGGGTGTGAAAGCCATGTCAAGTTCACCTTTACCTTCATCGTGAGAGGGTGATCTACACCTAGTAAGTGTTTATGTGGACACTCCTAAGTATGCAACACATAGATAGAAGAACCTGCCTTCCTTTTAGGGTCAGGAAAAAGAAAGGACACACCATGACCGTCCTTGACAGAGGCCCTTCCTAGACCTGCCGCACATCGCCAAACTGGGTATGCTTCCAGGACCTAAAGGCATTATTTTGCAGAAGAAACAAGAGTTGTTGATGTTTTAGAAATATGGAGTAGCTGGCCACACAGTGGGCTTTCCCACGATACCCACATCTTCATTCCCAAAATCTATGAACATGCTACGTTACACTGTAAAGGAGAGTTACAGTAGCAAATGGAATTAGGGCTGCTTATCAGCTGATCTTAAAATGTGCAGATTATCCTTGATTATCTGGGTAGACCAGAGAGTCCTTAGAAGTGGAAAAGAGTGAGATACGTAGGTCACGAAGATGCCATGTGAGAAAGGCTTCACCAGCCCTGGCACAGAGCAGTGCAGTCTGGGCTGGAAGGGACCCAAAGCAGGGGGAGGGGCAGAATGCTCCGGCATTTCTGGGCACCCACCTTCCATCTTCAGCAATGCCCACCTCTCCAGGAAGCCAGAGGGCAGCAGAGCCTAGAAAAGGTGCTCCCTGTCGCTCAGTACAGAGGAAAGGCAACATCTGAGAGCAGGTCTTTCAAAACTTAGAATGCCTCCCAGTAGTTGTTACCTGTGACTAAATGAAGACTTTCATGGCCATGGGAAGGCAAACGTCTCTCCTGGTCCTCACCTGTCTTCTGTTTCCCACTGACCACATCCAAGGTCAGTCTGGAAGGGTCACACCTTTGTGTCAGGGCCTCTGAGGCTAGACCCAGGTAACATCCAGTTGGAAACATCTCAAAATGCAGGCTTCAATGTGGTCATGGATGTTGGTGGCCCCTGGCCTGCTCTGAGTTTCCCTGCAATGATGGTGGACAGTTTCTGTGCACACAGACCCTTCCAGACTCAAGTTCTCACACCTGTACTTCTCTGCAGAGGCTCCCCCGGGCACCTCCTGGTTCAGGAAAGGCCGCCCCCAAGAACTGGGACCTAAATGCCCCCCAGTGGCAAGCCTCAGTCAGCCTGGGACTGTCGCCAGTGGGTAAGACCTCCAGCTTTCTGGTCCTCTGAAGGGACACTCCTAAGCTCCATCCATACTGTTCCCTGGAGGTCTCCACGGACTGAGCCCTGATCACCTACAGAGGGAGCCCACACAACAGTGTGTCCCTTCTGGCTCTTCTCCCTTCCCTGACTCATGTTCCCTGCTCCGTCCCTTGCATCAAAGTCCTTGTCTTAGAGTTTATTTTAGGGAAAACCAAACTAAGAAAAATGTAAGGCAAACATAGAGTCTTCCTAAAACATTGGCTGGCCCTTTCTCTGAGGGCGTGGTGCCTGTCTTTCACATCCTTGCTCACACCTCCTGGGGCATGGTTGGCTGGTGACGGTGGGTGTGTTGCTGGTGCTGAGGAGAGGTATTTATACTCCAGCATGCCCTGTGATGGGGGGGGAGGGGCGTGTTCAGCACAAAGAGGCTACCCAGCTTTTCAGGAGCCCTTGGATTCCAGGATATGATTTGTGCATGGTTATGGGCCCCCTCCTTTGGTGTGGTTGTATTTCCCGCATTTCTGTGGTACGGGCCATTGTTTTCCAATCCTGGTTTGTATCGAAAGCACCCAGGAAGCTTCAGAAGTACAAATTCCTGCGCCCCGACCTTTCATTGACAGAATTTGCCTCTTTGCCAAGAGTGAGGTTTTCTGTGTGTGTTTAAACCCGCAGGTGATTCTGACACACAGTTCAGTCTGGGAACTGCCATTTCTTACCCTTAATGGGAGGGGGTTACAGTTACAGAAGATGGTGCGGTACGACAAAGCGTGGGAGCGAGGCTTATAGCAGGCGGTAATTGAGACGTTAGAATTTTACAGCTCCGTCATGAAGATGATTTCCTGACAGTGTCAAAAGCCTGCACCCGGCTCGCTGAGCTGTCTTTCAGACTGATCGTCTCCTCGACAGCCTGAAACGTAGGTGGTAAGGACACGAGCCTCTTTGATGATCAAGCATCATCCTTGAATATCTTTTATGTAAATGTGACCTTTAGGTGAGGAAGGGAGAGAGACCATCTAATCGGTGAATCAAAGGCAGACAATCAGCTCCTCGTGGTTATTGGCATATAATTACAAGGCTGCGATCCCTGTACTTGATATTTGGGCAAAGAAGTGAGGAAAAACACCCGCAACTCATTCTGGAAGGTTAAAGCAGGATTCTCTGAAGTCTCTTCTGACACAACATTAAACAGAACACTGAACCAACCAAATTAAGAAAAAAAAAATCTTGTGAAACTGCAAATCCAGAAAGCAGGTACAAACGATCTTTCTCACTTGGTATCTACTTCACAAAACCGTTAGCAATGAGATTTTATAACCCTCCGGCAAGATGTAAAGACTATATCAAATTTTCTGATGCCATGAAACACCCCTGTGAGTAAATCTGTCAGCCTGCCAATTTCCATGAGCCTTCCACACTCGCAGGTGTTTGCAGAAAGTGCTGTGGGGGGAGCGGTTCGCGTCTGGGAGTCTGATGTTCTCCCCTGACATGGATTCCATGAGCCAAGCGGCTCTGTGGGAGCCATCGTCCACTGCAGTGCCTGGGGCATGATTAATAAAGGCATAGGTCAATGAATGAATGAATGAATGAATGAATGCATGCACAGCGCCACTCTCCTCTATCCCAGACTGGCCTTGCAGGCCCTTCCCCAACTGCCACAATAGAGGCACCCAGCCTATGCTGGGATGTCAGAGCTCAGCAAGGCTGGACATCAGGTAGTGTGGTAGAGACAGTATTCAGTAACTGCTGACAGCAAGGGACGAGGAGAGCGTTGTTCTGATTAGTGCAGACGTGACTGGGAATTTTAAGGGGAACATGAGGGGGTGGGTAGGGATGCAAGTAGTCACAAAAGTGAAAAATGACAAAGCATAGATCAATGTAAATGAGATTAGGCAGCTGTGTCTGCTGGCTGGCAATGATCAGAGTCAAGGATCCATCTTCCCACTGACACGGGAGGCAGAGGCCCTGTCCTTCCTGATGGCTGTCAGGTCCCTGAGAAAGACACCCCTGAGTCATGGAAGATGCTTCTATACCTCGGAGGGGCAGAGAAGGGATTTATGATTGTAAGACCTTTATAGTGAATGCCTTAGAAAGATGGTCAGGGGCCATCATCAGATGTTGGCTAGAATGAACAGTAAATACTTTTCACTTATTTTTTTAAAGATTTTATTTATTTATTTGACAGAGAGAGATCACAAGTAGGCAGAGAGGCGGGTAGAAAGAGAGAGGAAGAAGCAGGCTCTCTGCTAAGCAGAGAGCCCGATGTGGGGCTCAATCCCAGGACCCTGAGCTGAGGGCAGAGGCTTTAACCCACTGAGCCACCTAGGCACCCAGTAAATTCTTTTTATAGCCCTGCACTTTTCCAGACAGGAACTCAAGGGGGGCTGTTCTGTCCCAGGGTTTCTGGCCTTAGGCTGCCAGAACCCACGTTAACGTTTGGTCCTGTCTCTTGGTGCAGGAGTCTGGGGAGACATCACATGCTGAGCATTCTTGGGAGCTTTGGAACAAATGATGGTGAGTCAGACCAGCTATGTATCTTCAAAGTCTTCACCACTGGGAAGAGATAGGTAGAGCAAAAAATTTATATAGAATAGACTATTACACACCTAGGAGAACTTGTTTCTACAAAGCACAGTGGGAGGGATTCATGGACCTTATCCGGGAATGTGGAAAGATGTTGTAGATCAGCAATGAGGGAATACTAGGAAATGAACCAGAAATCAGAGAATTTCTCAGCAGAGGCGTGAGTACACTGGAAGGGAGGCAGTCTGAACTATCTGGTAGCCCAGAGAAAGGAAGGAAAAGTAGCACAGAGATGGAGATCCTTGTGTAGGGGACAGAAAACATCACTTTCCTTTTACTCCTCTAAGTTTTCTAATGTGGCTCCTGCCACAAAAGACAAATTAACAAGAGAAAAACAAATGAATGTTTATTAATATGTAGACCTCAGGGGCCGATGGGACATGCCCGGGGAGAAACGAGTACATCTCAAAGAGGTGGTTCAAAATTCAGGCTTCAAGGCCATCTTCAGCTACATGGAAGAGAGAAAAGATGTGTGTGTGGGTGGGGGGGCTTGATGGGGAAAGTATGTAAAGAGCGGGAGGTTAGTAAAGCAGATCTGAGTTGTGTTTTCTCCATTGGTGAGCGCTTTCTGACATGTAGACAACCTTCTCTTCCTGAACAGGAAGGGAGATACCCTTGGCAGCTGCCCAGTCCCTTGCAAAAGGCTAACTTCTATTCTATTTCCAGAGCTTCTCCTGTGTCTGCTGACTCCCAAAATAACCAGCTCAAAATAACCCTTATGCCAAAGAGGTCTATTCTGCCACCCATCCTTCGCGCAGACCTGGCTCAGCCACAAAGGTGGTGAGCGAGGGGGGTCGGGGGGGGGCAGGGAGGCGGCTTCAGGCTCTGTGCCCACCCTGATGGGCTGCAAGTGATGACCCCGTCACACCTGCATGGGAATTCTTAGGCCAAATCTGAACAGTGGTTGGTGGGACCTGGGGAAGAAGAACACTCATGAACTCCAGAGGCTGACATCTGATTCCAGGCTCAACAAGACTGAAGCAAATGCACTGAGTAAATTAGGGGATGAGAGATAGCTCATAAATAAAGTATCTGATAGCTCATAAATAAAGCAGGGAGATAATCAAGCAGCCAACAAGCTTGGAAAGAAGTTTCATACCCAACATGCTTCCCACCAAGCTTTCCAACTCTGGAAACAATCAAAACACAGTGTTCATCTTGACCAATCCATCAAGGTTAGACAAGGTAGCGCAAACCTATTCCAGGAAGGATCCCTGGTTTTATATTCACAGTTTATTTTCATATGTGTTTTCCAGCTTATGCCCTAGATTATGACCATTTACTCTATCTCAACTTTCCTTATAAAGAGCATTAGACTTGAAGCTTCTGCAAATGCTTCCCAAGGTGGACCTGTATTGCTATACATTTCCCTCTCAGGACCACTTTTGCTGCACCCCAAAGGTTTTGGACTATTGTGATTTCATTTCTATTTGATCCCATGTACTTTTTAAGTTTCTTCTTTTATTTTCTGGTTGATCCACCCATTGTTTAGTAGGATGTTATTTAACTGCAATTTATTTGTGGTCTTTCGATATTGTGGTTTTTACATGTGTTTGATTTAATAACCTTGTGGTCAGAAAAGATGCATGGTATGACTTCGATCTTCTTGAGTCTGTTGAAGCTTGTTTTGTGACCTAATACGTGATTCATTCTGGAGAATGTTCCATGTGCACCCGAAAAGAATGGGTGTTCTGCTGCGTGAGGATGGAATGTTCTGTGAAATCCATCTGGTTGCAGGTGTCCCTCAAAGCTATTGTTTCCTTGCTGATTTCTTTAATCAGATCGCCGTTTTTTCCATGCTGTCTGTGGTGAGCTGTTGGCTTGCCTTCTCTCCAAGAGCAGCAGTGTCCTCCTGGCTCTCCCCTGGCCCAGCCTGCTGACCTTTGGAACTCCAGGCTTTCAGCCCCTTGTTGCAAGAACTCGGGAAATCCAGCTCCTCTTGCTTTCTAAGCCAATTGCTATGGGGGCTCATTTTCCCCCCATGAGATCCCCTGTCTGCTAGTTTGTGTCTTGACCATGTCTCCCTCCCTGAGAGATCCAATTCTCTCCCAAACCACTTCCTACCTTCTTCGATGTGGCCTCTCCTCTCCCTTTAGCTGTGGAGTTTGTTCTGTAGGTCTTCAGGTCAATTTCTGGGGTCTTTAGGATGATTTGATAGTTATCTAGTTGTGTTCATGGCACAAGGTGAGTCTGGGGTCCTCCTGCTTTGCTACCATCTTCTTTTTTTTTTTTTTTTTTAGGATTTTATTTATTTATTTGACAGAGAGAGATCACAAGTAGACAGAGATGCAGGCAGAGAGAGAGAGAGGGAAGCAGGCTCCCTGCTGAGCAGAGAGCCCGATGCGGGACTCGATCCCAGGACCCCGAGATCATGACCTGAGCCGAAGGCAGCGGCTTAACCCACTGAGCCACCCATTTTTTCTTTGGTAGACCACTGTTAACATTGCTTAATGGAAAACTCAGGTACAGAATACTCCATGTGTGTTTTGGGTTCTTTTCTTTTATTCAGATCTGAGGAAAATACAATTTTCTTCTGATTAGTTCTATGGAAACTAAAGAATTAACACTTGAACAATTCTGCTATGTAAGCCAATAAATCCCCCTGTATTTAAAAAATCCATAAATTTTACAACTCACCTCATATCTGCCCATTTGAATTCACTACAGAGACAAGGACTCATGGTGAGAGTAGGATGAACAGATTTAGAAAAAAGTAAGATCCAGGAATTATGTGCTATTACTTTAAGTAACTCTGAGCACTTGAAGGAAAAAAAAATTAATCTTTATTGAGCAAATACAATAAAGCTGCTATAGTCCTTACTGAATAACCATAAAAAGATAACTAAATTTTTTCTTTCAGAAACCACCCAAGAATAATGAAACCATAACTGCCATTTCAAGCGCAGACTCCATTAGCTTCATACCTCATTAGGTTGCATCCTAAGGTAGATACTAAAAGGCAGCAACAGATAGAAAGCTGGAGATACTAATCTGTGACTGTCTGATCTCTGATGATCTCTCCCCCACACTATCATCCTGTAATCAGGATCTATAAATGTGAGGTTCTAGCGGCCATCTCTGGGTGTTTAAACTGGAGAGCGGCGTTGTTACATAATGAGCACATTTCTTTCTCTTGAGCTTATTCATAAAGCATAACACCATTAGGTGGACAAAGTAAAATTGAAGGGCAGAGCTCTCCTTTGGGTTTATAAGTCAAAAGTGAATTTTCTGTGGGCGTTAATATTTGCACAAAAGAAGGACATCATTTACACATCTTTCTTTGGCTCTTCAACATGGACTGTCAGGATGTTGCCTGAGGTCAGTTTATCCAGTGATTTTCCCAGCTGCAGAAGGGGACACGTGTAAAAACCAGAAGATGCTCACTTGCTACAAAGCCCCTTAACGTGAGCCCTGGCTCAAGACCTGAGTGTGATTCCTGCCTGGGTCTCTTCAATGTAACGTTGGGCATGGGCATGTTATTTCTGCTTTCTCTGCTTCAGTTTGTCTTCTAGAAACTGGTGGTGATAATAGTATAGACTTTATAGAGTTGATGTGGTCATCATGTCACCAAGTTCATGGATAGCATGTTAGAGCTGTGCCTGTCCCATACATTTTAGGTACCATTTTTTGTATCAATCCAGTGTTTGGGTAATTGACTGTCATCCTATGGAGTAACTAACATAAAAACTACAACTTCCAGCCTCACTAACATAAAAACTACAACTTCCAGCCTCCCATCGCTGGGACTTACAGCATTCAAAACACAGCATGACCAGTTCTCCACTTTTCTCCCCGCTCTCCAAAAACTGGCTGCCATGAGCTTGCATTTTGAAAGCTGTCAGCGCAGGTCCATGAATATGGGACTTCCTGATGGGCCTTCCTGATGGGCACTTCCTGGGGAGCCCAGGTGGAATGACCAGAGAACGCGTGCATCCGCATCTGAGCACCAACTCCTCCACCTCGAGCACTTCCCACTAAGGAGCATTGCACACATGCCATTCCATACCTTTGCCCATGACTGATTTGGGAAGAGGTGTGCTGCCCAATCAGCCAGCAGTAAGGAGGGGAAATCTGCTAAGAGGAGACTGGGCAGGTCTCTGTCTCACTTAGAAAGGAACACAAAGATGGAGTTCCCTGTCCTCTAGCTGTAGGATCTTAGCACATGAGGATGGCAATCCTGGGAAGATGGCACATCCTGAGGACTGAGAGGAGGACAGGGAAGCAGAAGGGGGGACAGTGGTGATCGTTGAGCCTCTGGATCACCATTCTGGGGGGCCCAGTCCTGGACCATGTTGTTACAGGAGATAATGAATCTGCCCAATTGTTTAGGTTGCTTCTTAAACTGTAATATGAGTCCCAAGCTCCCGGAGGTCTTGTTAAGTATGGCTCTGATGTCCTTGGTCTGGGTGGCACCTGCCATTCTGTTCCCTAGGGAGCGCGAATGATAGCTCTGATGCTGGTCCATAAATCCCAGGAGCAGGGACAGAGGTCTAGGCCCCTGCAAGCGGGGCTGAAAGACACCGAGGGTGCTTTGGGCTATGGAAGGAATTTGAATTTGAAGATGGGGGGAGGGGGAATACAAAGACAATAGACTCATCGTGTCTGCACTGGACCTATAAACACAAAAACCACCCTCGTTCTAGTGGATAAATGAGCAGAAGATGAGAGGGAAAGAGAAGCAGGCAGAGAGAGACAGAAGCAAGAGCCAGACTCCTACTGGACAGGAAATTTCCTGGTTTTCAGGGCCATTCCTTCCCAAGGCCCTGCTGCATCTCTGCAGTTGGGAAAACCTTCCTGCTTGCCCCCAAATTATCCCATTGGTTCATCAATAGGGTCATGGGAGTATGTTTATATTCTTGAATCAGAAGCGTTTCTTGAGCTCACATAGTGTGTGCTTTTATCCGCCCCAAGGCATTGTCAATACTCTCTAGGACTTGACATTTCTATGTATGGGTGTTTATACAGAAGGGTATTTATATATTCATTGGTCTATCTATTCCTCCGTACCTGAAATAATACACGATCCAAAAATTCTGACTTAGTGAATAAAAAGAAGATACGTCTACTGGAAATGTATAGAAAACAGAAATGTGGTTCCACCAATTCTTCCTTCATGTAAATCTCCATATAATTTGCTTTCACCAAATCTGTTAGTATGCAACTCCTTTGTGCGAATGACTATGAAAACGATGAAGTAAGATACATGTTCTCTCGATCTTAATGTTTAGGTCATTAATCTAATGTTTAGGTCATGTTTTTTAACCAGAAGGGCTGTGCTATAGGCAAACAAAATGGGGCTACCCACCAGCATCTTTTCTTAACTCTCTTACTCGGATACAACTCACATACCATATGAGTCACTCATCGATGATCCAATTGTTTTTATTATATTCCCTGAGTTGTGCAACCATCACAATCAATATTACAACATTTTCAGAACACACACACACACAAAACAAAGTCTTTAGCAGCCGCTCCCCATTTCTTCCCAGGTCTGCTGCTGTAGACAACGGTAGATCTACCTTCTGTCTGCTCTGGACAGCTCACACCAATGGCGTCGAACAACACGTGGTCTTTCGTGAACAGCTACTTTCTCTTCACAGGGTACTTTCAAGGTTCATCCTTGTTGTACACGCATGTTGTACGCACTCTTTGTTCCTTTTCAGCCCAAGTCCCCCAACCCCGCGAGTGTGTATCGTGCTTCGTCGATGTATGTGTCTGTTGGCGGACATCTAGGTCATCTCCAGTCTCTGGCTACTACAAAAACGTTCATGTGCACATTCAAATGAATTTATTATGTGGATGTATGTTTTCACTTCTCCTGGGTAGATACCTAGCAGTGGAGCTTCTGGGCCCCAGGGTAACTCTGTCTGTGACCTTTTGAGGACCTTCAGACTTTTTCCATAGCAACTGCAACATTCTACATTCCCATCAGTAGTGTGTGAGGGTTCCATTTTCCCCACGGTGTCTCCAACACTTGTTATTACCATCCCAGTTGGTGCAAAGTGGTAGCTCATTGTAGTTTTGACCTGCATTTCCCTGATGCCTAAGGAATACTTCATCTTTACACTGATAAAACCTAGAGGAGATGAGCTTTTTGAGATAATGAGCTACCTCTTGGTTGCTCATGAAGTTTCTTTCAGATGGGCTTTTTTTCCCCCAGTGACACCATTTTTTGTTATTTTTAATTTATTCAAAAATCAGGACAACCCACCCATCATCATTCTTATCTAGGTGTTTCACTTACATATGCACACTGAGTGCAGTTGGTAGTAGTTCTTTATGTGATGTAGGTATTTTTAAAATGCATAATAAATAAATAGGATCATACTAGTCCAAAGAAAAACTATATTTATCTTGGTGACTATTCTCGTGAGAATAGCATGTAGCAGTTCTCAGAAGCGGAACCATCTCTGAACACCTGGATTTTTGTGATTCAATCTTTGCCTGCTTCCTAACTACACACATCGCACCATGAATAACAAAAACAAGACTCTTTCCTAACTTCCCAAATCCACAGATATGTAAATCAGAACTTGTAGTTCACAACACAAAATCCGGGTGAAGAGAGAATAGAGACAGTCCATGCATTGAAACAGGTGAAAGACTGAATATGCAGATAGACAGAGTGAATGGCCAGACCACATATAAGAACAGAACTCTGACCATGATCTTTAGCAGCACATCCAAGCCACCAACCCATCACCTGCATGTAACCAGCCCAGGACTACCTACAAGTCAGACTCTTCAGAAGACAGCCTACTGTCTCTAAGAATGGTCCAACAAACCAAACAACAACTCCTGTAACAGTTGGCCCCAAATAGTCAAGACTTGGTTAATAACAATCAATGAAACTAAAAGGCAACCTACAGAATGGGAGAAGATATTTGCAAATGACATATCAGATAAAGGGCTGGTATCCAAAATCTATAAAGTACTTACCAAACTCAACACCAAATAACAGATAGTCCAGTAAAGAAATGGGCAGAAGACATGACTGTTCATGACTGTTCATTTCTCCAAACAAGACATACAAATGGCCAACAGACACATGAAAAAATACTCAACATCACTCAGCATCATGGAAACACAAATCAAAACCACAATGAGATGCCACCTCACACCAGTCAGGATGGCTAAAATGAACAAGTCAGGAAACAAGAGATGTTGGTGAGGATGTGGAGAATGCAAACTTGTGCAGACACTCTGGAATTCCTCAGAAAGTTAAAAATAGAGCAACCCCCTGACCCAGCAATTGCACTACTAGGTATTTATCCAGAGGATACAAAAATAGTGATTTATAGGGTCACGTGCAGCCCAATGTTTATAACAACAATGTCCATAATAGCCAAACTGATGAAGCAACCCAAGTGTCCACCAGCAGATGAATGGATAAAGAATATATACACAATGGAATATTACTCAGCCACCAAAAAGAATGAAATCTTGCCATTTGCAATGATATAGATGGAAGTAGATGGTATTATGCTAAGTGAAATAAGTCAGTCAGAGAAAGAAGAATACCATATGATTTCACCCATATGTGGAATTTAAGACACAAAACAGATGAACATATGGGATGGAAAAAAAGAAGGAAGCAAACCATAAGAGACTCTTAACTCTCGAAAACAGACTGAGGGTTGCTGGAGGGGAGGCGGGTGTGGGGATGGGGTAACTGGGTGACGGGGATTAAGGAGGCCACGTGATGTGATGAGCACTGGGTGTTCTTTGCAATGGATGAATCACTGAACTCTACCCCTGCAACTAAGTATACACTCTAGGTTAACTAACTTGAATTTCAATAAAATCTAAATAAATCAATAAGAAATAACTGACAGCTTTCTTAATCCATGTCTCTACCTCCAACTCAGAGCTAGCCAGAGAAATCCACATCAGCAGTCACATGGGATGCCCTGCTTCTGGTTATCGGTCCTGCAGATTCCCTGGGCCAATAGCCTCCAGCCAGAGCCCCCCGGAAGCCTTCCCTGTTCCAGCCACAAAGCTCGGGCACTCTTCTGCCTGCCTTCGAGTCACTGCCTGGGCCTAAGTGGTGGTGGTGGCTGCCCTTGCTATTGTGAGCTCGGTACACGGAGCCCTCACCTATTTCTGTTTTGTTGGTCTTTGTTTATCTCCACATATTTGAATGTAATATTCTAGCCCCAATTTAGAATCTGACAATTTTCAGGATCCAGGTGAATGAAGTAGGATGAGCACAAGCAGGGAGCACAAGCAGGGAGAGGGGCAGAAGGAGAGGGAGAAGCAGATTCCTAGCTGAGCAGGGACCCCAATGTGGAGCTCAGTCCCAGGACTCTGGGATCATGAACTGAGCTGAAGGCAGATGCTTCACTGACTGAGCCACCCGGTGCCCCCAAACTTATTTAATATAAACTTTACAAGACACAAGAGTCTTTATAAGGAAATGAAGAGCCGGAGCAACAGTTAAGCCCAAGTGTTTTGATGCCAGTCTTGCTGGAAAGTCGTGGGAAGATGTGAGAGGGCACAGAGTGTGAGCTAAGTGTAGTAAACGGGGGAAATTAGCAAGATCTATTCATTTGGAGTTCTTCTGGCAGGAGACAGAGGGTCCTTTCCTCCAGGTACACGGTGGGCACTTCTCTCATGAGGGGTTTATGATTCATTTTAGGGGAAAAGGGTCAGAGAGGAGGTCAGAGAGACCTTCCCACTTCTGCCCTTTTCTCAAACTTTTCCTTCTGCTTAAAAAATTCAACAGGCCCAGGTGCCATCGTTGGGGGTAGTGTGTCCTGAACCCCGTCACTACAAAGTGATGAATAGCCCAGAGACCCAGGATCCAGACTCAGACTCAGAGCCGCAGCCGTCATCCTATGGTCATGCCTCCAGTTTAGGGAATGGCAGGCGCCCAGGTCTCCTCCAGCGCTGAAGCTGCATTTCCCTCCATGCAGCCTGAGGCAGACAGATTGGTTATGCGGTTACTCTTGGGTAATAAACAGTTTATTTTTCCAGGTACGGAAGCATCGAGGAACCCAGACTCATCCAGGGTAAACCTTCCCTAGCGTGGCCTCACATCAGGCTGCAGAGGCCACAACAGGGGTGGGTGGAGGGAGGCTCGTAGCGAACAGGTGTGGGACAAGTGCGGTGCCTTCTGCGCTGTATTCTGGGGCTGGGGTCTTTCCACCACAGGCTCGGGTGTCTTCGCCCCCGCTCCTGCACACATTCGCATCCGCGCCTGCGCAAAGCTGACCTCAGCTCCTGGCTGCTCAGTGCTGTCCCCGCCCTCTGGTTTCCGCAGTCTTTGGTGTAGCTCTTTCCAGCCTCTTTCCACCAAGTCGTCCTCACGCCGGCAGGATGCTTCCCGGGACAGGTTCTTGGGAAGGGCATGGAGCCCGTGTCCTTCTGACCTGCGAAGATCTCCTCCTCTGACCCTCCGCGGCGGAAAGGGCACCTCGCCACACACAGCCTTCCTCCCTCCCACTGTAGCCTCTCATTTTATTGTTTTTCCAGGTGAGAATCACTTCACAGTTCCCGCATACTCCGGGGGACCTGCCTAAGCTCTGGAGATTTCTCTTCAAGGTTACAGACGTCATCGTTCTCCAGGCCCAGAGCAGGGCTACCCCCAGTGGCGCCCAGGTCCTGAAGGCGTAAGCACAGGGACCGAGTGCGGGGCAGCGTTTTGGCAATCTGACCTTGCCACATCGCGCAAGGGCAGGGGTTTGTAGTTCACAAAAGCATCTTTCCACAGCGGACCAGATGGTCCTTCCTTAGAGGTTGAACGATTAGAATATATCTCAGGATATGGGGGACTTTAACCCCTTGTTTTGTTTCTTAGCCCTTTGTGGCCTCTGCTGAAACTCTGACAGCTTAATATGCTCCTTGATCTCCGGATTGTGAAGACTTGATCCTACTACTCATCCACCGCAATCAAAGGGGAAATCCGAAAGCCCAAGCTATGCCGGCAAGGCTCCGGGCTCCCACTCCCGCGTGTGCAGCCCCTGCAGAAAGGCCGCCTTTCCAGCTGTGTGGCTATGTATCTTAGCCTCTAAGTAGCCACACGTGAACCTCAGCGTTGAGCCGCCTCTTTCCCCCGACTGGACACGGTCATGCAGGTTGCAGACATCTAACTAGGAGGCTGGCTGGGAGGGTGATGGAGCTCAGGCCAGCTCTGCAATATGGCTTGTGGAGGAAGGCAGGGATGTCCGCTCCGCACAGCCACGTTCAGGCTGGGTCCGCTGCTCCACCAGCTACTAAGAAGTAGGCTGTCCGGGGCAGGCTGATCTCTACCCACCTCCGGACCCCACTGACCAGTGTTGAGACTGTCTGTGGAGGACTGTGGCAATCAGCATGCCCAGCACATACACACATCCACATCTCCCGGCGCAAGGCAGCCAGCCCTACCTGCACAGTCCGACCTGCAGTTTTCCCACCCAGAGCCTTGGGGCTTGGCTCAGTGGCCCAGGAGGCCACCCAGCCTTTCATGCTGACAAGCAAGAGGCTGATCGCTGCATTTCCCCTGCCCTGTTGTGGTGCAGAGAGTAATAACAATACTAACTATAATTGTAATTGTTTTTAAAAGATAAAATGATGCTCTCCAGAGACCCTGCCAGCTTGGCTACAAATGCCGGCAGCACAGACCACAGACTGTGAAGACTTTAAATCTAGGAACAGCCCGGGGTTTTATTTCCACGGTTCTTGAAAGCTGCATCGCGCTTGCAAAATGTGAACTGATTCCCAGGAATCGCATACATTTTATTACTCGACGCTGACTCCAGCTACTTTGCCAATTACTTTTAAGGGGGAAAGAAGTAGAAAGAACGTCTATTAAGGGGAAATGTATTATTATAAGTCAGTAGCTAAAAGGGCCTTCTCTGGATACAGAGAACATTTGACAGGAAGGACAGATACGAGTTTCAACGCTGGATTCCCCCCCGAAAACACTCGAAATGTCCTTATTTTGTGTCCTTCCAACGTCCACCCCACCAACTGTTTTCTGGCAGAAAAAAAAACCTCCACCCATATGGATAAACCTGTCACACATATGCATGGCCATGGGGAGATGATTTGGGTGGTATTTGCGATGATGGAAGGCGGCACGGGGTTTGGGGTGGGGCTGTGAGAAGGGAAACCTCAGCAAAAATAGAGTCAAGGGACGTCTGGGTGACACAGTTGGGTAAGTGTCTGACTCTTGATTTCTGCTCAGGTCATGATCTCAGGATTGTGAGATCGAGTCCCAGGCCTGGCTCTGCACTCAGCATGGAGCCTGCTTGGGATTCTCTCTCTTCCTCTGCTCCTCTCACCTTTCCCGACTCGAGCCCTCACTAGCTCTAAAATAAATCAATTAAAAAAAAAAAAAATGGAGGGGCGCCTGGGTGGCTCAGTGGGTTAAAGCCTCTGCCTTCGGCTCAGGTCATGATCCCAGGATCCCAGGATCCCAGGGCTCTCTGCTCAGCGGGGAGCCTGCTTCCTCCTCTCTCTCTGCCTGCCTCTCTGCCTGCTTGTGATCTCTGTCTGTCAAATAAATAAATAAAATCGTAAAAAAAAAATAGAGTCAGGAAGGCCTGAGGGCTGCAGCCTACAAACCAACATGGGGAGAGAAGACAATTCCCACGTTGGACTTTAGCTCCAGGTTTAAGAAAGGAAGGAAGAAAGGTAGGAAGGAAGGAAGGAAAGAAGAAACAAAGAAAGGAAGAAGGAAAGAAAGAAAGACAGACAAACAGACCCCTCACCCCCTGCAACAGGGTGCCGACCACCACCCACAACCGGGGACACACCGGCATGACCTCTTACTGTTCTTCAGTGAACTCTTGATCAGAACCACCCTCCGCAGTTTCCTCCTTACCCCTGATAATGACAGCTGACCTTCCCTTTGTCTCTTCCGACTTGCCTTTGGTTCTTGATAGTTGGCTCGTCCTGGCTTGTGAGTATTCCCGAATACACTCATTTTGCTTGTAAAATACGTGGCTGAAAGGGTCCGTAGACAAAAAGACGAGACTGATACAAAGTGAAAGTTAAGCAGGGCTTTATTTCGCGCCAAGCATCAAGAATCAATCAAACTGACCGGCCAGGGCCGTCTCTTGCAAAGAGGCGACCCCTCCCAGCCTCACAGACTAACTTTTATAGAGCAAAGGCCATGTGGTTGAGCCTGGGCACATACAGGTGGCCAGTTGAATTACAATTCACCCTATAGTAGTTATTTGAACTAGCCTATCACTCTGGTCAGAATTGGCGCCCAAAAGGCAGGGCCCACATTCTTGGGTGGTTAAGGAGGTGCTTTCCTGATTGGATGTCTCCACCTGGCTTGGCTCATCCTTGGCGGATAGGGAGGTAATACGTGCACTTTTACTGATTGAACGTTTCCACCTGGCCGGACACGTCCTTGTATCTGGGCTCCGTTATCTCTGCCCAGCCTGACATGTCCTGATATCTGTGCTCCGTTACTGGGGGCTATTTGGCCGTATTTCACCAATTCTGTTTCTAAGTGTTTTCCTCTTAGGGGGAAGGAGCAGGTTCAATCTAAGTTTACTGCATAAACAACAAAATGGCTTGCTCTGGCTAAGTAGGCCCTTACAGTGACTATTTTATTTTTAAGTTTGACAGGTCCTCCAGGCTGGCTTGGAGTTCTGCCTTTACTACCATTTAAGTGTGACCTTGGTCGCTGATTCAGACTCCGAGTCTCTCTCTCCTGTGAAACAGGAGCAGTGCCGTTTCCCTCACAGCCCCACGCGTAGCTGAGCAGGGCGGGGAAGTGCTAAAACTGAGGCCATCTGTGATACTCGACAAATCTCAACCTTCCCTTCCTTTCTCTTCAGTTCCTTCACCCAGAAGCCAAAGCTACCTGTCTACCCTTCTCCAGTGTTGTCTACATTAACATAACTTTACTCTTCTAAGCAAATAACCTGGGTGTTCACTGTAAGAAGTTCCCAAAAGTTCTTCACTTTGCCCACTTTCAATCTTTGCCCTGCCATCCCCACCCATCCCAAACCGTGGGGGGCTCAACACACAACGGACAGTGCCCAGACCACATACACAACCAGAACTCTCACCTACAGCCTGCAGCAGCCAGTCCAGCAACTGGTCAATGTCATCAGTAACCAGCCCGGGAAGCCAACCTACTACCTACAAATCAGACTTCTAAGGAGTCAGCCCACTGTCTCTAGCCAGCAGTCCGGGAAGCTGGGACTTGATTAATAATCACCAGCTTCCTGATTGCTGCACCCACTTGCCACTTAGACCAACTGAAGGAGAAAGCCAGGCAGGCACCCCGAACCAGTCACATGGGCTTCCCAGCATCCCGTCAGCCTACCTGTCCCTTGCCCATGCTGATAGCCTCCGATCGGGGCACACATGAACTCCCTTTCTCCCAACCCTCTGCCCTCCTTTGTGTCTTTGCCGAATGCAGGTGATGGTGGCTGATTCCCTTGTTTTGAATATATATTGATATTATTTACATTTATTTATATTTCCATTTATTTAGTATTTACATTCCATGGAGATCTACCTCTTCCCAAGGAGATGGTTTATGGGGCACTGGGCTGCAGCAAATGTCGTCCTATGTAAACGATGAATAATTTCAGGGTTCCTCTCCAGTAGGACAAGGAGCCCGCCTGAACAACCAGCCCCAGCCAGCCGGCTCTCACTTACATTGTGCCCCAAAAGAGGGAAGAATTGGCATATGGGGAACTGATGCAGTTATGGCTGTAAATAAATAATAATCTGCCTGGATCCAGAGACCTCCTGGTCTCAGGAAAACATAAACAAATAAAAAATTTTAAGATGTAATATTAAAGCTTTAGAGATACTAATGATATTTTTAAAGGCATTAAAAACTTATGAGCATAGAGTTGAGGGTCCATATCTGGGCTTTCTACTCTGTTCCACTGGTCTATGTGTCTGTTTTTATGCCAGTACCATGCTGTCTTGGTGATCACAGCTTTGTTATAAAGCTTGAAATCAGGTAACGTGATGCCCCCAGCTTTATTTTTGTTTTTCAATGTTTCCTTAGCGATTCGGGGTCTCTTCTGATTCCATACAAATTTTTGGATTATTTGCTCCAGCTCTTTGAAGAATACCGGTGGAATTTTGATCGGAATGGCATTAAAAGTATAGATTGCTCTAGGCAGTATAGACATTTTAACAATGTTTATTCTTCCTATCCAAGAGCATGGAATGGTCTTCCATCTTTTTATGTCTTCTTCAATTTCTTTCATGAGTGTTCTGTAGTTCCTCCAGTACAGATCCTTTACCTATTTGGTTAGGTTTATTTCCAGGTATCTTATGGTTCTTGGTGCTATAGTAAATGGAATCGATTCTCTAATTTCCCTTTCTGTATTTTCATTGTTAGTGTATAAGAAAGCCACTGATTTCTGCACATTGACTTTGTATCCTGCCATGTTGTTGAATTGCTGTATGAGTTCTAGTAGTTTGGGGGTGGAGTCTTTTGGGTTTTCCATATAAAGAATCATGTCAAAACAGGAAAAATATACAGTGGAAAAAAGACATTCTCTTCAATAAATGGTGCTGGGAAAACTGGACAGATATATGTAGAAGAATGAAACTCAACCATTCTCTTACACCGTACACAAAGATAAACTCAAAATGGATAAAAGACCTCAACGTGAGACAGGAATCCATCAGAATCCTAGAGGAGAACATAGACAGTAATCTCTTCGATATCAGCCACAGCAACTTCTTTCAAGATATGTCTCCAAAGGCAAAGGAAACAAAAGCGAAAATAAACTTTTGGGACTTCATCAAAATCAAAACTTCTGCATAGCAAAGGAAACAGTCAAAAAAACAAAGAGGCAACCCACGGAATGGGAGAAGATATTTGCAAATGACAGTACAGACAAAAGGTTGATATCCAGGATCTATAATGAATTCCTCAAACTCAACACACACAAAACAGACAATCATATAAAAAAATGGGCAGAAGATATGAACAGACACTTCTCCAATCAAGACATACAAATGGCTATCAGACACATGACAAAATGTTCATCATCACTAGCCCTCAGGGAGATTCAAATTAAAACCACATTGAGATATCACCTTACACCAGTTAGAATGGCCAAAATTAGCAAGACAGGAAACAACATGTGTTGGAGAGGATGTGGAGAAAGGGGAATCCTCTTACACTGTGGGTGGGAATGCAAGTTGGTGCAGCCTCTTTAGAGAACAGTGTGGAGATTCCTCAAGAAATTAAAAATAGAACTTCCCTATAACCCTGCAATTGCACTCCTGGGTATTTACCCCAAAGATACAGATGTAGTGAAAAGAAGTGCCATCTGTACCCCAATGTTTATAGCAGCAATGGCCATGGTCGCCAAACTATGGAAAGAACCAAGATGCCCTTCAACGGACGAATGGATAAGGAAGATGTGGTCCATATACACTATGGAGTATTATGCCTCCATCAGAAAGGATGAATACCCAACTTTTGTGGCATCATGGACGGGACTGGAAGAGATTATGCTGAGTGAAATAAGTCAAGCAGAGAGAGTCAATTATCATATGGTTTCACTTATTTGTGGAGCATAACAAATATCATGGAGGACAAGGGGTGTTAGAGAAGAGAAGGGAGTTGGGGTAAATTGGAAGGGGAGGTGAATCATGAGAGACTATGGACTCTGAAAAACAATCTGAGGGGTTTGAAGTGGCGGGGGGGTGGGAGGTTGGGGTACCAAGTGGTGGGTATTATAGAGGGCACAGATTGCATGGAGCACTGGGTGTGGTGAAAAAATAATGAATACTGTTTTTCTGAAAATAAATAAATAAATTTAAAAAAAAAAAACTTATGAGCATGCCCCCACCCCTTGCAGAGACTTGCCTTAAACCAAACTTCAAACTGTCAGTAAACACCAAACTTCCCCTCCCTCTGTGAGACCCAGCTGTCAAGGTAATGTTCTTCCTTCCCGCTGTGTCTTATCAATGGTTGGTACTGGCAGTTGTTGGGAAGCTGGTGCTTGATACGACCAATATTTATTGAGCACCTACTGTATGTCAGGGACTGCTCTGGGCACCTGGGCCATGTAAATAAAACAGTTAACAAAAAAAACGTCCCTGCCTCTAAGCTCAGGTTCTGCTGGGGTGAGGTGCACAGCGAACACAGGAAGGGCAAGGAGATGGATCAGTATGGAACAGTGCGGTAAAGGGGGAAGAGGGATGCCTGAGGAGGTGGGGGTAGGATGCAGGATGAGAGAGTGTGAGATTTAAGTATGCACTTTGTAGGGGGAGGAAAAGCAATTTTCCCTCTACCCTTTTAGGTTCTTGCCTGAGACCCCATGTTGTAAAAGATAAATTAAGAGGAGAAAACCCCCAGAAGCTTCATAATATATGTAACTCTTATATACATAAGAGAGACCCCCAAAACAGAGTAACTCTCTAAATGGCCCAGACCATCACCTTCAATACCATCTCCAGCTAAAGACGAAGGAGACTGCAGAGGTGGGGCTGGGGAGGCAGTCATGGCGGTTGTCAGACAAAACACAGTCATCAAAGATATGGATGTTGTGCAGTTTTAAGACTCTTCCTTCTTCACTGATAACAGTTTCTGGAGCTTCAATCATCCTCCTTTTCCTGGTGCAGAGGGGGAGACACCCTTACCAAACTTTCCCTTATAAACCTAAGTGTGTCTTACCAAAGGGTGACTTCTCAGTATTCAGAACTTCTCCTGTGTCTGCTGTTTCTTAAAAATAACAAGCTTAGGACGTCTGGGCAGCTCAGTCAGTTAAGTGTCCAACTCTTGGTTTCAGTTCAGGTCATGATCTCGGGGTCATAGGGTGGAGCCTCATGGAGAGCTCCAAGCTCAGTTCAGAGTTGGTTTGAGATTCTCTCCCTCTGCCCTTTCCCTGCTTGTGCATGCACTCTCTCTCTCCAAAATAAATAAATAAATAAATAAATAAAATCTTGAGCAAAAAAACCCAACTCAAGATCATCCTTATGCCAAAAAGGCATATTTTAGGTGACATAGTCTGCTCTCCTTCAGTTCAAAAGAAGTGAGGGCATTAGCCTCTGGGGCATCCAGGGGGAGGGTGCTCAGGCAAAGGGACTAGCCAGAGCCCTGAGGGCTGAAACTAATCCACAAATCAGGCCACACAAGGCATTCACTAGAGTTGCAAGTCCTCCTAAAACACTTCCTTAACTGTGCCTTGAAAGAGATTTATCTATTTCCATATTTCCTTTGTATTTGCAACTCAGCTCCCCATTAGAAATACAGTACTATAACTATCAGTGTACAAGGAGAGGGAGTTAATAAATTATGCCTGACATTTCCAGATGGAAGTTTCTTTACAAGGATTAAACTTTAGTGTGCTTAGGAAACTAAATATTTTATAGGATTTGCAGCAAGAAAATGCCACAAGGAGGGCCAAAGTTTTAATAGCACAAAACAAAGGTATTGAAATGTCTTGCATTTGCAAGCCCTTCTCAACTCATGAAAAGATCCAATTCTGGTCGATTTCAGTCTTTAAAACAATGAAAGATGTCGCCAATTGTTAAAAACATCTTTCTTTGCTTTAGTAGTATTTATTTTTTAAATATTTTTATTTTTTAAAGAAGTATTTGAGAGAGAGAGAGTGAGAGCGTGCACATGCACGTGCACGGTGGGGGAAGGGGTAGAGGGAGAGGGAGAAGCAGACTTCCCACTGAGCAGGGAGCCTAGCATATTGCTGGATCCCAGAACCCTGGGATCAAGATCTGAGCCAAAGGCAGACACTTAACCAACTGAACCACCCAGGATCCCCAGTAGTTTTTATTTTATTAACTTAATAAAAATCTAACCATGTACCATAAATAAGCAGAGAGCCCCTACCCCAGACCTATGTGAGGCAGGAAGTAAGAGCACACCTTGGTCAATTCACAGCCTCAGGAGAGAAACATATGGATATGAAACATATGCAATAAAAATGGTGGGAAAAACATGGAGACCGTTCATCAGGCTTGATGGAGCTCACAGAGGAACGGGCTTTGGAGCCAGCACTTGAAAAATGACAGCAGCAAACACAGTGCTGGCTTTGTGTCGGGCATTGCTCTGAGTGCTTTATGACTATTAGGTCACCTTATCTGAACCACAGTGCCATGAGATAGAAATTGGTTTTGATCACATTTGTAATTGAGAAAACTAATACAAAGGGGGTAAAGAAACTTGCCCAAGGTTAACATAGCGAGTACAGAACCTGAATAGAGCCCATGGGCTCTGGTACCCGAATGTGTGCCCTTACCCCCAATGCTTCTTCTCTAAGAGTGAGAGTTTCCCCTTTCTGGAGTCTGACTTGTCTCCCTAACACATTGCAGGGAGGGAAGACATTTTCTGCACCTGCTGAGGTTCCCTGGCTGGGTCTGAACAAAGTTGTATTTTGTTTGGTTTGGTTTGGTTTTTGCCATATAACATTGTATTAATTTTAAGCGTACAACATAAAGATTTGATTTATGTATACATTGTGAAATCATCCTTCACCTCACATAGTACAATTTATTTTTCTTGTGATGAGAACTTGGAGGATTTACCCTCTTAGCAACTTTCAAATCTATGATGCAGTATCATTACACATGCACAGTCACCATAGCATAAACTGCCTCCCCAGGACTTACTCATCTGATAACTGGAAGTGTGCACCTTTGACTCCCTTCACCCATTTGGTGCACTCCCCCACCCCCACCTCTGGTAACTGCTGGTCTGTTCTCCACATCTATGAGTTCAAGGGTTTTTTTGGATTCCACTCTAAGTGATGTTATTCTGTGTTTGTCTTTCTCTGTCTGGCTTGGTTCACTTAGCATATCGCCCTGAATCATAAATTATTACTGAATTCATTTATTAGTTCTAAGAGTTTCTTGGGGATCCTTTAGGGTTTTCTATATATAGTATCATGTGATCTGCAAATAGAGTTTTATGTCTTCCTTTTTTTTTCTTTTTGCCTAATTGCTGTGAGTAGGACTTGCTATACTGTGTTGAGTAAGTGCCAGGAATAGGCATCCTTGTCTTATTTCTGATCTTAGAGAAAAAGCTCTCCATTTTTCACATGTTGTCTTGTCTTTTCCGCCTTTGTTATGCAGATGGACATTCCTTCTATACCTACCCTTGAACTTTTCATCATGAATGGGTATTGACTTTTGTTGAAAGCTCTCCTTTTTTGTCAAAAAGTTCCCCTTGACCCTCTTAGGGTCTCTGACTGGGTCTAAAACAGAACAAGAGTCTTTTATAGCTTTGAGACAAAGAAGTGATAGATTTGTGAAGCATTGACAGGACAAAGGGGAGTATGTGATAAAGTTGAATAGGAAGATGAGGATTGGTTTAACAAAGTTTGTAAAAGTTTCCTGGCCCCAAGTTCCAGGAATCTGGGTCTGATGATGAGAATGTCTTCTCTCTTCCTGATACAGGAAGGGTGCCTTTCACATTGGGGTTCTTTTTTTTTTTTTTTAAAGATTTTATTTATTTATTTGACAGAGAGATCACAAGTAGGCAGAGAGGCAGGCAGAGAGAGAGGGAAGCAGACTCCCTGCTGAGCAGAGAGCCCGATGTGGGGCTCGATCCCAGGACCTGGGATCATGACCTGAGCTGAAGGCAGAGGCTTTAACCCACTGAGCCACCCAGGCACCCCTTCACATGGGGTTCTATGGCCTGTTTTGGGGAGGGAGAGTGGGGGCCTGGGGAGGCAGAGTGACTTTCCTGATTCTTCCATTCCTATTTAATCCACCATATTTTGGAATAGTGTGTCCTGAACCCCATCAATGTACAGAAGAAAAGCACTAGGCCTTCCCATTGACTTCACGACAGCACAGCATTCCTGTCTCTCTGTAGGCACAGCGCTAACTCAGCTCCTGGACGGGAACAAATGGATCCTGGGCTTCCTCCACTCCAAACTTCAAGGTCCAATGTACCATGCTTTTGTTCACTGGACTCCCTCCACAAACAAACCCTTACTGGTCCTTCAAGGCTTACTCACACCTGCAAAGCCCACTGCCTCCCTTTCATTCACTTATTGTTTTACTTGCACCGTCTACACTAGCAGTCCTTAGCCCTGAGCTCACCTCTGCATCTGGAAAAGGTCCCGGCGCTCAGGCCCTGACCCCAGAGTCTTGGACCCAGCTGTCTCAGATGAACTTTGACTTCTAGAAGGGCTGGAGCCTAGTGTTCATCCTCCACACCTTCCCCAGGGCCTGGCACAAGGCGGGATGTCAATCACATGTCCTGTCTGTGGAGTGAGTAAGACAAGCGGCGCGCACCCCTGCTCTGTGAATCGGGTGCTCTTGTTATCCCATTTTGCAGTTGAGGACACTGAGGCTCAAGGATGTTTGCCCAAGATTACAGGGAGTAAACAGGCTTTAATTCTTTGGATGCCAAGTCCAGCGTTCTGCCTGCACCTGGAGAGGAAGGATGGCCCTCAATAAAGTGCCTAGAGCAGGAGGAACTGGAAGAGCCAGCCCCTGTGAAGGAAAGTGCCCCTGGGGTCTTGGGCTGCTCCGGTCCTCTGTAACATTTGCTGAATTTTGAAGGTTCTCCTTAAAACTCATGCTTCCTTAAAACTATTCCCATCCTCTTGTTTTTAATGAATTATGAGCCATCACTTATTTATAATCCATTTACAGCTGCCTTTATGGGGCAGAAAATGAACTCCTTGCCAAAGTAATTACCCTTTTTATAGACTTAGAACAAATGCTCCTAGCCCATTCCTTTCTAAATGGCTGTTGTACTAGGTTTCTGCCCTTTCCTACCTGCCTCTCTACACTCATGATGGATCCAGTTAGGGTGGTTTTTCACACTCACCCTAGAAGCCAGACCAACATGTGCAGAAAGCTGGCTTCTTTCTGTAAGAGCTCAAGCATTTTTAGTAAAAGGCTGTTTCTTTTCCAAGAGTGAACAGGTGTCTTCAGACCAACACAGCCCTCTCTGGGCACAGGCTCGTAATCTGCTTTGCACAGATGCTGTCACTTGGGTGTGTGGCTGTCTTGTCCAGCCAGGTGGCAAGGAGGGAAGCCTTGTAATTTGTTCAGCTCAGTGCAGAAAACATCAGGGCATTCATGCCAAAAATAAAATAAAATAAAATTACTAGTTACCGATTTGACTCAACATTCAGAGTTAATAGTTATTTTTAATATTCCAATTGATAAATGTATACAAATGTATACCTACGGAGCAACGTATTGTTCAGCCAGTAATTATTCCAGAAATTATTCTGGTATCTAAAATGAACTGAGCACATGAAAGCTGCTTTCTCCTTGATCACTTTTATTTGTTTAGAAGTCAGAAGTACTCCAAACCCTGAACATAATTTCTGGAGGTGATATTAAAGAAGCAATTTAAAGAGTGAGACTAAGAGAAGCAACAGAAGTGCAAATGGGTTACAGATAGGATTTCAAAGGTTGGGATTAGTTAAGAAACAGGATTTTAAGACACAAATGCAACAGGCCAGCAGTCAACCTCATTCTAGGGTTTTGGTCTCAGGAACAAGCCAGGTCTGGACTCTCCTGTGCTCTTCCCATGCTTAAGAAGCAAAAACTTTGAGGGCGCCTGGGTGGCTCAGTGGGTTAAGCTGCTGCCTTCGGCTCGGGTCATGATCTCAGGGTCCTGGGATCGAGTCCCGCATCGGGCTCTCTGCTCAGCAGGGAGTCTGCTTCCTCCTCTCTCTCTCTCTGCCTGCCTCTCTGCTTACTTGTGATCTCTCTCTCTGTTAAATAAATAAAATCTTTAAAAAAAAAAAAAAAAAAAGAAGCAAAAACTTTGAGCTCAGCTCCAGTGTTTGCCCAAGGATTGGCTGCCAAACGGACCGTGGGAAGACTTGAGGTGTCATCTAGCCTACGATGCGGTGATTTTAAGCTTTATTCAGGGACGGTGGTTATGCCGTAAGCAGCTGTGTGATTTTACGTGAGTCACTGAGGCCCTTTCCGGCCCCAGCTTCCGTACTGTGAAATGAGGCATCTGTGAATCTGTGACAAGATACCGGGGGGGTGGGGGGGTGGGGGGGTGGAGTCAGCTGTAGGTGGGAACAGATCATCGGAGGACAGAGCTCCATATAGAGAAGATGGGGACCCTCCATGTCCAGGACACACCTAGGCATCTCTTCCTGCCCCTGAGAGAAGGGGAGGATGGGCGAGTCGGTGGAAGGGAAGGGAGAGAATGGGACAGGAGAAGATGAGTGGATGAATGGTCCCAGCAGGGCAGAGAGTGAAGGATGAGCCCTTCCCACCTGGTCATTGTTTTATGGCCACTTGCTTGGACAATTCTTGAAGTGCCTGAGACTTCTAAAACATGACCTTTCAGTAATAACGAGACACTTTCTAGAGAATGCCCAATGAAAGGTGGCAGGTTGAGTGTCCCTGGAATGTAAACGCATTAAGGAAAAAGACCATGAGGAGTTTCGTTAATTGCATACCAGACACATATTTGCATATACTGTCCTGCTCATAGACATGTAATACTCAGTCACAGACTGTACACACATGTAATGGACACACGTATGCACATCACATGTCACACACAGCATACATGTACACACACATACATGTGCCTTTAAGACATGTGCACATGTATACATATCTGACACACATGCACATGTGCTCACATTCTCTAAGTTGAGTGTCCTGCACCAGGAGGCCAGTCCACAGCACACTGCATGACTGACAAGGCCATGTGTGACCTCACTTGGCCCGTCATGCTTCCGTGGGACCATGCCCTTCGTCCTTCTCCAAGAATCATTTCATGCATTTGAAAGGATTTGTTGGAGGAACCAGAATCCAATAAAAGGACTGTATGTTTGACGTGGGTTTTACCGCCAGCTCACCTCTAGCATGTGTCCCTTTCGATCTTGCCCATCTCAGAATGCTTGGATTCTGTTTTCTTCTCTTTAAACCATGCTTTCAAACAGACCAATGTGATGTCATCAAAATTAAGTCACATCACCAAGAAAACAACAAGATAAGCCATTGGTTCAGAGAATACACTTGCAGATCGCATTTCTGATGACGGACTTGTATCTGGAGGGAGAATACAAAGAACGCTCAAAGCTCACTAATCAAAAAACAAACAAATAAATAAATAAATAACCCAACAACACATTTTTTGAAATGGGCAAAAGATTTGAACAGACACTTCACCAAAGAAGACATATGGTTGACATGGAAGCACGTGTAAGATATTCCACATAACTGGCCACAAGAGATGCAAACGTAAGCCCCAGTGAGCCACGGCGACTTCTCCGTTGGGTTGCCTAAACCAGGGAAGGTTGGCAACGGAGCCTGCAGCCAAGAGAGGGGAGCATCTAGAGCTCTCGCCCCCTGCTGGCGGGAATGGAAGACACACAGTATTTTGTTTGGAAGCTGGAACGGGTGACTTCCAAATTTAGACGTATACTCATCCCCCACCCAGCAACCTCACTCCTAGATAAATACCCAAGGAAAAGCAAAACATAACTTCACTCAAAAACCATTATGCAGGGGCATCTGGTTGACACAGTCAATGAAGTGTCTGACTCTTGGCTTTGGCTCAGATCATGACCTCAGGGTCGTGAGAACCTGCTTAAGATTCTCTTCCTCTCCCTCTGCCCCTTCACCCAACCTCCTCCCCCTCTCTAAACCAAACCAAACCAAACCAAACAAGACAAAATAAAACAAACGAACAAAAAACGGTATGCAGATGTTTATGGTGGCTTTCTTTATAATTGCCCCAAACTGGAAAGTACCTACGTGTTCTTCAACAGACAAGTGGATCAACTGTGGTACATCTAAACTGTTTAAAAAAAAAAATACTCAAAATTTTAAAAGACTAAACTGTTGACACACAAAACCACAAGGGCGAACCAGAAATGCATAAGCCGAGTGATGATAATTAGACTCGAAGCCCGCCTACAACAAGATTCTGTTTCCAGCACATCTGGAAAACACAAAAGGACAGGGACAGAAAACAGAAGAGTGGTTCTAAGGGGCTGGACCTGGAGGCAGGGCTTCACTCCAAAGAGGCACAGGGCAATTTGTCAGGATGATAGAATCGTCCTATATTTTGATGTTGATGGTAGTCCCATGACCATATATACTTGTCCAAACTCCCACACCGTATACTAAAAGGATGGATTTGCGCGTGCCTGGCTGGTTCAGTCAGTAGAACATCTGACTCTTGATCTCAGCATCGTAAGATTGAGCCCCATGTTGGGCATGGAGCCTGCTAAAAAAAAAAAAACAAAAAAAACAGAAAGAAAAGAAAAAAAAAAAAGGATGGATTTTGCCATAAGTCAATTGTACCTTCAAACAAATAAGCTGATTATTTTCCAAGTACCTCTTTCTTTTGGCGCCTTACCGGATACAGCAAAGAACAACCAACCAACACTGTGAACATTCTGACTTGAAATCTCTTCACCCAGAGCCACAGGTCCATCAGTATATTTTGGACAGTCCCATCAAGTAATCTGCATGGCGAAGCTTGCACCCTAGTTGTCTCCCGAGGCCAGAGCCTACCTTGCAGGATGCATTCTGGTAGCAGCTGGACTCAGGAACCCATTTCTGTAGGAGTCAGCTTGGGCACCAGCCACAGATCACACCGATTCCAGGTGACACGACAGAGTCTCTGTCTTCCCTGTGAACCACGAGGGCTGCAGGTGAACTGAGGGGCCCCCGAGTTGCGCTGGGCGCTGCCAGCCTGACTGGCTTGGGCTGCCCTTTGTTAGCCTCCTTGTGTCTGCTCCTTGCACACCAAGGATAAAGGAGCCACCACTCTCTGGGGTATGTTTTTTTCACAACAGAGGGCAGAGACTCACAGGAAGCAAAGCCCAACCACACAACTGCAGTGAAAGGTTTTGCTCAAATGCGGTTTATGGTCCATTGGCCAAAACATGCTCCATGGTCAAGTCCAAAGTCAGTGCAGGAGGGAAGAGTACTCTCCCACCTGGACACTCAGCAAGGGTCAAGGACACAGTAATTGCAAACAGAACAGCCATTCTCAGGAACACTGTACGAGGACAGGACTGCTGCGGTGTTTGTGTTAGGGAAGAGACAGATGTGAACCTCAGTGTGCTTCAGAGGGAAATGGGGACCTGAGATTCAACTTAGTTCACCGTGAACTGTGTCTTACACAGCAGCTGAAATTCAGCTATTCATATCTTCCTGTCTACGTCATCAGGGCTCGTGCTCAAAAATACAATGTTGAGTGAAGACACTAAGGTGATGAATTGGTTGGTGTTAGCTGTTTAGCTAAACTGCTCTGGAATGGTGTTGCTTCAGCACCCATCCTAGAATTGATTATTTAATACCCGCCTCCAAGAAAGAGAGGCAGAATAAACCCCCTGCAAAATTACTGAGCCTTGAAACTCTCTAGAACCTATACCCAAGCCGTGGCCCAAAAGCATCCCCTCTTTGCAGACCCCAAGAAAGACTCCGCACCATCCAGAAGCCAGAAGCTCACCTCAAGTAGCTGGTGTGACGCCATCTCTGAGGGGTTGTAGGAAGGTGCCACTCTGCAGGTGAGCTGCAGTCAGAGCCTGTCCCCCATGCCACCGGCCCTGAGGTCATGGGCAAGTGATCGAAACACCTCTGGGCCTCAGTTCTTCCAAATGCAGGACAAATGAGGATGAGAACGAGGTTGTTCTGAAAAAGGAGTGAGGTTGTCCACAGGATGCCTTGGAGAAGGGACTGAAACAGGACTCTGTTTATGCTTCAAATAGCTGGACAATCTACCCACAACCTTTAAAATGGAATGGAACTGGAGACGTAGCTAGACAGTTCTTCCTGTCCAGTGTGTTGGGTATGACATTCTGCCCTCTCTCCTGGCCTGCACGGGTCTGCTGGGGAGCCCCCGGCAGCCTTCTGGGGGGCTCCCTTCCTCTGCTCTACCCCTTATCCACCATACCCACAGTAAGTGTCATCTTTGTCTTCTGAGAAATAACTTCACAGCGCCACATGCAGCTGTGCCGAAGAGCTTTCTTTCTCCGGGCTGAGCGTGGAGAGTCTTGGAGAGGCCAGGAACACAGGGTGAGGAATGGAGAAGGCCAGCAGGGCTGGGGAGAGCTGCAGAGGCCACTCCCCATGTGCCGCCATGCCTCTTCCTTCATCTCTGATTCTAACTCAAACCGTTTTAGGAAATAGCTTTCAAAGCCGAAGAGTTTGCCTGGGGATACTTACAACCTGCCACCGCCCGTCCGCCATCCCCCCCACCCCGATGCTCTGGAGGGCAGGTTTCTGCCAAGTGGTGGGGGCACGTTCATAGGAGGAAGCATTTTTGGAAATAGATCCTCCACACCCCTCAAGATAAAATGAGAATGTCTACTTCTTGGTAGGGATTCTGAGTGTTATTTCTTACTCTACGGTGCAAGAAAGAGAAGCATATGGTGCGCAAACACCTTTCAGGTCCATGGATGTGAAGTCATGAAGTTGTTTGTGAAAAACAGCTCAGTTCTATACTTAAATGTCTGCAACACAGCTGCCGTCACGGCGCGATGTGCGGTGCTGGGGGGCATTTGGTGGATTGACAACAAAAGAAGTTGGTACTGGATGTACTCTGGTGTCACAGGAATAATTATGCTACTGAACAGTTGCTGAAATCTATTTTTAACATAAATCTCAATAATAGACACAAAAATGAAAGATTCTGTAAACCTGTTACAGGGGAAAAAATGACTCAGGTTGAGAGAGTTTCAGTAAGCGAGGGAGGTTGTTACTAACTTTGTCCCCTTGAAGGTCAAGAATGGCCACGGCCGTCCGCCTTCACTTCTCTTCACCCCTCATGCTCTGTGGTACCCCACCCACCTACCCCACTTCCCAAATACCCCCATCTCTGGATTCTCTTCCTCTCTGTTCCTTCAAGTACGTTCCTGCCCTTCTCTTTTCCTGCCTCAGCAAGTGAAAGAAGTGGTTAAGAAAGTGAGTTGGAGTCAGATATCCCAGTTGGATATCACTTCTTAGAGCAATCTTCAGAAATAACTTAATGTCTGTAAATCTCCATGCTATCCGTCTGTCTAATCAAGATTATGAGTATGTTCCTATAATGTAAGCTCCCTGCAGGACCTCCCCTTTCTACAGCTTCAGAGGGCCCCATTTCACTCTGTGTGGATGCTCCCTACCCTGTACACTGTATAAGGCAGCAGACAGCCCTGGCTCCCTCGCTGGTTTGAGATCTATGTGGGCAGATACTGTCTGTTTGGTTCACAAAGTGCCTAAGACACTGTGTAGAGTACAGTAAACACCCAGTAAATGCATATGAACATCAGCTCTGTCACCATTTGCCACTCAGCTTCTTATCTCTCTGCTTCAACGTCCTGCTGTGCGGCTCCTACACTCAAGGTCATATCATGGTCCAAGACGGCTGCTGGAGTGCCAGCCATTGCATCCATACTCCAAATGCAGAAAGGAAAAAGGGCAAAAGTGTGTTTCCCAGCTAATCAATGAGCCTTCCCAGGAGCTCCAGGAAATGCCTCCATTCACAGCTCTTGGTCTTGAACTTAGATGTGTGACTACACCTAACCACAAGGGATTGAGAAATACAGTTCTTGGCTAGCTCATTGTTGCCCCATAAGAAATCAGGGTTTATATTTAAAAAGAAGGGGAGACTATATATTGGTAGTCACGTAGCTATTTCTGCCACAAGGGCCTGGGGTATGGCTCAGAGACCTCTCTCCAGGACTGCCTGCAGCGAGGCCCAGCCTGGAGCTCTGTCTCCACAGCCTCACGTTAGGGAGGGTACTTCTCTGCGGAGAGGCCTGTCACATTTTTAGAACAATCAATGTCTGAAAGTCTTTGTCTGTTTTTTATTTGGTTTGCTTCTGGCTCTGTGACTTCTGCCAGTTTGTACTGCCTCTGCTTCATGAGACCATCCTGAAAACAATCTATGTTTTTCTTCAGTGTGATGGCGAATGCTCTCCTGAGTGCTTAGACAATATAGCCTTTCACATTTTTAAAGGAGGCCACTCTGTAATCAGTGAGAACTTGCCATCTTCGAGCTCTATCTTTCCAGATCCCTAAACCTTTCTTCCCAAGACCCTCTCCTGTTCTTACTCTTCACCTGTCTGTCATGGGCCTTCCTAAGACCTGGCTTCTAGGCTGTGCGGGATGCTCCAGATATGAGCCAGCCAGCGGGGACCGTGGGGGACATCACTCTGTCCTGTTCTTGCCGTCCCCTGTATCATATCGGTGGCTCGTAGTGAGCTGAACTATGGGTGGCTTGTGGTGAACTAGCTCATCACGAGCCACCGATAGTTCACCAACTACCTGAAATTCCGGGTAGTTTTCCCAGGAACCTCCATCAGGACAAGAGCTCCCATTTTGTAATTTGTAATGTCGTGAACCTGAGTACATTTCTCTCTGAACTTGTATTTTCTTTTTAGTGGGTGGTCCCCAGATTTCAATTTGTGGAGACATTTTAGAATCTTGATGCTGCTGTTTGGGGGTTTTCTGTCCATCCCCGCCCATCCTCTTATCTGTCCCATATCTGCTCCTGAGTCTTTATCTAGGCCAACCATTTAGCATGAGGATCAGAGTTGTGTACTAGGACTTGGGTGAATTTCACAGTGTCGTGCAGCTCAGGTAGGGAACAGGCTCTTCTCAGAAAAAACCTTACAAAATGAGGGTTAGCAAGAACAGGGAAGACATAGGTTTTTCTCACACTGTCTTTGGGAGAGGGGGCCAGTTGGCATGACAGCTGACCTTCCCATGTGACTTTGGGTGCCAGGGGAGGGGCCTGGCTCCCAACCGCTATCCCTTCCTTCAGGGCAAATTTGAGAACAACCTTCCTGGGGACCTGGCAGCCAGGATCTGGGCTTTCTGGGAAAGCAAGCTGCCTGCAGCCAGAAACCCCAGGGCCTATGGACGTTGCAGAGCTCACAGAAGGACGCAACGTACCACTGGAGGGCGGGGTCCCCAAAGCCCAGCTATCTGGCTGTCCAGACAACCCGGGGCGGGGGGTTCCCAGGGTCATTTGTGCTCAACTTCACCACCTGCCCTACACCTCCCAGGTAAGGACTTTGAATTCAGTGTTTCATTCAGTTATAAACTCACCTAAGAGTATTGACGTCTGACCCAAAGTATCTTTCTATAAATAAATCAGTAAAAACAGGCAGCCCTCACCAAAATCTCACTGCCTGAGTTACATATGCATACTCAACCCTAGTCTATCCCCTTCCAGAATAGCAGATCTCTAAGCACCGAGACTGTGTGTTATTCAGCCACGGACTGGAGGTTAGGCACTGCACCAGGTGACCTGTCCCTTTCAGATCTCCCACATCTGCTGTTTCCCTGACTCTGGAACCCTTCAAGGGTGGGTAACACCCAGTGAACAGGAGAAGAAACCAAGGCTGAGACAGGTGAAGTGTTGGCCAGATGACAGGCACCGGGGCTGGATTTCAGCTGAGTTCAGAGCCCCAAGCCCTGTCCTGTTGTATTAACTGCCTTACTAAGTGCAGGCTCATGGTAACTACCAAGGGAGAGTCTAGTCGGTGTGTCTTTGCACTCCCAGGCAGGATTATGAGTGATGATTCCCAACACGGATAGACGTATGTCATTGTAATAGAGTATGCATGGTCTTCCCAAGGGGACATTGGGTAATGGGCACCTGTTACCAGCTCCTGAAATGAGTGACACCCTGGGCATGAACTCCTGTAAGCCTCTCCGGGACCTCACCAGCCTGCCACCCCACGAACCCATCACATGAAGTCCTGGCCCATCCGGGGGGCTCAGCCACTCGCCACTGACAGCAGGTGATCGGCTCCTCTCTGTCATCAAATGTCCCCTCTGGGCCAATATCAAGACTCCAGAATCTCATGCAGTTCAAGTCTGCCCCAGCTCCATACTGCCCAGGACGCCTAGGGAGTTAGGGTCCCCTAGACAGCTGGCCCCCTCTTTTTCTCAGTCTGTACCGCATTCAGGAGCTACCGTTGGGGGCCTCTCCTGCGTGGTTAAGAGGGCGGGTCAGGAGCTGAGCACAGGTGCTCCCAGAGAGGTTGCTACGGGTTCCCCTGTGACCCCTCTTCCTGGGGACCAAGGCCCTGGTGCAGCTTGTTCCCTGGAGGGCTGCCCCCAAGCTTCCCGCCCACAACGCAGTTTCTGCCGCCAGTAGGGGGGTGCATGGGGTGGGGAATTAGCGCTCTCTGTGATGCACACCAGCACCCATTAAAGGTAGGGTCACCCCGCCCACTTTGTTCACCCTTCTGCGAGCCCACAGATCGGGAGACGAAAGTTCATGCCTTTCTGGGGAGCACAGGTGACACAGCTTCCAAGAAGCTGGCAGGGAGGCTGGCCCCTCTCTGGGAGCCACGAGGAAGATGGACAGCCCGCTGTCCCTCGGGCCACACTGCCGGGGGTGTGGCCGGGAACCCCTGACTTGCGCTGCTGCGGATCCCGTGACAGACAGGTGTGGCGGTTCGGGACATTGTCCCATCAGAGCTAAACGCCTCCACTCTCCGTCCCAGGTCCTAAAGCGAGGCCGCTAGGCACGCCCAACGGGCCGCTGGGGACCCTCCACTCCGCCCGAACAACCGCTTTCCTGGCCCTAGATCAGCGAATTCGCTTCAGTGTGTGATACGCTTCCCCCCACAGAGAGGTCACCTGATCCTGCCGCAGCCATCCACACAGATATCTCGTTTCAAATCCCGACTCAGACGTCAGACATTATAAGGGCCGCATCTCCGCACGCACTTCGGCGTTTCCCGGGTTCACGGAGCACAGAGAACGCCGGGGGCCCGAGGAAACAGACTTGCAATGGGCCCTTGCGGCCGCTAGGTGGGGGCCGTACGCCGGCGAGACAACAACGCCGACTCGGTTTCCGGGGAGCCCGAGCGCCTGCCTGCTGGAGGCTGGAGGCTGCGCAGCCCCGGCGAAGGCGGTCATACAGGTGTGCCTGTGCAGAAGCAAGCGAGCGGTGAAATGCGAGTGCAATGGCGGGATCACAGCGTGTGACCTGCTGTGTGGCGTGCTCGCGAATGGGGGCGATGCTGTTCGTCTGTCCGCAAAGAGCCGCGCGCTCAGGACAGCCCCAGAGAGGCTTCTCCTGGGTTCCTTCCTAGTTCCGACTGATCTAGGGTCATCAGCTCGGCCCCTTTGCCTGGGCGGCCCCTCCCTGATAAAGACACAGAGGGCAGCGGGAGGAGCGGCAGGACTTTCTCGACCAGAACGGGGTGGGATAGGCCAGGCAATCCGCACAGGGGACAAGGCTGAGGAGTCGGGGCCTCACCTGCTGGGCAGCGACACCGCCCTCAGCAGCCCCTGCCGCTCCTCCGTCCTGGTCCCAAGCCCGTGGCCAGAGACCCTCTCTGGGACGGACTGACTTTAATTCAAACCATGTGGTGGCCCAGGAGGGCTTTGTGTCCGGACCTGACTTCCTCCTGGGCGTGCGGGGCAGGTGTCCACCTCCAGCAGAGGGCACTGTGGCCGAGCTGGCTTTTGTCAGGCATCTGCAGGCTGAACACGCCGTAAGAAAATTCTGGAAGCCGCAACCTTGCAACTTCACCCGTCATAAACACTGGGCTCTAGTTCCAGGACATTAAATTAAGCATGCTTTGCAGAACTGGGCTAATGCAGCAGGGGGTGAGGAAAATCTGGTTCTGCCTCCCTTTGAGGTCAGGCTGTGGGGCACCGCCAGTGGCCAGTCTCCTGGGGCGCTGTCCCCTGGTGAAGGGTAACCGGCACTGACCAGCAGGGGGAAGTACTGAGCGCTCCACGTGCGCGGCCCCTGCCAACCCTCTCAGTCCCCTGTCCACCTTCCTGGAGGACAGACGGTCCTCGGAGAGCCACCTGCCCTGACCATGGTCACCTCGTGACCACGCCCAGCGAGGCCAGGGCAGGGTGGGTGGTACTTAAAGCCGAACCCTAACCCTAACCGTAACCCTAATCCTCTTCTTGCAGCACAGGCAGGAGAAATGCCACAACCCCCAGAGGAGTGGCCCGAGGGTCTGAGGATGAGAGGAGCACCACGTCCACGCGGCTGCTCCGATCCCCGCCACTTTGGGCCAGCATTTGTCTGATGTTATGGGCACACATGGACCAGGCCCCAACCTTGGAGCCCCATCTGAGCTGGAAAACAGCAACTCTCACACTGATTTGTCGTGGACATGGAAAGCCATGGTCATTGACCATTCCTCTTCGGTTCCAGCCTGAACTTGCTCTGGGCCCAGCTGGCATCCCCTGGCACAGCCCACTCCCTGGCCGGCCTGATGACTCTTTTCAGGTCACCTAAGTGACCCAGTCTGGACACCACATACATGAGTGTGAACTTCCAATTTACGCCGGGCTGACCCTGGGCCCCACCTCGGCTTAGCGTGGGTCACAGCCTTGTGGTCACATGCGAACGCGGACTTGAGGGGTGGGGATTCAGTACATGCTTCGGAGAAGACCAAGACTCCCAACAGCCAGCAGATTCCAAGGACCAAGACAGTGCCATCCGCTTTGGAAAATGACCTGGTCAGCAAGGGATGCTTTGGGATTGGGATCCCTGGTTCACTCTTCCTTTTAGAAACTCCGCTGGTGAGAAGGGCAGGTTTGGACCCAATGCCTTACCTAAGGTGAAAGCATCTGGTTGAGATATTGTGTCGCAGCCCTTCCTCTGAGACATGCTCCAGATCCAGAATTGAAGCTTTGACCTAAGTTGTCACAGTGTGACAAGGGCCAGCGGCCTCGCATAGTATCAACTGTCCCATCCAGCCAGCGGTCGGACCCACCCAACTGGGACATATCACAGAAAAGCGGGATGAATCAGAGTGCAGGGCTCAGTGTCCAGGCCCCCGCAGCCGGACCCTGCGCTGTGCGTCCCACACACGGATGGTCCCTGACAGCCCTCCAGGTGGGCCTTCAAGGAGAAAGCCAACCCCCAGGCGTGATCAGAGACACCGGGGAATACTACATACAGAAAGACTCAATCACTGCTCCTGTCTTCAAAAACTCCAAATGGGTAGAGCCAACAAAAATGAACTTTCGTAAAAATTTAAGTTGAGTTACTTAAATACCAATAATCAATTCACGGTCAGCTTGCAACTGAACGCCATGGACAAAAGTCCTAAGACCTTAGAAACTAGAGCGACCAGGAGTCTGACTGCCAGGCTTGGCCTATGGTGGGGGGTGAGGGGCTGCAGATAGGCCGGGAAGGTTGCTTCTGATCTATTACATCTCACATGCTGCACAATTAGCCCCCAAAACGGATTTTTTTTTTTTTTTAAGAGAGAGAGCGCTGAGAGTGGGGAGGGGCAGTGGGAGAGGGAGAGAGAATCCCAAGCCAGCTCCCTCCTAACACAGGGCTTGATCCCACAGCCCGAGATCATGACCTGAGCCAAAACCAAGAGTCAGACATTCAACTGCCCCCAAAACTGATTTTTTTAAAACCTGGAGTGTGATTCTCCCTGGAAGGTCTGGTGCTGCTCGTGTTTCAACCACAGCCATTGTCCCAGAATAACAGTCCAGCTCCAGCTGGTGATCATTCATTCCCTGGGTTCTGGGACCCCCATCAGCGTTGGCAGGACTGCCTTGGAATGAAGCCTATCCCACGGCTGAGGCTGACAAGCCTTCACACGGTGGCCTGTCCCTCACGGGTCCCTGCTGTAGGCTGTCTGCCAGACGGCACACAGAGCTATCCCAGCCCCCCTCCCCCATCAGCCCTGTGCAGAAGCACATGGGCGGGCATGGGGGTCACAGAGATGGTGGAGACATGGCCTTTGTAGGCCGAGGCGAGCAGTCTTCACGTGAACCCTCCAGAGAACTTCCACGTTGTGTCAGGAGCACGACAACGGGGGCAAACAAAGGGAGCTAAGGGGGTGCCGAGGGGGTCCTGGAAGGCTCCCTGGAGGAGGCAGTGCAGGAGACGGGCACTGAGAAAGTAACCAGGCCAGGGTGGGAGCCGATGGGAGGGCAACACAAGGTGAAAGAACACTGCGAACAGCAGGGCGGGGAGCCAGCGGGTGCGTGCTGGTCCCCCTCCTCCAGGCGCTGCGCGGGCAGGACTCTCTGGCTAATGAAACTTGGGTAGCTCGAAACTGGCCTTAGTGGGAGTATTTATATCATGGAAATTGGCAAATGCTGCAAATAAGGACTGTTCTTGTTTATGGAGCGGCGTTGACCGGCACCAGGGTGACTGGTCAACTTTAGAACTACCACGGGTCTTGGTTAGAAGGAACAGGAGTTTATATGACAGGCCCTGGGCTAGCTCAAGGCTCCAAGGAAGCTGCACGCCTTTGGAAAAGGACATAACCAAGGAGCTGAATGCTGTCAGAATTTTCCAGAACCTTCCAGCCCTCAGCTCTGCCTTCTCAGGACGTCTCTCTGTCCTCTCTCTCCCTCATTTTTCTCTCTCATCTGTGTCCCAGTCCCAGGGAATATGGCTGAAATGGCTCTTTTATTTTTTTTTAATATTTTATTTATTTATTTGACAGCGATCACAAGTAGGCAGAGAGGCAGGCAGGAAGAGGGGGAAGCAGGCTCCCTGCTGAGCAGAGAGCCTGATGCGGGACTGGATCCCAGGACCCTGGAATCATGACCTTAGCCGAAGGCGGAGGTTTTAACCCACTGAGCCACCCAGGTGCCCCTGAAATGGCTTTTTTAAATGTTAAATGTGACAGCTCACCTCCTGAGGTGAAGAAAGACTTCTTTCTCCTTCTCTGCTCTAGTTCCAGAATGTTCTACAGAAAAACTGGAATCCGTGCACTTTGGCCAGGTGTTCACTGCTGGACTAGCCGGCCATGGCAAGGGAGGTGTGCTTCCGGGAGGGAACAGGGATTGGTTCCCTATTCAGCTGCAAGCCCAACCCAGAACAGTCAACGGTGCCCAGAGGTCAGGCGAACACCGCCGTCTGTCGGGTGCTGTGGGGCTGGGTGGGGAGGGCAGTCCCAGAAGGAAGGAGGCCGGGTGCAGAAACAGGCTTCAGGAAGGAGGAGAGCAGAAGGTAAGCCGGCCAGGTGGGTGGACGTCTGCAGGGCAGGCTTGGGCTGAACCCAGTGGGTGCCCCAGGCCTAGGGTGGGGGAACCTGGGGAGGAATGCCCGGCTCAGATTTCTTGGGGTGGGGTGGTTTTGGTCTGGTTTTGGTTTCGACACAGGCTGAATGTTCATTACTGTTACGTACAGTAGCATCCACCCAGCCCAGTTTCATGGCCAGTGCTTTATCCTTTGCCTTTTCCAACTTGGGATGGGAGCCACTGGCTTCGGACACGGGATGGTGCTGCCCAGTGACAAGGGACCCCATTCTCTCTGCCACTGCAGCGGGTCCTGGTGGCTTCCACCAGCCGGGCCACGCTCCCCCAATCTTCCAAGCTGCCCTGCGTGAGGACAGCAGGGGAGCAGATCTTCCTGCAGACAGGACGGCTGGCCTGCCTTCTCCCAGAACAGTGCAGTCAGATAGGAGGACAGTGGACTCGGCGGGATCCACAGCTCACATGACCACCGCTGGCTGAGCCTCCTTCCTACCACCAGGGTGGTGGTGGGATTCACTGTTGCGTGGCGGACAGGTGGCCTCTTGGTGAGGGCATCCCAGGCCAGCACCCTCTGACTTCCCTGGCTTGACTCCTGGTCTGTGTCTGTGTGGCAGCCGCTGCAGGAGACCACCTGTTCAGTGGTCCAAGGCTGGGTCCTGCCCAGCCACAAGAGATGCTTTCGGTGGACTTCACTGCAGCCGCCAGCACCATGGAGCCACAGACATGGCGGGTGAGGTCCCTTTGGGGCTGCATGTTTTATCAGATGCCCAAATCCTAGGCTCTTTCTCCAATAGGCACTGACCTCCTTCCTGGCCTCCTGCCAGGTGCCTGGAGGGAGAGTCAGGTTTCCGTTTGGACTGCGGAGGCCGGTCCCCATCATCGCAGAGGATGAGTGTGTGACAGATCAGGCGGCAGGAGAGCCGTTCCAGGGCGAGTCTCTGGCCCAGGAGAGGACTGGTCTTGCGCACTCCCTCCTGTGTGGTGCTCGCAAGACTGTGCTTTGTTCCTGCCTTCCTGCCCCTGCCCCACTCAGGCTGCAAGTGCTTGTGGTCCTGGTGGTCATCTTCTCGCATGCAGGGGTCATGAGCAAACTCATTTCTCTCCACTCTCTATCACTGCAAAAGCCGTGCAAACCGTTGGGGCCCCATGCGGCCTCGGTCCTCATTGTTGTGTCCTTGATGAGCTGAGACGCAGCAGGTGTCAATCCCCAGCCTTTTCCCAGAGACCTCACAGTTCTCTTGTCCAAAGTGGGTTGTAACTGCCTGGTGCCCTGATTTTACCTCATTTTAACGAAGGAACATCGTGTGGTGTTCAGAACATTAAACAAGAAGGACAGTGAAGTGAAATAGGCGAGACTGGAAAAGCAAGAGAGCCCAGAACAGCCCAGAACTCCAGAATGAGGGGGAGGCAGGGGGAGCTGTGCCTGAGGGCGGGGCGGGCTCCAGAGCCGAGTATGGGGAGGGCTGGAGAGGGGGGCCAGACCTTGCAGACATATGTTATAATCTGCTACACCCCTTTGTAAAAACTATATTGCGTGAACTTTGGGGATTTTGGTAATTAAAGTATACATGCAGGGGCTTCTGGGTGGCTCAGTGTGTTAAGCATCTGCCTTCCGCTCAGGTCATGATCCTGGAGTCCCAGGACCGAGTCCCACCTCAGGCTCCCTGCTCAACGGGGAGTCTGCTTCTCCCTCTGCTGCCCCCCTCCAGACTCATGCTCTCTCTTTCTCAAATAAATCAATAAAATCTCTAAAAATAAAATCGACATTCAGAAAGGGACTCATAGGTGAACAGCTCAAAGAGTTTACACAAACCAAACGGATCCAACACCTGAATCCCGAAATAAAATTACATGAACCCAGGAGGACCCCCTCCCCTCAACACACACACCTAAAAGCTACAGTCCATAAAAGCTACACAGATCAGCACAACCTTTGCTTCTAACAGGATAGCTTGATTTTTGCCCGGTCTTATACTCTGTGTCCATAAACAGATTCCTGTGGTATGTTCTCTCTTGGGTCCAGCTGCTTTGGCTCAGCATCTTGTCCGTGAGGTAAGCTGCAGCAAGAAGCTGTGGGTCATTCCTTCCCGTTCCGGCTGGCGAGTGTGCGACCCCTGATCTGTTCTTTGGTCGATGAGCATTTGGGGGCAGTTTCTGGTTTGGGGTCACTGTGAGTAGTACTTCTATGGCCCACCCAGTTAGCTGTGAATACAAAACTTGTCCTAATCTCCTTATTCCTAAACTATTAATTTATTCAGCCTCAAGGAGTAGATCAACCCAGATTTTAAGCAGGGCTGGATTTAGCAGATCTATTGTGAAGTACGAGGAGGCATGAGACAGAGAACAAGAATAGAGAGGGAGGGAGGGTAGGGGAGAGGGAAACTATCAGAAAAGAGGATAACTTTGCCTGGGGACAAATGAACTCAGTGGCAAGATTGCAAAATGCAGAACGCCTTAATCTCTGTGGAACACTCTGCCTGGGCAAACTGGCTTCCTTCCCTCACACCCAGCCTCACGCAATAATAATAGAAGAGTGTAATGTTTCATTTAACCCATCATTAACACCATGATCGCACTTCCCTCAGCGTCTGCCCATATAATCACTTCTGCTGGACAACAAATGCAAAATTTAATTATTCATTTTGTTGAGAGAGACCCTGTCACGTTTTAAATTGCTCCCCTCCCCCACTCCCCGGTTTCTTTCTCTCTCCAGATACATTTGCCTCTGAGATTGGAATTGAGCCTATTCCTTCTCTGGGAAACAAAATAAGGAATAAACTCTACATGAGGCAAAGCAACGTGGGTCCTCAGAGCTTGTCAGAAACACACGCACAGGGTTTTGCACCACGAGAAGTTTCTACCTTATTAGAGTTGACATCTAGCCTGATGTCTGAGTTGGAAGAAAGAAATCTTCTAAAATAAGCTGGCAGAACACTGATGACCTTGCCATCTGCACGTATTATTTTGGCTTTGTAGTTTAATGAAGGACATTAAGTAGCAAATGTTGCATTCCTGTTTCATGGCTTTACCCACAGCCATATTTCCTGTCTCCTGCCTAAAACGAAAGGGGAGTGGGAGAGGGGAGCTGGGATGGGTCTCTCACCAGCCAGTGACTGCAACATGACAATGACATCCTGCAGAGGTCCTGAGGACAGCAAGGAGGCAGGTGGGAACGCAAGGGTGTAGTAAACACGGTCACCCCGGTCACTGATGCCCTGTAAACACAGCAGTTAGCTTGAGAATTGGGGAGAGAAGTTTTGCCCACAAGCCTAGACAATTTTTCTTTTTTCTTTGTTTTTTTTTAAGATTTATTTATTTATTTATTTGACAGAGAGAGAGAGATCACAAGTAGGCAGAGAAGCAGGCAGAGAGAGGAGGAAGCAGGCTCCCTGCCGAGCAAAGAACCAGATTCGGGGCTCGATCCCAGGACGCTGGGATCATGACCCGAGTCGAGCCGAATGCAGAGGCTTTAACCCACTGAGCCACCCAGGTGCCCCCTAGACAATTTTTCTAAATCATTGATTGGTTCTTTGTTTGAAGAGAAGAATACCTGATTTGAGAAGCTCTGCATTTTGAAGTAGCTTTCGGCCCAGCAAAGAGCACTGGATCAGGAGCCCAAAGACCTGTGCATCAGCCCTGTGGCCATGGCATGTTAGCTGTCAGATCCTAAACAAGTCATAGCCTCTTGGGCCTCTGTTTCTCCACTAACGAGTCTCAAAAAAATAAAAGAATCAGTGTAAAAACGTTCTCTGTAAACAGCACCATCCTGCTCTCCGCCAATGAGTTAAGCTTGTGACAAGATATTTCCCTGGGGAAAATAACTCTTACAGAAATAATGTGCCAGCTAATAATATAAATGTTTGTGCTCTGTCCTTCTGTTCATTTTTCTATTCTGCGTGTGGCTTCTGAGCCACGTGGAAGAGCCACATGTACTCATAGGTGAGCCTTCTGGAAACACAGCAGTGTTGGAAGGGCCCCCCACTAGGATCATGGTTTCTTGTTCTACAAACAGAGAGTATGAGTTGGGTGTGCAGCTAGAGATGGTGTCTAGGAGGACGAGGCAGGGGCCCTGGGCTTCCAGAGTAGCATTAAACATTTTTTATGGAAAGATAAATTGGAAGAGAATAAAAAGAAATCAGTCTCTTCTCTGGGGACAAGCCTTCTGGGGACGCGGTCGCTGCAGTCCCAGCAGGAGAATACACTGCGACGGGGTGAGAACCCTGAGCAGGCCCCTCAGCTCTGAGAGACCCTGCAATCCCTGAGTACCAAAATCCCCACCTCAGACTTTTTGGGCAAATGGAACCCAGATGGGATGAGCACCTCCGACATTTAGATAGTTGGGTTTGTGGGCATCAAGTCAATTTTCCAACACCAGGGACGACCTTGGACGGCACTGTGGCCTGAGAGGCAGGATGGAGGGTAGTAAATTGGAGAAAGGGAAAAGTTTTGCAGAAAGTCAGCCCAGGACTTGGTTTAGGGGTAGAATATACAGACTCTGTTCTCAAGGAGATTAGTCTAGTAGGGACCAAAACATAAGCCAGGTTAATGCAAGTTAAAGAGTGCAAAATATGGAAACCCATATTTGATGAGTCCAGTATGCTCATTTTATAGGTGGGAGAGCGAGTAAGAGACTTGTCCAAGGTCACTCAGCTGGTGGCAGAGTCACACTAAGGATCCAGGCCCCCCATCCCCTCACCCACCCCCTTCCCTGGCCTTCTTGCTTCTTCTCTCTTCCCAGAAGGGCTGCTGTTTCTTAGCACCTCTACTGTGCCAGAACTGCACTAAGTTTACATGGATGTCTTTTATGACCACAATAGTATGAAACTAGAAATTAATTGCATGAAGAAAACTGGAAAATTCATAAATATGTGATAATTAAACAACACTGAACAATTAAACAACTGAATAACTGATGGCTCAAAAGAGAAATTTAAAAAAAAAAAAGGAAACAGAACCTTGAGACAAACAAAAATGAAAATGTAGCATACCAAAATTAGTGGGATACAGCAAAAGTAGTTCTAACAGAGAAGTTCATAGCAATATATACCTACCTTGATAAAACAAGAAAGTTCTCAAATAAACAACCTAGATTTACACCTCAAGGAACTAGGAAAAGAACAAAGCCCAAAGCTGGTAGAAAGAAGGAAATAGTAAAGATTAGAGCAGAGATAAATGAAATAGTGACTAAAAAGAGAGTAGAAAAGATCAATGAAATTAAGAGTTGTTTCTTTGAAACAATAAATAAAACTGACAAGCCTTTAGCTAGACTCATCAAGGAAAAAAGAGAGAAGAGTCGTATAAATAAAATCAGATAAGAAAGAGATGTTACAACTGATACCACAGAAACACAAAGTGTCATAAGAGACACTCTGAACAACCATACACCAATAAATTGGATGACCTAGAAGAAGTAGAAAAATTCTTAGAAATGTACAACCTACCAAGACTGAATCATGGTGAAATAGAAAATCTCAACAGACTGGTTACTAGTAAGGAGATTCAACCAATCATCAAAAACCTCCCAAATAAACAGAAGTCCAGGACTTGTACATTAGTGGATTTTTCCAAATATTCAAAGAAAAGTCCATACCAATCTTTCTCAAACTCTTCCAAAAAACAAAAAGATAGAACTCTTCAAACTCTTTTTATGAGGCCAACGTTACTCTGATACTTAAACCAGAAAAGGACCCCCCAAGAAAAGAAAACTATAGGCCAATATCCCTAATATAAAAATAAAAATCCTCAACAAAATATTAGCAAACTGATTTCAACAGTATATATAAAAGATCATACACCAATCAAGTGGGATTTATTCCACAGATGCAAGGAAGGTTCGACATCCACAAACCAACGTGATACACCACATCAACAAAATAAAAGATAAAAACCATATGATCATCTCAATAGATGCAGAAAAAGCACTTGACAAAACTCATCATCCATTTATGATAAAAATAGTCAACAAAGTGGGTATAAAGGGAATGTACTTCAATATAACAAAGACCATAAATGACAAGCCCACAGCTATTATCATACTCAATGAAAAACTGAAGACTTTTTCTCTAAGATCAGGAACAAGACAAGTATGACCCCACTTCCTATTTTCATTCAGCATAGTATTAGGAGTCTTAGCCACAGCAATTAGGCAAGAAAGAAATGTATCTAAGTCAGACATTATACTATATACAGAAAACCCTAAGAACTCCACCAAATACACCATTAGAAATAATAAATAAATTCAGTACGGTGTCAAGATACAAAATTTTGTTTTGTATACACTGATAACAAGCCAGAAAGAGTAATTAAGACGACAATCCAATTTCAATTGCATTGAAAAGAATAAAATACCTAGGAATTGGTTTAACCAAGAAAATGAGAGACCCTCACATTGAAAACTACAAGACATTAATGAAATAAATTGAAAAAGACACGAATGAATGAAAATGCTCATGGATTGGAAGAATCAATACTGTTAAAATGTCCAACCTGCCCAAAGCAATCTATAGAATGAATGCGATCTTTATAAAAAAAATCCAGTGACATTTTTCAAAGAAATAGAGTAAATGATCGTAAAATTTGAATGGAACCACAAAAAGTCCAAATAGGCAAAGAAATCTAGAGAAAAAAAAAAGAATAAATCTGAAGGCATCTTGCTCCTGGATTTCAAAGTATATTACCAAGATGTAGTAATAAGAACAATGTGGTATTTGCATAGAAACAGAAATGTAGATCAATGGAACAGAATAGAGAGTCTAGAAATAAACCTACACATTTATAGTTAATTAATTTACAACAAAGGAGCCAAGAATATATGAGAGAAAAGGATAGTCCCTTCAATAGATGATGTTAGGAAAAACAGCCACATGCAAAAGAATTAAATTGATCACTGTCTTACACTATATACAAAAATTAACTCGGAAAGGATTAAAGACTTGACCATAAGACCTGAAACTCCTAGATGTTGGTATCGATGATGATTTTCTGAAACCAACCAATAGTGTAAGAAACAAAAGCAAAAATAAACTATGGAACTTCATCAAAATAAAAAGCCCTTGTACAGAAAGGAAGCAACCAACAAAACTAAAAGAAAACCTGTGGAATGGGAGAAAATATTTGCATGTTCTATATCTGATAAGGGGTTAATATCCAAAATATATAATGAACTCACACAACCCAATAGCAAGAAAACAAACAATCCAATTAAAAAATTGATAGAAGGGGGGGGAGGAGGTTTGGGAGAAGGGGGTGGGATTATGGACATTGGGGAGGGTATGTGCTTTGGTGAGTGCTGTGAAGTGTGTAAACCTGGTGATTCACAGACCTGTACCCCTGGGGATAAAAATATATGTTTATAAAAAATAAAAAAATTAAAGACAAAAAAAATTGACAGAAGATCCAAATAGACATTTTTCTCAAAGAAGACCTACAAATGGCCAACAGACACTTGAAAAGATGCTCAACATCACTCATCATCAGGGAAATACAAATCAAAACCCGATGAGATATCACCACACATCTGTCAGAATCCCTAAAATCTTAAACACCAAAAACAACAGGTGTTGGCGAGGATGTGGGAAAAAAGACATCCCGTGTACGATTGGTGGGAATGCAGACTGGTGCAGCTGCTGTGGAAAACAGTATGGAGATTGCCCCCCAAAAATTTAAAATAGGACTAACTTATGATCCAGAAATTCCACTTCCAGGTACTTATCCACCGAAAACAAAAAACTAACTTGAAAAAGATTTCTGTGCCCTCATGTTCACTGCAGCCTTATTTATAATAGCAGGTAGATGGAAACAACCTGTGTCCATCAGTGGATGAATGGATAAAGAAATAGTAGTATAGAGACGCCTGGGTAGCTCAGTCATTAAGTGTCTGCCTTCAGCTCCGGTCACGATCTCAGGTTTCTGGGATCGAGTCCCACATTGGGCTCGCTGCTCAGCCAGAAGCCTGTTTCTCCCTCTCCTTCTCCCCCTACTTGTGTTTCCTCTCCCACTGTATCTCTCTCTGTCAAATAAATAAATAAAATCTTAAAAAAAAAAGAAAGAATTAGTAGTATATATGCATATAATGGAATACTATTCAGCCATAAAAAGAATGAAACTTGCTTGCCATTGCAACATCACAGAAGGACATTGAGGGAATTATCCTAAGTGAGAAAAGTCAGCTAGAGAAACACAAATACCATAGGATCTCTCTTATCTGTGGAATCTAAAACCATAAAAAGAAAAAGACCGGCTTATAGATACGGGGAATAGTTAGTGGTTGCCAGAGGCAGGCAATGGGAGGGGGAGAAGTAGGTGATGGGGTCAAAAGGTTAAAAAAAAAAGTGTAGGGCGCCTGGGTGGCTCAGTGGGTTAAGCCGCTGCCTTCGGCTCAGGTCATGATCTCAGGGTCCTGGGATCGAGTCCCGCATCGGGCTCTCTGCTCAGCAGGGAGCCTGCTTCCTCCTCTCTCTCTCTCTGCCTGCCTCTCTGCCTACTTGTGATGTCTCTCTGTCAAATAAATAAATAAAATCTTTAAAAAAAAAAAAAGTGTATTGTGTTATGGCTATTGTATAATTGGAGCTATTTGTGCAGCTGTTGGCTACCCAAATGATTATGAGGAGATGTAACTTAAAATGGTTTAATTAACATATTCAAGGCCAGTCACAGCAATGCAGTGATTTGGTTATGATTTTTTTTTAAGGTCTAAACTTGAAACCATTGGTCTGCCAAGTGGGGCATGAGCCGTTCAAGAGGACGACGTTTAAGTGGAAGTTCTACTCATTCCTGTATTTTGTGTATATTTTTAAATGAATGCATTGTATTAATACCATTGGATATGAATATAATTTCTAAATAAAGATGTATACTTATTTTGGTGATATGTGCTTGAAATTTGCGTACTTGGGAAGTGAACGACCTAATGGCCGGCCTGAGCCGTCCTCAGTGTGCAGTGGAGGTAGGCACTCGGGGCTGGTTTTACCCCAGCAGTTTGCTGTCTCCAGCTTCTCTGTCAGCTTTCGCTGTCTCTAGGCTTCTCATATGCTGCCTTCCCTCTTCACGGCCAAGAACTTCAACCCGACACCCAGACTCCCTGCCGTCCTGTTTGCATGAACTTCTGTCCACGGCCTTAAGCTTTAGGGAACTTGTCTAGTTATTCTCGCTGCATAAGAAATTACCCCAAACTCAGCATCCGAAGACATTGATTTTACCCATGTATCTGCAGTTTGGCAGGGCTGGGTGGAGCTTGCTTGTCTCTGAAGCTGCCAGAGCATCCAGCCCCAGCAGGTGTGGGCATGCGAGTCCGACGCACCTGCTTCCCCTTTGACTCTGCCTCTTCTCCCGACTCCTCCATCCTGGGAATGATGCCAGCCACCCCTCTGCATGCTCGCCGCACCGCTCCTGCCGAACAAGCCCTTCCTGCCAACTGTTTGGAGCTGGAGACTGGGATCACCTGAGGACTCGCTGACTCCTGGGTTTTGGGGGTTAACCCCAGCTGTCAGCCCATCTAATGCTGGTGACCAGAGCAGCTGCACGCGACCCCTCCATGGGGCATGGTCTTCCTCAATTACATGAAGGCTGGGTCCCACCAGCAAGGGTCTTGAAAGACAGACTGAGCCATGTGGAAGTCCTATCACCTTCCATGACCCAGCCTTACAGGTGTCACTTCCGACACATTCTATCCATTGAGGCAGGTGCAACACCCCCGCCACCACCGCCACCCAGCTTCAAGGGGGAGGGAAAACAGACTCCATCTCTGGGTGGGGGTGGGGCGCCGTTTCAGGAGCATGTGGAGATGCAGGTACATCACCGTGCCTTTCAAGGGAAATATAGTCAGCCACAGAGACCTTTGTGATGGGGATGTTGTGAGTTCTCCTGGTCGGGAGCTTTTATTTCTTCCCATTTCTAACCATGATTGGAGTACTTAGGGCTATCTCAAATTGCTAGCTTCAGAATTTTCATTCTTTGACTTAAATGTTTAAAATTAAGGGGCACCTGGGTTCCTCAGTCAGTGAAGCATCTGTCTTCAGCTCCGGTCACGATCTCGGGGTCCTGGGATCAAGCCCCATGTTGGGCTCCCTTTGCTCAGCACAGAATCTGCTTCTCCCTCTCCCTCTGTGCGCTCTCTCTCAAATAAATAAATAAAATCTTTTTAAAAAAATGAAATTAAGTAAAACAGAAATTCTCAATAATTTTATAGACAAAACTGCACACATTCATATGCTTTCTTAAAAAAGAGTATTGTTTGTCAGGAATAAAATAAGATGTTTATTGTTTATGTCAGCCCGAGAATGTGTACTTCCAACGATACTTGTTCTGACACCCGTAGGAGACATGATTTTTCAAGAGCTTTCAAAATAAATCCTCTTGCCGTCTGCACACATATTTCCATCTGTTCATGGCTGACACGGGAGATGGTCCAACTTCCTTCAAGGTCATTTGAAGCAAACTTTTGCTGCACGGCAGTATACACTGTCACTTGGTAACAGACTTGTAGAAATTTGGGCTGGATGCATTTCGCTGCACTTCCAAACCCACAGTCATCTCAGATCTGCCTACGGCTTCCCACTGACAGCAAGGCAGCCACGGTTGTGAAAGCCAGATCTTAGAAAAGCAGGAAAAGCTAAACTAATTAACCTGCGAGACGTGTTCAAGACTGGCCAGCCCCACTGAACGCACCTCAGCAGGAACGCCCGAACCCAGCTGTATGTCGTGAAAGGGCACCTCAAGTGGGATGAGAAGGGGGCCATTCGCCTGGAGGGGACGTCCTCTGCTTTGTTCCCTTGAGGATTCGCGCCCAGCCCTGCCGGCTCACCTTCCCCAAGCAGAGTCTGTTCTCAATTTCACCGTCTCCGTCTTCTGCCCAGCAGGGTCACCTGGCCGGGCTGTCTGTCCCCCCCGCCCCAAACCCGTGAAACCTGTCCTCTGACACCCTTGGCCCCAGATCAGCAGCCTTCCTGGCTATGAATTAACATCTCCATGTTTTTCATGCACAGGGAAAGTTATCTGGCAGCCTCTGACCCTGGCTACCCTCGGATGTCTCCCAGACCAAGCACTGGGCACCCCCAGCACGGCCCATGCTCTGAAGGTCATGCCTCAGCCCCTCGCTCTTCTCTCTACCCATCCAGACCCCCGCCTGCTTCTGGGGATCCAACTGAAATGCTCTTCTCTGGGCTCCTTCCCTCATCCCTGCAGCTGGAGGGGATGAGGTTCTCTGGGTCCTCGTGCTCACGCTCCCTACTAGCCCTCCTATTACTCAAGAACATGTCACTTTGCTTATGAGGGGGCCAGAGTTTCTTGTGGACAGAGGACACCTGTGTGACCCGCTACGGAAGCTGCCGGAGCATCCAGCCCCAGCAGGTGTGGGCATGCGGGTCCGACGCACCTGCTTCCCCTTTGACTCTGCCTCTTCTCCCGCCTCCTCCATCCTGGGAATGATGCCAGCCACCCCTCTGCATGCTCGCCGCACCGCTCCTGCCGAACAAGCCCTTCCTGCCAACTGTCTGTCTGTGCATCCCACGTCATCCCTACCTCCCTGCTCTCAGTCTGACCCCCGGACCTTGGTCACAGGCTCACAGAAGCACTCGAGCTGCACAGGTAGCCCACGGAAAAGTGTCGGCCAAGTACTTGGTTCCTGGGCTCCTGACTGCCTCGTGTGGGGTGGTGCATCCGGTGGCTCTACCTCCCAGACCCCCTGCCCCCGACCCTCCTCCCCAGCCCCATTCCTGTCCTGCCCCCTGCACAGCCAGTCCAACCATCTGGACTCTGCTGTTGGGACCCTCCAGCCCTCCATCCTGGGCTGAGCCCCACATCCCTCACGAGGCCTTCCCGCCACACTGAGAGCTGTGTGGGGCCAGCCCGCCAGCCAGGCTGGGTCTGTGTCTGCCACCATTCGCAACGGACAGGTTAAATGTCTGTGACTGATTATGAAAACATGTCATTTTAACACTCTGTTTTGAAATATCAGTGGAGTCCTTGCTCCAAAGTTCTGTTCGGCTCTGTTTCCTGGATCAGCCCAGCCCTATTAGCAGGCACCACTGGCCCCACTCGCTGCCCTGGGCCCTGACACCTGCTGGCACCCCTCTCTGCCCCGGGGCTTCTCTGCAGCCTGAGGGGCCAGCCGGGCGGGAGTGGGAATTGACACATACCCCCAAAGCTGTTCTCGACCAGGGACTGACAGGAGAAGGTGACCAGGTCGTTAGAGCCCTCACCCCTTCGGGATTCATCTGAGGAGACTGTTTGACACTCATGCAGTTTCCCCAGGGATTAAGCTCCCGGCCCTCCCGGGGTCTTCTGCCCCTCACATAATCCACATACTTTGTCCCCTCCCGAGGGAACACACCCCAGGACCCCAGGCGAACAGCCCTAGTGTCCACCCCATCAGAAGAAGCTAACATCTTCACGATCAGTTTCTGTTTAGCATAAAGATATTCCCTCGCTCCTCCTCCTGGTGCCCAACCAGAGGGAGCCTTCCTCCCAGACGAGTGGCTTCCATCCCCTGGCCTGCTCTGACCCCTGACCTCTAGCTCACACTTGGGCGTGTAACCCAGCCAAATGGGGTTCATCGGATCCACCACCCAGATCCATCTCCCACCCTGCCGACTCAGATCTCTGTAAAATTCCCCTCTTCGGGTCCCTCCCCTGCCGGGTGCCGGGTGCCAGCTGCACCCTCTTGGGCACGGCGCTCAGTTCCCCTCATACCCCCCACTCAGGCCTGCCCACGGCCTCGGCCCCATGCGCAGCCAGCCTCTGGGACCACGCTTGCTTCCTCTCCCCTGTGCCCCCCGTGTGCCGCTCTGTCCTGGGAGGTCCCTCCCCACTGCTCTCGTCCCCACACCTTGGGAGTATTCGAGGAGCCGATGTTGTCTGCCCTGGAAGCATCTCCAAGGCGGGAACATGCCTTCCTCCTCTGCCGCCAGGACTCTTCTGTCTCCTGTCCCGTCTGCCAGGCCCTCGCCCCACCCGGGGTTCGACCCCACGGGCTCTCTCGAGCTGGCTTAGCTCCGCGGCGTAGCTGCTCTGTGACCGCAGGCCAGTCACTCAAGCTCTCTATGCCCCAATTTCCTGAGCTAAAAGATCAGGGTCACAAAACCCAACTGCGAGGCTTGCTGTGAACGATTGATCACAGGGGCAAAACGCAACACGACACAGCATCTGACACCCAGTGAGCATGAAAGAATGGCAACTGTGATGGGGGATGTTGCTAGAAATAGTAGGATTGTCAGTGCTGATGTCGGTAACCCTCACTCTTAAATGCCAGAGCAGAGCCCCCCAGAGGGGCACCTGCATTTGTGAAGCTTTTGGAAAAGGAAACCTCATGGCTCCCACCCCAAACCTACGAAGTGAAAGTTTCTCAAGAGGCAGATTGGAGGAAAGGAGAGAGACCTGAGACCTAGAGGCCACCCAGAATCCTGGACCCGAAAAAGGACATTCGCAGGCCACTTGGCAAAATTTGAGTAAAAGCTGAAGATCGATTCATCACACTGTGTCGGTGGTCATTTCCCGGCCTGCGTTTAATTCAGAACAGAAAAAGGATTGAAGTTTTTCCTAGGATGGGGCCCGTGCATTATCACCAGGCCCCACTGGGGAGCAACGACATGTTGCACCGCTGGGTGACGGTCCTCTCACTGCACTACTGCCACGAGTGAACGGATTGATCCGGCCGGCCTGCCCGGGAGGCTGACTTAATGTTTGGCGGCTGCCTGGCAGCCTCCCCAGGAAATCTACCCGCACCCAGTAGTGGGGTTCATTCCTGGGGGGCTCCCCCAGGACCGCGCGTGATGCAGGGCAGGCTCATTAACGCACCACATTTGCTTAATTCAGTTTAATCAGCACTTTCTTCTGTGCATTCCCAAGACAGCGTTCAGTAGCTATCCTCGGAATATTGACCTCTTTCCCAAGATCTAATGAGTCTGTTTAAACTCAGTGCTGCAGCTCAGAATACAGATGAACGCGTTGGACTCCTACCCCCTTCTCCGCCTGCCTGTTGTACCCAGAAGGAGTCCCAGAGGAAAACGGAAAAGGACAATCTTCAGCTGGCGGTTTCTCTGAAATGCTGCAAATCAGCATGACCTCGGTGGAAAGAAGAAATATTCCTCTGCTTCGTAGGGTCGGAGGCAAGAAAGTTGCATGATCGGCGGCACTGATGGGTGAGTGGGGCCTGTCGAGGGCCTGGGACAGGCAACAGAGGTGCACGGGGAAAGCATCTGTGAGAAGTCGCTTGGCCTGTAAAGAGCCCTGCAGCCCTAGGAGGGATCAAGATGTCACTGTCATTCAAAAGGGCCAGTGACAGAGGATTTTGTCCCCAAAATGCAGTAATGGCTTCACACTATGGTTGGTGGCAACTCTGAATCCAGGTCAGCATCCGAGCTCGCCTCACCTGACCACACCTGGCCCGTCCGTATCAGAGGAGCTCTCTGGGTTTCAAGCGGGAGCCCTTTCCCGGAGCGTGGGAGTGTCTGCCTTCGGCTCAGGTCATGATCTCCAGGGTCCTGGGATTGAGCCCCACATCAGGCTCCCTGCTCAGCCAGGAGACTGCATCTCCCTCTCCCTCTGCCACACCACCTACCCCCCATGCATCCTCTTGCTTGCTGTCTCTCCCCAAAGAATAAATAAAAAATCTTTAAGAACAAATGGGAGGCCTTTCAAGAGCCTCTGCTGTTGACCCCTACTTGATCCCCTTTACAGATTTCCCGCCCCTATTCCATGACTAGGGCCTCCCCACACTGCAGGCTGAGTCTGCTGCCATTCCTGCCTGTTCCAGGACTGTTCACGTAGCCAGGGACTGACGTGGAGACTAGGGCCTCAGTACATTCCTGAGTCCAGACTCGGGCAGAGCAACACAATCTCGAAGCTGAGAACTGATCCCATGAGGTCAAGCCAGCTGGAGACAATGGGCAGCATACCACACCTGGGTTGTTCCCAGTGCCACCCAACCCCCCACCCCCTGGGTAGGTGCTGCCCGGTGTTCTAATGACCTGGCCACCCCTTGGCCTCGCTCATGCCCCCAGGGGCAACCTCAGTGAGTCGGACTCTGCTCACAGCCCCTGACTCACCTGCTAAGACCCTGCATGCGACAGAGTGGGTGAGACGGTCTCCCGCATTATGGCCATCCCGAGGCCATGATGGGATTAATCATCGTGTCCACCAGAGCCAGGCGGCAGCCCTGCAATCCCACCCTGCACACACTCCCGGCCCAGCACAGGTCATGGGCGCCCAGCCACCAGAGAGGAACGGACTGCTGTCCCCTGCCCTGCTCCTTGGTGGCCTCGACCCCTGGCCGGCTTTCTGCTTCCGACGCCAGCCCTCTCTCAGGCCCTGACCTCCAGCTGCTCCAATGCTCCCTCCAGCCCTGGGTCCACAGTGTACAGATTCGTGTAGGAGTTAGGAGCGCTTCGGGGGCTCTTCTCACTTAAGGAGAAAAAGCAACAAAAAATCAGCCATTTAGCATAATGAAGCAGATCGCTCAGAGGGAAGACGAGTTTCTCCTCCCCACTCAGGAAATGCTCCCACTGAGGGGACCGGTAGAGGCCCCACTTGTCACCCTAAGTCTCCTGAAGGCTCTAAATATTTTCCACCAAGAGTCATTCCTGGGACTGATACATAAGGTTATTAAAATCACAACTTTGTGCTTTGATGTAGAACCCAGACACATAACCGGAATGCCAAGAGCCACTGTGGAGGTGAGAAAGGAGGTTTGCAAGTCGGTGGACAGCCCACCCTCGGGAGGTGGGGCCCTGGCCTCCCGGATTCCGGGTGGAATTTTGCGACTGCCTGGACAGAAGGTGTCTGCGGCCCAGTCGCCCCCAACACCAGCTCACCTGCAGTGTCTGCTGACCTTCCCGGGAAACTTCAGCCCCGTGGAGGATAAGGACCAGAGAGAGACCCTTCCCGAGCGTCCCACCAACCCAGCCCCACTGACGGGTCTCCCAGCCACAAGCCCGCATGTGAACCGAGACCCTGCCATTAAGCCCCACACTAACACTGTGACCTGGTGGGACCTGGAGGTCACAGGAAGCATCTGGGCATTGATCTGAAGGCCCCCAGAAGGACCTTTGCTGCAGGGAGGGTGCAGTTTCCAGGGGTTTCCATGCTACCCAGGAGCAAGCATGCTGACCAGAACAGCGGCGGAGCACTGTCCTCCCTCTGCTTGGGACTGGGTGATCCCAGCTCAAGGAAGCTTTTGAGGGGCGTCAGTGGGAGGGACCCAGCACGGGAAGGCCCTGTTCACCTTTTCGGGAGGATTGGCCCCCATCGCCCACGGCGTTGTGCTCTGTGACATTCGGCTGGTGAGGACTTAGCTGGAGGCACCTGCACGTGGTGAGGCTGGGCAGCCAGGTGGGGTTGGGGTACCTGTGGCGCCCAGGGCAGAGCAGACCAGCCTCTCCATACAGTCCATGTCGGACAGGTCAGAGATGTGGAAATCCCGCGTGGTGAGTAGGGGAGCGCTCGGATTAGAAGTCTGAATGACTCAGTCCGTCGTCCCAGGGAATCACGTCCAAGGAAGAGCCGCAGGTGCTGAGAGGGAGGGAACCATCCCTAACTCCGTTCCAAAGGTTGGAAGGAAACACGTTTTGTGCTTTCTGGGACTTCAACCACTCCCAGGTTTCCAGAACCCCCAGCAGGTGGCTGAGGTCTCCCCAATGATGAGGCCACTGTGTCCCAGGACCTCGGGAACACACGGGAGCCCTGTGTCTGGAGGACAGGGGACTGTTGTGGACTGAATGTCGAGTCCCCCCCAAATCCACGGTGTTCGAATCCCAACCCCCAGTGTCACGGTATGAGGGGGCGGGGTTGATGAAGTTCTAGAACCTAGGTGAGGTTCGGTGGGTCGAGGTCCAGAGCCAATGACCAAGAAAGAATTCTTGAGACATCTTTGGTGCAAAATGGTGGTTTATTAAAGGACGGGGACAGGACCCGTGGGCAGGAAGAGCTGCTGCCTCGGGTTGTGAGGGATGGCAGGTTCTGTACCCTGCGGTTGGGGGGAGGTGAGGGGAAGGGACGTTTCAACAGAGTTTTCCTATGTTAAAGAGGGCCTACAAGGTGCCAGGAGGAGACCTTGCCCTTGTGGCTTGATCAATGTCATCTTTAGGTCAGCCACTAACATCAAGATAGTTGGGAGATTCTTGGTGGGGTGTTATGATCTTGCTATCATTTATATTCCCTTCTACCTCAGCCTCCTCTAGTTTCATTTATTATGGGGAGGGAGACATTAGGGCTTCAGGACCTGAGAGTTATTTGCCTCTGGAAATTTGGGCTGTTGATAAGGTAACCTCCCTGTTTGTAGATCTCCAGGACATTTGTAGAGCAAGGGAGATTCCTGTCCTGCAGGATTGTGATCTCTGCAAGTTAACTATTTATCGATTTATGGCAGTCAGGGGTGCCTGAGGAATGCTACACATATTACGGAGGGGAGCGGGTGGAGAGGGGGGTGCAAGGTGCCAGCTTTTGCTCTGTCTTCAGCCAGCCTCCTGCTCCCTCATCAGGGCCTCCGGGAGGCAATGCCTCCTTCCAAGAAGGCGATGGGCCCTTCCAAGACAAGGAAGAGCCGTCTGCTCTCCACCCTACGCGGCAGGACCACACGCAGAGATGGCCCTCTGCAAACCAGAAAGAGGGTTGCTGGCAGACACCCCACCTGCCAGCACATTGATCTTGGACTCCCAGTGTCCAGAAATGAATGAGAAGCAAATGCCTGTTCAAGCCACACAGGCCATGGTGATCTGTCCAGCAGCTGGAGCTGCCTGAGGGGGAGGGGGTACCGGCAGCTTGGGAAGTGGGTCCTGACATCTCTGGAGATTTCTCAGACTTGACCCTCTGGGGTAGGCAGCTCCAAGGGTGCAGGAACATATGAAAACCAGCGTGGGTTCCCCAAGCCCACAGAGATGCCCCATGGGCATATGGAATCTGCGTTTGAACAGGTCCCCCTCAGGGAATTCTGATGCAAATGATACAGAGAACAGAGTTTGAGAAACTGTAAAATGCAGTTCTCAGGTTTCCAAACTTTTCTGAGGAGGACATTGTAAAAAACCCATGTTCTGGTCCAAAATACAAGCCCTTTGCACACGTGTGAACAGAGCAGAGGCTTCCAGGGCTCAGCTACTTTGTGCTGTTTTTATTCCATCTCATTTCTTAAATGCTGCCCTCGGCCAACTAGATGCATTTGCAAACCACATCCTGGGGGAAAAAAGCAACACTGAGTAGAGGGTTTCCGGGTTTTCTCCCTCCTCTTTACAATAAAACTCCAACTAGCCATCCCCACACAAGATCACCGCCACTCCCTGTGCTTGGATTAGAAGGGCATCATGACCAACTCTCCCAGTGAAGTTCCTGCCACGGGATATGTGGTTTGACCTTGCAGAGCCATGGTCCCTGACACTGGACAAAGTCGGTCAGGAGCTGCTGTTAAGCCCTCAGTGGTTGACTCCTGTGGGGAGAGAGAGCCTGCCGAGCCCGAAGGACCACCTGGGTGAGCCCGCCGGGAACAGGAGCTGAGGCCCCCAGCGAGTGGCACCCTGTGGGGTTGGAGCCCCATTCCTGAGGAGGAGGAAGGGAGGGGAGGGGGAGAAGGGGAACTGCCTGCAGGGGTGCACCACAGAGCCTGTCTTCTCTGAGAGATGGGGGTGGGGGTGGAGAAGGCACAGGCAGGCCCAGCAGGTGAACAGGTTGTGTGCACCTGTCACCCTCCCTCTTTGGGCTCCCTAGACTCCGGGGAGGAGGGCAGGCGTGAATGAGTCCCGTCCCTGACTGAGTGGGCTTGTTTGCACCGTTAAAGGAGCCAATATGCATTTGTAGTAAGAGGAGAAACCATCCCAGTGGAATGGCGGGAGCAGAGCTGGAGGGGTGCTCCTGACCTGTGGGTTTCTTTTTCTTTCTCACTTTACAAATGGAAAAGTCAGGTCATCCTATACTTTGGAAGCTTAATCTGTCCTGGGAACAAAGCTACCCGACCCTTCCTGCGGGGTACCCCCAGACCCCTCCGGAAGCACTGCCCAGACAGGAAGAGGAGGGCGGGGCTGGCAGACAGCTCTTTGCTGGCCTTCTGAGGCGAGCATGCGCAGAACCTGCCTCCCACCCACCGGGCTCTGTGACTCTGGGCAGGACCGTGCCCTGCATGCCGTACCGCCATTCGCAACCTACCCGACCACCCGCATGGAGTCACAGAATATTATCCCCGTCTCCAGTGAGTCTGCAGCACCATCGCCCTGACCCTTGGGCTGCCTGGTTCAGAGTGGTTGGGCATTCTGCCTGGTCCGGGAGGGCAGCGCACAGCCGTCCCTCCAGGTCGCGTCTTCGCACGGGCACCGCAACCCAAGAGCCAGCATGTGACAACAGGGCTCAGCGGACCGCAGCCCCATCGAGCCACGGTGCGGTCACACCTACAATGACCACGCACTCCGTGCCACCAGCAGGCCTCACTGAAGCCCCACAGAAGCCCCCTGGGTGCCTCGCTGATTCTTCAAGGCAAGTAACTGGTTATTCTTCGGCCACATTTCGAAATGTCACCAACGATCGCATTTAGGATGGCGTGTTTCAGTCCAAACTACTGGCGTCAGTACAAGTGATTTGGAAAAAATTCAGTAATTCTATTTATAACATAAACTGAAGCCAGTGGAATGGTCTTCAGCTGCGCTTGCTAGGGGTATAACACAAAACAGCGAGCACATGGGCATAGACAGCTTCAAGCAGCAGCAAAGAACAAGAGAGAAAGAGAGAGAGAAGAGAGACCTCGACCCCAGGGAACAGAATCGCACCGGCCGTGTGTGGAGAGTGCCTGGCCCACCAGACCTCAGCAGGTGAGCTAAACAGTTCCATGACGGGGGCTTTACCTGCATTTACAAACCTTCCATAGGGTTCACCGCGAGGACTATGGATTTGAACACATTGCCTCCCAGGCACCAGACCTGTCTTCCCACGTGTGTTCCTGACCTCATCCCTCGGTGCCTGGCAAGTCCGAAAGGGATGGGGAGAGGAAAGAGCTAGAAGGGTGGCCCCTTCTCATCTGCTCTTCTGGTCCCCCAAACTCAGCTTCTCGTGGGCCTCCTACTGAAAACCCTCACATTCCTGCTTCTTGAGGTTCACACGGTCTAGACTCCTGCCCCACCTGGGCCGAAATTTCACTGCGTGCGGATAAGGAACCCTTACCCCCTGAACTCCGTCGGTGCAGGAACACATCATGGCTTGCGTGGGCCACCCCCCGCACTTGTGCCTTTGTGAGCGCCCTCCTCTGTTAAAATGTATTCAAAATTCTATTTTGTGACCTTGCTGCTGGAGAGACAAGTAGAGCCCAGGCTGGATTTGCTATCACAATTCTTTCATTATTAGTAGTATATTCTTTTTTCCCTTCTGATTTTAAGAGAAATTGAAATGAAGAATTTTTTTGCAGACTCTGAAAGTGGTCCTCAGGCCCTGAGCTTGCTGCTCCTGATGGGTGAGAAGTCCCTGGGTCACAACTGGGCGGGGGGGGAGGGGGGGTTGACCCTGAGCAGGTCACATGTCCTTCTCTGCAAAGCTAACCAGCCCACCCCTCCAGGCAAGCAAGGACCCCGGGGAGACCAGCAAAGCCCGCCCCGTGGCTCGATCGGGGCTGGGGCTGCTGCGTGGCCCTAGGCCAGTGCACTGGGTGGGGACAGGCTCCAGAAGGGGCTCAGCTGGCCAAGCCAAGTGCACACGCGCACGCACGCGCACACACACAGACACACCCAGTGCACTAAGTCACGGTCACCAGGAGCCAGCAACTCGGCTTCCCAACGTTACACAGCACATGGTACAGTTCACACGCTCTGAGCCTACGTCCCAATGCAGCAAACCTCCCAACGTAGTTCCCGAACAAAACTAACACCAGACTCATTTCCACCTGTATCCTCTCGACCGGTCTTGTTTCTTGGGCTTCTGATCCTTCCAGCCAGACCACCTGTTTGCCCACCTCTCGACGTGGCTTCATGTCGGTGTTTAAATTTGGCCTCCAGGCTCTGGAGCCTGGCAGCTGCCACTCCTCAGCTCGTGCAATGTCACAGTAGGCCCCCAGGTAGCTCTGGCTGCACGTGGCCTGATACCCTGGCCTCTGCTGAAGGGTCCAGAGCGGCCAGCGCCTGAGTATGGACGGAAAGCAGGCCAGACACCCTGGCGGTGAGGATTCTTTCCTCCATACCGGTCCAGTGGAGAGACTCACAGCTGTGAACTCGGGGGACCACCGTGGGTGCTCCAGGGTTTAGTGCTGAGCAAGACAGGCAAAGCATAAAGAATATCCCCAGTCAGCTCTCTTGCGTGAGAAAGTATGTGCACCTGCTTGTTTGTGCCAAGCTTTGTGCTTGTTTGAACATGGGAATGGCAATAGGAAACAATAAAGAGACGGGGTTGCCCTGGATGGGAGGGGGTAGAAAGAGGGCAGGGGTAGGGCCTCTCTGAGGACACTTCCTGTGCTGTTCTGACTTGAGAATCATGTTGGTGTCTCAGGTCATCACAGACTGGGATGGGGGAGATTTAAAATAGCATCACAAACGGAATCCAGTGGCCCCGATGGTATTTCAAATGAGCCAAATCACTAGACTTATAGGGGACAGGGGTGCGGAGTACAGGACTCTTGGCAATGACTTTGGAATGACATGTTTTAAGTCAATGAATGGTGCACTCTGGTTGGATTCATTTCTGCTGCACTATGGCTCCTCTATGTATGGCTACTCTATGGTAGTATGGCTACTCTAGCTGTATCCTAGCACTTAGCAGGTAAGTGAACACGTCGCACACAGTGAGAGAGGTTTCTCACTGTTGAAGAAGACGCTCATAATAAGAAGAGGTGGGGAGGCTCCCGTGACCCGTGCGGCATGGGAGGGGAACCAAGGTCAGTGTGAACTTACACACACACGTGGACATGGATACAGTCGTATACTGGTGGACACACATGTAAGCCACGTCCTAGCTCCGTTCACCAAGGAGGCTTGCAAAGAGTGACACCAGGAAAAGGGGAAACCAATGTCTGGGCCTTCATTTCTTCCTTCCTTTCGTTCTCTCTCTCTCTCTCTCTCTTTTTTTTAGAGAGTGGGGGTTGGGGGGAAGAACAGAGGGAGGAGAGAGAATCTTAAGCAGATTCCACGCCAAGCATAGAGCCCGAGGCAGGGCTGGACCTCACGACCCCGAGATCATGACCCGAGCGGAAACCAAGAATCGGATGCCCAACCGACTGAGCCACCCCAGGGGCCCCTAGACCTTGATTTCTAAGTCCATTTTCCAATCAGAGAACCAGGTCTGCTTGGGGAAGTGAAGAGTTTCCGGGCTGCGGGAAGGAGCATTAAGATAAGCCTGGAGCACCCGATGACGACAGGAAGCGAGGAGGGGCTCCAGAAGGGTGAGGGCCAAGGGCGGGAGGGGCAAGCTGCAAGAGGCCCTCCCGCCCGACATGCGGCGAGCTGGGCGACAAGATCTCAGCGCGTTCCATGCGATTGAACAGAAGCACCCGTGACTCCACACTGACACCAGCAAACAGACGAGGGGAAGGAGAAGCTTGGAGTGCAGATGTGACAGGAGTGGAAATCCCCACTTGGAAGCCAGCACGGTTGTGACCATGTCAGGCCGGAGCCGTTCTAAGAGGGGAATGTAGGGGGAGAAAGCATGAGAAACAAGATGTATCTACCCAGAAAACATTTACTAATTAGAAAGGAAAAACTGGTTAACCCCACAACGGAGAAATCTGGCTCCTACCACCGAGGTCACGTGAACAAAATGACCATCACTTTTTCTAAAAAGAGACATAAAGTGGTGACTGGGTGGCTCAGTGGGTTGAGCGGCTGCCTTCGGCTCAGGTCATGATCCCAGGGTCGTGGGATCGAGCCCCACATCCAGCTCCCTGCTCAGCCAGAAGCCTGCTTCTCTCTCTTCCTCTGACTGCTGCTCTGCCTACTTGTGCTCTCTCTCTCTCTCTCTCTCTCTCTCTCTCTGTCAAATAAAATCTTTTAAAAAGAGAGAGAAAGAGATAAAGACAGCACATGATCGTGGGCTAGGAAGGATGCGTGGGGGACATTTGGCAAACTTTGAAGCCAGTCTCCCGGGAAAATCAGAGGAATGTTAGTTTGATACTTTGATGAGTGCACTACGGTTAGGCCCCTCTGTTTAGGGAATGAACACAAAACTATAGAGAGCTCAATACTTTAAAATGTTCAGAAAAATAATTGTGTGTGTTTGTGTGTATATGTGTGTCTGTGTGTACATATGCATGTCTGTGTGTGTGCGAGTCCATGTATGAGTGTGTGTGCATGTCCGTGTGTGGATGTCTCTGTGTGTGCACGTCTGTGTGTGTCTACGTCCAAGTGTGTATCTGTGTGTGTGCATGTCCGTGTGTGCACATCCATGTGTGTGACCGTGTCCATGTCCATGTGTGTGCATGTCCATGCCTGTGGGGGGGGTAGAGAACAAATGGTTAAGCAGGTACAGTAAAATGTTAACATTTAGGGAATCTAAGTAAAATCTACATGCAAATTCTGTGTTCTATGTCTTTTCCAAGTCTGAAATTATTCAAACAGTTTTAAAAAACCTCACACGAACATTAGCCGCTCATATTAACAACCAAAGTCACCCTTTTGAAGCATTTCAACTCAAAGCGACTGGAAAGCTACTTCTAGGCTGACAAACAGCACATAACACGGTTTTGAACCGATGTGTGGTGTGGTTTTTCTGGGACCCCGGCCACTTTCATGTCGTTCAGTCAGTGATGATAAACCCTAGAACATTTCTGTCAAGATGCGAAGAATCACGGAGCGGGACACCCTTTTGCTGAGAAGTTGTATTGTAAACATCTCTGATGTTGTGTATGTGTGCGCTGTTCTGACATCTCGGGACACCTATCTGGCTGGAGAGGGCCTCCGGTGGGTGAGCCAGTCCTGGAGACGGTCAGGGGCTCCGTGTTCCTTTGCTCTGCAGGCTGACCACGCAGGGCCGAGGACACAGCGCTCCTCCATCTCCATCATCCCGGGACAGGGACCAGGCGAGCAGGGAGGGACACCTGAGTAGCCCCAAGCTACTGCGGAGTCATTCACACTGGCCAGAATGGGGCCATTCAGCTGCCCGGACTCTCCCCTTGGCCTGAGCCTTCCCTCACTCCCATCTTGTGACCTGACCACATGGGGTCTTCACTGTGAGCCCACAAGCCTCTGCCTCCAGCACCTGGGATTCCAAGAACCATGCTCCTGGGCCTCTCCTCAGCCTCCCCTCGTGGCTGCACCGGGTTGACAATCTTATAAAGGAACACAGGGTAGAAGTCAGGATCATGCTGTCTTATGGCGGCTGCACCCCGGTGGTGGACAAGGCAGAAAGCTCCTGGTCTCATTGGGAGCAAAGGTTGGCATCAGGGCAGCCCGGAAGGCCCTTGCAGGTCTCCTGCTGACTCCTGGGCTCTGCTGCCCAAGGAGAGCTTGGGCTGTGCAGGGCAGCTGGGGAGCCCGTCCTTTGTGGCTTGCCCGGATTTGCACTCGGGCGCTGGATCCCCAGGGCAGAGCTGTTCCCTGTACTCCCTGGCTACTGCTTTTTCTTTGTTCCCACCCACCAGTGCTTGCAGCTCTTTTTCAAAAGACTTTCCCCCACGCAGGAAGAAAGCAAGACATCTGGGAATTGGCTCTCCCTCCTGCCTGCCTCTCACTTGGGAGCCCTTGGTCAGTGACCGAGAGCACGGATTATGAGCTCTGGCTTCCTCACCCAGGGATGCATAGCTTACATGCGAGCCTCCTCCACAGGACCCCAGAAGCTCCCCAGGGGGGTTGGCCTGAGACCCCCGTAGCCCTGCTCAGCATCCTCATCTTCCCTGTGGTTTCTGGAACCCGTCTTAGGGCCCCCACGAACTGTACAAGAACGCTGTAAGCTTCGATGGGGCCAAACGATGGACACAGACCACATGGCCCCGTTATCACTCTGGGCGTTCTGGAACCTGTCCTACCCATGAACCTCCAGGACCAGGCCCCAACCAGACCCAAAGCTTGGATTTCTCTGCTAACCTACAGACGCCCACCTGTTAATTCTCCGGGGAACAGTCCAGCCCCAGACTGGGAGGCTCGGACCTCTCACCATCGCTCAGGGTCCTGTGGCTGACCGGTCCCGCAGGGACGCACTCAGGCCCCTGTGTGTGGTCATTCGGATGGCCAGGATGCCTCTTCACATCCTCTCCTGGGTCGGATAGATTCAGAGGCAGTGGCTGCCAAGCTCCTGGAGCAGGAAGGGCCGCTCTCCTGATTTCGGGGCTGACACCTAGGGGCAGATCTGTTGGAGGCGGGGGGAGGGGCAGAGCCAGGCCAGGCAGGAGGACACAGGCCAGTCGAGAGCAGGCCCAGGCAGGTGGTGTTCCCTGTAGAGTGTTATTCCAGGAAAGGGACAGGCTGATCGCACTCAATTTGCGTCACCAAAAATAGAGTTGTTTGTGTCCCCGCCTCCTGTCTCTGTTTATCTCTCATCCTCCGAGGGGCAGGAGGAGGCCCCACGGCCTTACCTCTGTGGTTGGCAGAGGTGGCAAAGGGATTGCTGAGGCTTGTGAAACCTCTGGTCCTCCAGCCAGACCGCGTCCTCCCTGCCCGGATGCCCAGACAATGCGCGAGGAGGGTGCGGGCAGTGACCCCTCCCTTCTCCGTCTTCCCGCTGCTTGGGGTTCAGGACCCCACAGGCATGTCAGCAAACCTTCTCGAGCACTCACGGGGTTCTACATGTTGTGATCCACTTCAACCTCCTAAAGACACCGTGTGGTCGGGTTGGTTGCTGTTCTGGTCTCCCAAGAGGAAGTCGCTTGCCAAAGGCCACGGAGCGGGGAGTGGCAGGGCTGGGCCAAACCCTTTTTTTCCCTGTGAGGCCCTTCTTCTCAACAATGAGGAGCCTCAGATGCATTGTCTGTGCACCAAGGACGGAATGTGTACCCAGGCTTTCGAGATTCATAGCACACAGACCACCTGCTGATTGCTGATGAGCTTCTGGGCCTTTGCCAGGGTCACCTCAATCAGGTTCGTCCAGACATTTCTACTGCAGGGCTCTGGGCCCTGCACAAACCGCCCAGGCTTGCCCACTCTGGGCTTCTACCTTCGCCTCAGTGATACTTCCTCCCTCAGATAAACTCCTAGTAAGTGCAACAGCAAAAAAAAATAAAAAGTTTCTTTTGGGTCCAGCTTAGTGCTGTTCCAGGGTCCTACCCTTAATTTATGGACACGGCTTTGGCCGACAGCTGAACGCAGAAGCCTCTCTAGTGTCTCTCCCCAGAAAGGCCGGCAGGACGGCTGGCCTCAGCCCGCTGCCCCATGCTGGCACCAGGGGCCCTCGGTGGCTCTTACGCCTCCCATGGCACTCAGTGGGATGGGAGGGAGGAACAGTAAAGCTAAGTATAGGCCAGGGCCCACACTTGGCACCGAGAAACAGCAGCGGCGAAGGTCTGTGAACCTGTGAGCGTGTTTCACGGACCCACGGAAAAGAGCTAGAGGCATGGCGTTGGCTCCAACGTTCCTTCCAGAAGGTTTCTAACCCACAGTCATGACCTCGGGTGGATTGACAGGGAGGAAATGTATTTTGGTCGATCAGAACGCACAGACATTTTAACTGGTTGGACTGGATAGAATAATCAGAGTACAGAGGAGGGAAGGGCACATGGGGAAAGTACTGTGTGTTTCATTTACACACTTGCACACACACACACATGCATACACTGGGTCACAATGCATTCCTTACTGTGGATCCCGTCCAAAAACTGTGGGCAAGCCACTGGCTCGTCCAAATCCCGACCTTCCCTTCTACTTTCTATGCTGCCTCCTCAGAGAACGAGACCTCCGGAAGTTTTCTAAGCCTCCTGGAAACTTTCCTGAGCAGACCTGGCCCCGGACGCGCAGGGGGGAGGTGTTGCTGCCGGCCTGAGGCCATATGGATGTGCCCCCACCGTCCTTGCAGGGGGGTGGGGGTGGGATTGGGGGAGGAGCTTGGTCCCCCAGGAACGCCCTGGGCAGGTCCTCCACGCTGACTGTTGTCTCACTCGGGTCCTCCAGTCTGAAGAGTTGCCCAGGGAATCTCCATGGCAACCACCAAGAGAGGATGGAGATCACCTAATTTTGGATATCACTTAATAATCAAATGGTGGCAAACGATACAGGAAAAGGACAGATGATACCAATAATGTTCTTCAGTGCCATAACTATGATCATGTGCTGACCCTAGAACCCTCACACGTATTTGTCTGTAGCCACTGAGACTCAAGGCGGGTTGTGGGGGCAAGGGGGCAGGACACACGGTGATGTCTCCAGTTTCCAAGGCATTCTGTGGCCCTTCCACCTGAGACCAGACTCCTCCCCTGGCATCTGTGACCCCTCTCTGAGCAGCTCCTCTGTTGTCTAGAGGAGAGGGTGGGAGGGAGAGATGCTGGGTGGGTTTGAGGAAACAGCCCCTCTCTGCCAACCAGGGGACTGGGTCTGGTCCTAGCTCTGACCCTCAGCACACAGGGACCTGAGCAAGTCACTTAATCTGTGAGCATCAGGGTCTCCCCTCTCCAGTGGAAATAAAAAGGACTTGCATGATTTTTTCCATTTATTTATTTGAAAGAGAGATAGCACTCATGTGCATGAGTGGGGAGAGGGGCAGAGGGAGAGGGACAGAATCTCAAGCAATCTCCCCACTGAATGGGGAGCCCAACGTGGGGCTTGATCTCATGACCCTGATATCAGGACCTGAGCTGAGAGCAAGAGTCTGACATTTAACCAATTGAGCCACCCAGGCGCCCCTAAAGATTTGCATTACTTACAGGGTTACAAAGATTAGTGAAGATCTCACAACCAAACCATGTGCTATAAACTCAGTTTAGATTCAACTGATGTGCAAAGATGTGCAAAGGCCAGAAGTGAAGGAATGGAGATGATCTTTCACCCAAATGGAGATCAAGAGAGCGGGGTGCTTATATTTACATCAGAGAAAATGGATTTAAGGCAAACGCTGTCATAAGAGACAAAGGAAGACACTGTATAACAATAAAGGGCCAATCTGCCCCTACCCAACACAAGCACACAGGGACAGAACTGAAGGGAGAAGCAGTCCCATCACGGCAGGACACTTCAGCACCCACTGTCAATAAAGGACAGAACGTCTGGCAGAAGATCCACAAGGAGGGGTGCCTGGGTGGCTCAGTGGGCTAAAGCCTCTGCCTTCAGCTCAGGTCATGGTCTCAGGTTCCTGGGATCGAGCCCCGCATTGGGCTCCCTGCTCAGTGGGGAGCCTGCTTTCCCCCCTCTCTCTGCCTGCTTGTGATCTCTCTCTGTCAAATAAGTAAATAAAATACTTAGGGAAAAAAAAAAAGATCCATAAGGAAACTGAGGACTCGAACAACACTGGACCAGTGCCCTTAACAGGTTCACGAGGAGCATCCCCCCTGCAACGGCACACTCTTCTCTCTGGAACCGACCACACATTAGATCACAAAATAAGTTCTGGCATGTAGGAAGATGGAGACCCTGCCAAGTATCTCTTTCAACCACGACAGAATCAAACTAGAAATTGAGGGCATAAGGAAGAAGGGAAATTCACAACGAGGCAGAAATTAAACCAATGCTACGTTGAAAAAGAAGATCTCAAGTAACAACGTCACTTTAGCCGGAAAAGGACCAACCAAGTGCAAGTTTGGCACAAGAAAGACACGGAAGCCCCCACCGGGTCCCTTCTTCTTTCAGCAAGGCTCTTCCCATGTCTTGTACTGTAACACCTTGTTTTATTTGAGACTCTTTTATTCACAAATAACTGAAACCAACTGGAACCAGTTTAATCCAAAGCGGGGGAAAAAAAAAAAAAGAATAGAGGGCGGCAAATGTGCCAAGAGTTCGGGAGTGTCTCACAGATGGCAAGGGGGAAGTGGAGCCAGGCTTTGGGGCGTCCGTGGGACCTGAACTGAGAACCTTCAAGCTGTCCAGACACACAGGACAGCTCTGGGTCAGTCTGTCTCTGGGACCATGAGCATCACGCCTCATTCTCCGGGAGGTCAGCCCGCCTTCCCAGCCTGCCCTTGGATGCTGCCTGCTTCCCCGAGTTAGGGCAGCCCCACCGTGGTGCCAGCCCCTCTCAGGCAGGCGGACACCTGCTCCCTCCCTGATCCCAGGCAGAGGCAGTGATTGACATGTGGGGGTTGGGTGTCCACTCGGGTCCAACCAACTCTCTTTTGTGCAACTTCCTATTGGGACACTGGGGCCTCTTGTCAGAAACGTGAACAGACATGCGGTGTCTGCATATAACTTCAGGAGTCTCACAGATCCTCTGGAGCACAACGGTGACCCAGGGACTCCAGATGAAGACTCCCTGGGTGGGAGAGTTTGATGACTTTTATCCACGAAGGAGGCGTGTCAGTAATGTCCTGTGCACAAAGGGAGTGTCCACCTTCCAGAGGCCCGTCTTCCAGCCTGATGACAAAGCGCTCCTTGGATACGAATGCAGCGACAGCAATGAGAGTTTCCCTCCCTTTTCCGGCTGACTATGGCACCCACGCGTCCTGATACCCAGTTCCCGTGCCTCTCCTTCAGCACAGTGCCAGCCAGCCCCGCCAGCCAGCAGCGCTCACCTGGGGCTTTGTGGCCGGATCTTACACTATGGCCGCCACACCTGTCATGCCCACACTGTCCCCCTGAAATGCAGAAGGATCCCCATCTCCTTTCCTTCCTTATTTGGCACCTGGATGCAGTGAGCCGTAAGCCCCACATGTCCTATCCACGACTCCCTGGACAGGTACCCTTCCTACCACGTGGCCTAAGCCACATGCCTCTGCCAGGATTCACGACAGATAAAAGCAGAACCCTAGCTCCAGCCAACCTCAGGGAGGGAGAGCTATCAGCTCATGACATCAGATCATGCCACTGGGAAGTCCCAAGTCAAGAGATCTAAGATCAGGTCCAGCTGTATCCAGGGACTGAAGAAGGTCCTGCAGACTACGCCTGTTCCACTTGGCCCTCTGTCAGCCTCATCCCAGACAGGACTTAGCCACAACGAGCCCCCGCCAGCTCTGGGTTTATATTCTCCTGCCAGCATCCCTGGCAGAAGACTCGAATCATGCATGTGTGGTCCCCCATGCCCGTCTCTCTGGCGAGGGAGATGAGAGACCTTCTCTGGCCAGATCGGGTCCCACATTTGTCCTGGACTTGGTCCCCTCAACTGCCAGTGGGTTTTCCTCATGAGTGAAAGGGGGTCTTCCAAGGAAAGTCAGGGGCATCGTCAGAAGAAGGAGCAGAAAGAAATTCAAAGTTCTATTACCTTCCCCCGCCATTCTCAGAATCATGGTTTTACGGCATTTTTCACGCCCCAGAGCAAAGACAGCTGCATTAAAGCTCAGCATCAACTCGGGGGAGGGGAACTCTCCACTCGGCGGACCCCGAAACGCCTAGACTCCCAGATAGACCAACAATGGAATAGAAATAGGAACCTGCACTGTCCTGGCTCACACCCTGGACAAGAACGCAGGTCTGTTTCCAGGCTTCGGTCCTTATGACGGTGTTATCCCCTTGAGAGTAATTTTACATACATGGAGCTACACTTTGCAATCCTGACTCAGGATTATCATAACCACAGATAACTCGAGGGACTATCGAGGCCACCTAGAATTTGTTTTGCTAGAATCCCACATGAGGGGTTCTGACCGAGCACACAGTAGACCCCAGTTTTTTCTCATCATGCAAGAACCAACCTAACTTGGGCTGTATTGTCTCATCTCTGAGCTTAAGAGGAAGTGATTGGATTTGCTTCCTAAGTCCCCTTTGATACGAACACTTGCCTTGCCTATTACACAATGGGCTCCAAAAAGCAAATAAGATCGTGTATGTGAATGAACTTTGAAAATTATAAATTACAATACAAGAGCAAGCTGTTTTTATTATTAAATAACAAACAGTTGTTTATTAAAACACTGAAGAGTTACTTTCTAAATATGTACTGTCTTTTGAGCATCCTGGTATTTTCTGGGGCTATGAATATGAGTAAGAAGGTCTCCAGGAGCTCACTTTCTAGCAGTGAGCAGACTCGTGAAGAAGGAATTGGTATACGATGGAACCAGAGGTGCAGGAGCACCCCGGTCTCTTGGGAGCACTCCCCAGGGAGAGAAGGCATGGGAAGAAGCAGCCAAGAATGGGAGTCATCCCGCTGGCTGAAGCACGGGCAGGATTGACGTACTGCCCAAGACACAACAGGATAAAAGACTGAGCATGGACAAGCCCATGCCAACTGGAGATTCGTCCAAAACTTCCTAGTGGTTTCCTGGCTTATCGGCTTCGAGCTTGTGCTCCCATCACTCTGTTTCTTGTGCTTTAATGGACTTGCTGTCACTTTAAACAGCACGGCAGCTCAACGCTCCTTATTCCCAAACCTTTGCTACCCTCCACCATTCACTCCTTACCTTCTTCTTTCTCTTGGTTTTAGTCTGTCCTTCCTCTTTCCTCAGAGGACTCTGTGGCCATTTTGCCCAGTCTGCTTTAAGGGGAAGACCCAGTTTTTCTTTGGGTGCAGAACTAAACACCCACCAATGGCTCCTTTACACTTGGGACTTAACAGCCCACGGCAGCTAAAACTTTCCTAATTGCGCTTATTTACTGAAAAGAAATCAGTGTCGGGGCACCCGGGTGACTCAGTCAGTTAAGTGTCCAACTCTTGATTTTGGCTCAGATCATGATCTCAGGGTCGTGGGATCGAGCCCGCATCAGGCTCTTCATTCAGTCCCCACTGATTCGAGATTCTGCTTGGGATTCTTTCTCTACCCCCTCCCTCTGTTCCTCTTCCTCCTCCTCCTCTTCCTCCTCCTCTCTCTCGCTCTCTCTCAGAAATCAATCGATCATCTTAAAAAAAAAAAGAAATCAGTGTCATGGAGATACCTCTCTCCAAGTAGAGCAGAGCAGCATCCCACATGAACAGGTGTATTGAACAGCTAACTCCCCAAACAGGTGGAAATCCACAGTGTTGATCGAGACTGTTGGTTGAGCACGGTTTGCAGGCTACACAGTGTGAGCCGTGAGCAGAGCTCCAGGGCTCAACCAATCACGTTGTTCCAGCAACAATTCTCTACATTCCTCCCCAGCCAAGATGTGGATTCTCTGCCTCAGTCTCCCCACCCGCAAAACTGGGACCCAGCCACTGCTTCCACTACAAGCGTCCAGAAGAAGAGAGGGGTATGGATTCCCATCACCTCGCCTGCTACCGCTCCTGACATTTCCGTGGCTCCTTGCTCATTCAGGGGAGACCGTTGAGGTTGGACATGCAGAGTCAATAATGAGGTGCGGCTGCCACTGGGCTCGAGAGGAAGTGAGGGGCTGGATGACCCGGGGCAGCACCCAGCCCGTGGGGCACTCATCGATGAGCTGACCTGTGCTGTTTGCCCTGACGGTTCATACGGAGGGTGAGGGGCTGCAGGGGGTAGGTAGGAAGGTGGGTAGAGAGGCAGGATCCAGAGATTGTCTCGGGAACCACAAACAAAGTGAAGGCCATGGCAGCCGTCCAAGGGGCTGGTCTTCATCCCACACGGTAGTTCTGTGGGCCATTCACTCTTCCCTCAACAAGCGGCCATGGAGGGCTGCAAGGATTCTTCTCCATGGGCACAAGGGGGCCACCCGGGAAATAGGAGACACTGCCTCCAGGGAGCAGGTGATGTGGCAGGAGAGGCCATGGGAATGTCCCCAGTGGCGAACAAGGGAGACCCCAGGTGAGGCTGTGCAGCCAGCCAACAGGTCAACCCCAGCACGACGGAGAAGGGAAGAGGAGGCAGGTTGCCCCCCGGAAGACGAAGTTGAATGCCTGGTATGTGTGAGTGTCTTAAAAGGTTTATATAACTGAGAAGTTTCCATAGTTGAGACAAGCTAGTGATGAGCACTTTCAAAACCTAAGCAAGAAAGACCATGATTAGCTCTCTCCTCAAAACTCCTAAAGAGCCATGTCATGAAGGAGATATATTTGGCTGGGCTGGTGAACAGGGTTCGCATGGTCATAGCGATGTGAACCCTGACAATGGAAATGGTCAAAATCACCATAAAATGATCTTGGGAGGTTGCAGAGAAGGGAAGCTTGCCTGAGCGGGACGGGGAAGCCTCATGTTCTTGTCTTCTGTGGAAGGAGGTCAGCACGTAGCAGCAGACACTGAGACATCAAGACACAGCAATACAAGCCCAACGTTTAGAGATGGGACGACCTTCGCCAGAAAAGCCAGAGGAGCTAGAAATTGTCACCTCTGAGCTGGGAAAAGTGGAGAGAGGGACAGAGAACTGCCCAGATTTTGCAGCCTGCCAAGGGGATCTTGGACCTCCCCGACCCTGTGCATACGGAGTTTGGAGAAAAATAAGATGTTAGACAAACAAAAGCAACCTTCAGAGTCTCAAAGCTCTATTTACCGTGAGTTGGTCTGTGAGATAAAATATGGAAATCCCGTTAAATCTGAATCTCAGATGAACATCAAATTTTAAAAAAAATTTTAATTTGATTTTTTGGCAAGAAACATTGTATATATTTAAGGTGTACCAAGAAACATTGTATATATTTAAGGTGTACAACGTGATGTTTTGATGTATGTATCCATTGTGGAATGATCTTCACCAAGCTCACTGGCATGTCCACCACATTTTCTGTGTGTATGTGAGAATACCTAGTAAATTTCAGGCATACAAGTCAGAATTATCGACTGTCATCACCTCGCTGCATAGTAGATCCCAGAACTCATTCATCCTGTAGGACCGGAACCGTGTACATTTGACCAGCGTCTCCCCAGAACCCACACAGCCCCTCACACCACCGCTCTACTGTCTGCTTCCACGACTGATTTTCTCACCTATCGGTGAGATCACATGGTATCAAACAAGTTTTCAGTATAAATTACGTCCCAAATATTTCATGGGACATAACTTATACTAAAAAGTTGTTCATTGCTTATCCGAAATTTAAATTTAACTGGTAGTCTGTATTTTTATTGCTGAAAGCTGGCAACCCTCAGCGTGAGACTATGCTCTTACCAGACATCTTGGTCACTATAGTACCGAGGACCCTTTGTAAAGAACTGTAGGAGTAATTTCTTTAAGGTCCCAGAAAGAGTTTATATTATCTTCTGATCAACCAGTTCATTTTTTCCTTCTGGCCCGGACTAGACATTTGTTATGAACATGGCGCCTTTCTGATGACGTCTGCCCACGGGTCTAAATCCAACAGAACCACCAGCAAGTTGTAGCTATGACCGGCCGTAGACAAAGAGGAAAACAGCTACATCAACACAACAGGCGAACTTTATTATTTAAAAAAAAAAAAACTATTATAAAAAATACAGAAACTCAATAAACAACAACAGCCAAAGCAATTATCAACCTAATTTTCTAAGCCAGGCCATTCCTGATGGTCTGAAGGTGCATCTTGAGCCCGTGGGCAGCGGCACCTGCGCTCACAGCCACCCCAGCCACTGGCCAGCCCCTTGCCCCCCTTCTCGCTGGAAGGAAGGCTTCCTCCGGCAGGAAGCCCCAGCTGGCCCCTCATTAGGATGCCTGCTTTTGCTTCTTTCCCTCTGTAGGAAGAGAGTGTCTGTCATTGGAGAGGTGATATTCTCGGCTGCCGGAGAAGGGGAGTAAATGATCCCTCGCCTGGCATCCCCTGCCGGCTTGTTAGCAGCGCTGACAGCGGCTCGGAAGCAGCAGGGCAAAGGGAGGTGGGGAGGAAGGAGGCATAAAATGACCACATGGAAGCTCACACAGGGTAGAGTCTTATTCAGGGCACTTAGCTTGCCCAGTTCTGCTCCGAAGCTCTAGTCTGGCCTAGCTTCCGGCGTGACAAGGCAAAATGAAACCTGCTGCCCCACAGTGGTCAGTGGTCAGTGGTCATGGTCAGGTGCCTCCACTCTGGCTCCACCTCCTGCTGAAGGGCATCAGGAAGGGAGGAGCCTTTCTGCAGAGCTCCCTCCGAAGGCTACAGGGCATAGTGTAGGGGTTAGAGGGCACTGACTGTGGGCACTGACATCAGGAGGGCCTAGGGCTCAAATCCTGACCGTGCCATTTACTTAGCTGGCTTTGCCTTGGGCAAATAGCCTCCTTAAGCCTCTGTCTTCTCCTCTGTAAAATGGGTATGATGGGTCAATCTTTCCCCAAGTTTACCGTGAGGACTGTATATAAAATGCTGAATGGTGCTTGGCATGGAGTAAAGGCTCACTGAATGTTCTTACCAACCTGCAAACCCAGCCCTCTGAGCTGTGTGGTCTCCCCTCCCTCTTCCTCTGCTGCTTATCAGCCCTGCAGATGGAGGCTGAACAATCGGTCTTTGCACATGGTCGGAAGACAGGTGAGATATGTCTACTCTGGAGGGAGTGCTGGTTCCGGACCGCAGAGCAGCAGGGTGCAGTAGGAAGCCTCCATGTGAGAAGAACACAGCTGTGGGATGGCCCCAAGGCAGGTCCCCAGGGCAGCACCTGCCTCTTGGAATACACCTTGCGGTACACAGGGGCTCCCTTACTTTCTGAACCAGCGACTTGCTCATGTGATACAAGTGAGACCTAGTGGCCTGGGCGGCCTCCCAGAGCTCGTGGCAAGAGTTCTTCCAGGGCATCTGCTTGGAGCATCGTGGGGGTGGGCTGAGGGTCAGGAGATGGCTCCCCACTCTAGGGGAGGGAGTGCAGCAAGAAAGGACAGGCTTATTCGAGATCCTCTTGGTTACTTAATCACAGGGGTCTGAGGCCATCCCCTTTTGGCTAGGACATTGCATTTTATGGCCAGAACTATAATTTGCCACTCCGTTCTGCAGTCGCCCTTTCTGACTTGTTGATAGAATCCCTCACTTTTAGCTGGTACATGCACCCAAAGACCAGTTTGCCCTTTCCCTTGCAGTGAGCTGTGGCCGTGGGGCTAAGTGCTGGTCAATTAGATGGAAGCAGAGTGTTCCATAGCAATTTCCGTAGCCCTAAAAAACAGCTGACTTTACCACTTTGCCACCTTCTCTCTTATTCTTGCAGACTAGATGGTGGACGTGACGGCTGGAGGCTAAGCTGCCTTCTTGGGGCAGAAGCCAAATGCTGAAGGAGGAAGAGGTCGGAAGAAGGAGCCTGGAACCTGGGTTCTCGAGACTCAGATGACCGCATTAGCTCAGAACTACTTCCCTCTGACTACTTTTATGATGGAGGGAACTATCTTGTTGAAGCCACAGCTTGCTTATCTATTTATTTCTGTCATATACATTTGGACCTGATCTTAACATATATGTCTTCTAACTCGGAAAGAATTCCTGTAGCAGACACACAGTAGCAGAAAAGACTGTCTGTATGGTAAGAGGACCAAACAGTCGTCATCCCAATCAGAATTTTTTTTTTCTATTTTTAAGTTACTTCGCTATTGTTTTGTTTTTTCCTCTTTTTCTTTTCTTGTCTTTGTTTCCGTATTTTCTCCCCCCCCCACCCTTTTTTTGCATGCCCATTCAGAACATTAGACAAAATCTCCCTTGGCTCCCAACGCTTTTCATTCTGATTCTATTTCTGATAGTCCTGCTAGCTGCCTGGAAATAAATGCTTTATGACTTTGTTTTAATCTTTGAATTGCCTCAACATGAAATTCTCATAGATTTCAATGTAAATTAAGGGTTTTCTACATCTTCTGTCCCTGTCATGCCGTGACGTGCTAGCTTTCTGTGCTCCTGTCCAGCAGCCCGGAGGAAGGACACTCCCTCGGAGGACAGATGTCCCAGCCACTCGGGCTGCATGGCTGGACAGCGACACACACCTGCCAACGTCCCCACCACCTGGTGCACGACGGCCTCCCGGCCCAAGACGTCTACTTCCCTCTGTCATTTGGAGGTTCCGTTGGGTCATTCTGGCATCTGCGACATGTTGTCTACGGCAGCTAATGACCCTAACTCCGCGCCATTACCGTCGTCCTGGTTACTGGCCTGTGTCTTCCGTCTCCAGCCCTGAGAAATCAAGTCAGGCCCAGAGGAATCGGAGCTATTGTCCCACTCGGGTTTTTCCACCCCCTTCTGTGGGAATTCACAGGGACCGCGTCTTGGGAAGCCTAATGGCCTTCCGTGTACACATGTGTCTGCATTTCAGCCTCCACGTGTCACAGCTTAGGACTGTGGGGGAGGGGTTTGAAGGCCCTGATGACAGGAAGCACCTATCCGATCCCAAATCCCGCCAACCCGCCTAGACCCACTGGACCAGAAGCTGCGGGGGAGGGGCTGGCAGTGAGAGCAACGCTTCCCTCGATCTTCTTGAGCAAGCCAGCACAGACGGCGCCGAGGCTTTGGAGTTGGCCGACCAGATGAGCCTGTCTTGGGCCAACGAGTTAACATCTGAGGGCCTCAGTTTCAAGATCTCTCAGATGGGGAGGAAAGTGCAACCATTGGGGAATAGGGTCTCTTTGACAAGGCGAAAGGGCGCTCAGCCAGGGCTCGGCCCACAGCGCCACCAGCCTAATCACGGTGACAGTGACTTTCTCAAGGCTGAAGAAGACTTTGAACCTCACTCCAGGGCTGCATTTCCCCTAACTCCCTCACTGCCAGGAGCTGTTAGGACAGCAGCCGGCAGGAGACAGGAGGGGGTGAGGAGGACTGCCACACGCTCCAGCCCCAGTGGCCGACCTCTTAGTCACATTAGTGTCTCAGGTGTGGGCTCATTTTGTCTGGGAAGAGCTTTCCACACAGTAGGCTGGTGGTTCCCCAGCAGGGGATCAGTGGGGTCCTGCCTGGTTCAAGCAGCAATCCCATATTCACGTAATATATTACGTAATATATTCAAGCAAACCAGTTCCCAGGTCAGTCTCCCACAAACCCAAGGGAAGTCATTTGTCCTAAATCATCTCCAGGCTTCTGCTGGGGCCTTTCTGCTGGGGGGCCACCGGGACACCTCCAGGCCTGGCTTAAAGCCCTTTATGGCTTGGTCCCTCTATCCACACACACGCTGAGGCCCCAGTATGGGATTTTGGGATCAGAAGGTGGGGGGTTACTGGGGAGCCAGGTGGGTCCTTTCCTCCTAGAATAATGCGGAGACTCCGAGTGGACCCACACGTGTTCCATCGGCCTGTCCTCTCCTGGCCAGATCTGTCCACAGAATGGACAGTTAGAACTGTTTTGCAGCAAACAACTCACCTTGAGGTTGCTTGGTTGGTGTGAGGCCCTCCACCAAAAGCCCCAGATACAGCAAAACACTGGGGGTGGCGGGGAGGGTGTGGATGACATGGATGGGGACTATGTAAAACTCTGAGATGCCATGAGCATTAGGACATGGTTTACCCTTCATGCCGTGCTGTGAGCTGGGCGTTATCCTGCTCTCTTTACAAACCAGGTGGCATCTCTCAGTCAGGCTCATGGTCATGCAAGCCGTGTGTTAGGGAGCCAGGGTGGAGACCTGTAACAGTTGAATGGCCCAAACCAGGGCCCTTTACCCTTGACCCAGAGGCTGCTGACAAGAAAGAAGAGAATTAAGATATTCTCTCACCAAAGGTTTGTTTTTTGTTTGTTTGTTTGTTTGTTTGTTTGTTTTTCAGAAGGCATTGCCGTTCTTGGTTTAGATTTCCCTGTTTTCTCTTGAGATGGGCAGTGCAACCTCACCTCCGGCTTCTTTAAACCTTGAGCCAAAGGCTGACCTACCCTCATGGGGCTCTTCTGACCTCCAGGGCAGAAGCAGGAAAACTTTTGTGTTTTAGGCTTTGCCATCTGCAGTCCATGGGGCAGGTCAGCTCCATCCGTTCAGAACCAGCCGCCACGGGGCAGTGACACCATGGAGATGAGGTGCACGAGGCCCTTGCCTGCCTGCGTCCCCGCTCTCTTCTGCGCCCCCACAGTGCACACGTGAAGTGTGAGGGTACGGCCTGTAGCCAGATGTCCGCTGAAGCCACATGGAGGCAAGCCTGCATCCCACCCCATCTCTCCAGGGGCGGTGGGCCTGCCCTGTTCTGCCGAAGGGGCTTAGCTTATTAATCATCTTCCATCCCGATTCCACACTACATCCTGCCAGACATACGGCCTCACACCCTCCCTTAGCTCCCACGGACATACGCACCCAGATGCACACACCCAGCCATCCAGGAATTCTCGTTCAGCCGACTTTCCCATGGGGAAATGGAGGTTGCCTGAAACCATGTAAACTATTTAACATCAGACATGTGACCTTTATTCTCAAAATTTCTTTGGCCACTTTCTCTTTAAGTTGGAGCCTCCTACCATCTTGCTTGGCTTGCTGTCTTCTGGAACCTTCTGCCTCTTTGTTAGCAAAGAAGTTCAGCCCTCAAATCCACCATTTTTACACCCAGCAGATGAGCTATCTGCTATTCCTGGGCCCTGCCAGCTCCTGCCAGGGAAGGGGTGTAACTCAGAACACCATCACCTCGAGACCACCCTCCCCTTTAACATCAAAGGCTGCTTTGCAGGGGCACCTGGGGACCTCAGTTGGTGAAGCATCTGCCTTCCGCTCAGGTCATGATCTCAGGGTCCTAGCATTGAGCCTCACATGGGGCTCCCTGCTCGGTGGAGAACCTGCTTCTCCCTTTGCCTCTATGCCAGTTCATTCTCTCTCTCTCAAATAAATGAATAAAATCTTAAACACACACACACACACACACACACACACACACACACACACTCTATAGTTTTAGTTTCAAATGACATCTTTTCTCCGTGGTGTAAGTTATAAACCACTCTGTCTGCCAAGACATGTTTTACTCTGAGCAAATGAACTGAACTCTAACAGTATCAGGAGCGGGGACCGGTTGCATGCATCCCAGGACAAGCTGGGAAGGTAGTTTCCAAGGGCGACCACAACTGGCCAGCATGGTCTGTGTTTCTCTAGCTCAGCCTCTCACCCCGTGCATCTCTGTCCCACACGGGGCTCCAGCGAGAGATGCACTCTTAGTGTCCGGGCCGCGTACTGACTCCTGGAGCCTAAGCACGAGGACTGGCCTATCATAACCTCACGGGGCGTGGGAGGCACGTGCTAAAGCAGGGGTGCGGTGCTCCCCTCAAGAACTAACAATGTCTGCTCTGCTGTGTTTCCAACCAAAAGCTTCTCAACCAAGAGCACAGGATCACTGAGCAGAACGTCTGAAAATGTGTAAGAGGCAAATTATAAGGATGCCTAAACTTGTCTGTTAGATACCTCTCACTTTTCTTTTTTTTTTTTTTTTAAAGATTTATTTATTTATTTTAGAGAAAGAGAGCAGGTGTGAGCAGGGAAGAGGTCGCAGAGGGCGATTCTCAAGCAGACTCTCCTGAGCATGTAGCCTGAGGTGGGGCTCGATCCCACGACCCTGAGATCATGACCTGGACTGAAACCATGAGTCAGCTGCTTAATCAGCTGAGCCATGAGGTGCCGTGGCACTGTCCTGGCGCTGGCTAAGGCAGTGTTTTCTAAGCTACAGATACACTCATACTGAACCCCCACCTCCTGCTACAGCCGGCCTCCCGTAGACCCATCCTTTCACAATAGCCCCTCAAACCGCTAGTGAGGCTGTTTCTCAGACGCACCCATGGTGGTTTGTGTCAGAGCTGGGATGTGAGATCAGTGCTTACTACTTCAAACCTCCGTGGTGGGGGCCTTGAGGTCTCTTGATTGTGTGGGTCTCCTGCATACCCAGACCTGTCTGTTCTGAAGAAGCACAGTCCTTCGCCCACCTGCCTATGCAGAAACCGGTCCTGTGAGGACCCCCAGTCTCTCTGGACTCCCAGGGGAGCAGGGGGCATCTCCAAGGGGCTCCCCACCAGGGCTCCTGGCCCCTCTGAAGCCACGCCCTGTAGAAGGATGCTAACACCAAGGACACCCCCGCAGAATTTCCCTGCAGAAGCCAGATGTCCCAGGGTCCTAGATGGGCCTCCATGGCCCTCAGATGGGGGCCTGGGAGCTAAGTAGAGGAACAACCCCCTGTCCAACTTGAGCCGCACTGTTTCTTGGCCCCAAAGAGATGCTGATGGTTCCCAACATTGACAACGACCGTTGGCAACGCTGATCTTCCGGCTTCCGGCCCGAGCCTCCCCCAGCTCGCCGGCTCCGGCCTTGGAGCACTTGCTGGCTGCTGGTGTGCAGCACCCGGGCCACAGGAAGGCGCAGATGACACTTTTCAACTCACAGCCCCTGAGTCCCAAATGCACAAAGAGGGTTCCAAAGTTGGGATCCAAGAAATAGCAGATAAAAACATCGAGTGCCCATGAGGAAGCCACGTAGCCCCCCAACCCCCTCTCCTCCCGCAGCTCTGTTTCTGGATCCTCTGGCCTCCTCTGGCAAAAACAAGCAAACAAAGAAATATTAAAATCCCCCCTGCGTATTAGAGCACGCAATTCAATACCGGGGCGGAGGCAGAATCCCACACAGCAGAGGAGTCATTTGCAAAATAATGAAGAAGAAAACTGCAGAGAGCTTTAAATAAGGCAATGCCAGCGAATGTGGCGGCAGACCCTTTCTTATTAAATATCCCCTTCTCCTACCCTCGGGAATCAGGATAACTCAGAATCCTAACTGAGCAATAAGCTAGTTCATATATTTCCGTACAATTTTACATCATTCCACTTATTTTATGAAAGCATTTTAATACTGCCGTGAGAAACATCCATAATTGCTTTTAACAAGCATTTTTAAAGAAACGGTTTTTACTTAAAAAACAGCTTCTGGGGCACCTGGGTGGCTCACTTGGTGAAGCATCTGCTTTCCACTCAGGTCATGATCTCAGGGTCCTGGGATCAAGTCCCCCATAGGGCTCCCTGCTCAGCCGAGAGTCTGCTTCTCTCTCTGCCTGCGGCTCTGCCTGCTTGTTCTCTCTCCTTCTCTCTCCCTCTCAAATAAACAAATAAAATATTTCAAAAATGCTTTTTTAAATTTTTTAAAAAGAGCTTTTATTCTAAGCGGAAGCTATAGATTAGAAGTTTTCAAACAGTAGTCTATAGTGGCTAAGTAAGCAAATTTTATCTGCGATCTGGGGGCTCATACAGAAGAAAGGAAATTTAACGTTTGGGTGCAATACCAGCGTGGCGGCTCCTGGGACCCGCCTGCGCTCAGCAGCGGTGCCCTCCTCCCAGGGCCCGCAGGCCCTACGCACCCCTTAGAGAGACCCCCGTGGACCGAACCAAACCCCACTCTTTAGATGTGGGTGGGCCCAACTGGCCTTGACCAGGGAGCCCAAGCCATGCCACCCTCAGGCCCAGGATCCTGCCTCTCCCTACCTGACCCCACCCTGACGGCCGTCTGCAGCCCTGGAAACACGCCAGGCCTGCCTCCAGGTCCCATTTCAGTGTCTCTCGTGGTCTTCCGTGGGACTGTGGCTCACCGTCCGGCACCCTGTGCTCTACCTAACAAAGGTTAACAGGGTCATGGTTCCTATACTCCAAGCTCTTCCACGGAAGCCTCTTGCCCCCTTGAACAGGCCCAAGGGACCGCACTTCCGGAATCTTCCTCCTGTGAATCCACTAGCGTTCAGAAGGATTCTGACATTCAAGGAAGCAGCTCACGGGTCCAAGCTTCAGTCCTGGGTCCTGCAAGGGTTTTTCTCCCTCTAGGAAGTTTCTCGGTCATGCTGCGCAGGACTGACTCTGGAAATAACACCCATGTTGCCAAAGTAAATGTTTCACTGTGTCTCTGTTTTTCCTTCTCTAAACGTGGATATTTTTATTTCAGAAATATTCCCTGCTCACTTAAACACTTGGAAATGCAAAAGGTAAGAGAACATAAGTCACAGATTGTTTTCGCAAACACGGCGCTGGGTAACACGTCAGTGGTTTTCCTTCTGGGCTTTTCTGCAGGTAAGTGGAACTGTCTATCTTACAAAACCATAGACACACCACAAAGGCAGATTCTTGCTCAGCCTCTTGCTGTCAGCGTTTTTCCACAACGTTACCTTCATTAACATTCATCTTAACCGCAAGTTACTCCAGAGAGCAGAAGCAGCCTAATTTATGTAGCTGGTCCCTTCTGAGGGCCATCAGGGTGTTTCTGACTGTAAATAACCCACGTCAGCTCCTTTGTGCAGTTGTAAACAGGGGAACTAAAACTTAGACATTCATTTGCTCTGATACAGAGCCCAGCCAGCGCTGACCCTGCTCAACCCCTTCCCTCCTCCCCTCATTCTGGTACTGTATTATCTCAAAGGACATGTGTGTCCTGCCAATTCTGTCTTTTTCCCTTGGGGGTGAGAAATGTCTGTTTTAGGGATCTGCTTAGGTCTGAGTGTGTGACTGAGGCTTGGACCTGCTCTTGCCTTTAAAGTTCAGATTGCCAAGGCTAGTCTTTCCCTCTCTTCCAAGCTTAGAAGGCTGGTAAATCTCTCTTACTTTTTTTCTGTTTTTTCCATGCTTTGAATGATTTTAGATTTGCCTCCTTATTCCATCAAGCATTTAGCTTTGCATGCAGAATCAGGTGTGGAACTTAGGATACAAAGTGAAGATGAACTAATTTCTCTCGAAGTCCCAACCCTGTAACCTAGTTCTGTGTATTGCAGAAAATCTCTTTCCTAATCAGAGAGTAGATCCTTCATCTAGAATACAAAGTGTTCCTTGGCTTCCTCTTACGCTTCCATACACCCATCCAGCAAGTATTACTTCAGTGTCTGCCGTGTGCCCGGCTCTGTGCTGGGTTCCAGAGGGCCCCAGGGTAGATGACAGCCAGTTACCACATGGGTAAGCAAACCAATCCTCGCTGAGTTATAACGCATGACACAGCCAGGGAGAGCCCAGAACACCGTGATAGCTCATTGCAAGAGCAGACAATCCGTTCCCTCAGCTCTCTGAATTTTCATAACTAATAATTTAGTATTGTTGGGCTGGCAGGAAGGGCTACCAAAGATGGCGAAAGTTCCCGCCACAAGACCTGAGCTCGGACAGGAGAACAAAGGCCCAAGCAGGAATCTGAGACCCCCGCCCCGGGCTCCTGTGGACCAATGGGATCCCGACAAGCAGGCAGGATATCCGAATAATGGAATCTTGCCAAAAGACCCCTGAGCTTTCCCCAAAACCCCTTAAAAGCCCCCTCCTCCTTGCCTTGGGCGCGACTTCCCCCACTCTGCTTTCCAGAGTTGCGGAACCTCGCCCGAGGGTGCCCACCTCCTCCCGGTGCAACATTCTCGGCTCCCCTTCACCTGGGCCCTGAAACTTCACCGGAGAGAACCTTTAATAAACCTTGCCTTACACCCACTTCGCCTGGTGTGTTTATTTCGTCGGAAAACCTTACAACTATCTCCTCCCTAACTCACTGCTACTCCTGCTTGTTTATTCTGCCAGGTGGGAGTAAGAACGCTTTTTTCCCCACTTAGGAAAATATCACATGGTATGATTGCTTTAAATAACATGAAATAGAGTGATTAAATTGTAAAGAATTGACATTCTGATGTTCCAAGACAATTCTATTCAAGTGTTCTTTTCGAATTCTTAGGAACTATTTGTAGTTTTATAGCTTTCTCCAAATGCATTGTTCAGTTCCCCCAGCAGGCTTATTTATGGGCAGCTGTGTTCCCCCTGAGACCACAATGTCCTATATGCATGTTTGTGGGCATTTCATATTTTTTCTGCTATTGTAATCAGGATCCTAGGTTTTTTCATGTTTTCGAACTTGTTTTTAATGTCATAAAGGCAAACTATTAATTTTTATGTATTTACTTTTATGTAAGTTACATATTAATTTTTATGTATGTACTCATCTGCTCTGCTGAGCTCATTAATTCCCCCCCCAATTTACCCATTTCAGTTTTCTACAGATGCATTCCAGTCTGCAGACAATAGACTTGTTCTCTTTCTTCACAACATTTAGGACTTCCTGTTTCTCTGTCCTATTTGTATCAAATTTGCCAGACTGTCCAGAAAAATAAATAAAAGTAATGGTGATTATGGGCTTCCTTAATTTGTGTCTGGTTTGGTGAAAAGTTCATCAAAATTTCACGGTTTATGGTTTCATAGGCTACTTTTTTTTTTTTTAAGATTTTATTTATTTATTTTACAGAGAGAAATCACAAGTAGATGGAGAGGCAGGCAGAGAGAGAGAGAGAGAGGGAAGCAGACTCCCTGCTGAGCAGAGAGCCCGATGCGGGGCTCGATCCCAGGACCCTGAGATCATGACCTGAGCCGAAGGCAGCGGCTTAACCCACTGAGCCACCCAGGTGCCCCCATAGGCTACTTTTTAATCAGGTTAAGAAAGTATCCCTCTAGGGCGCCTGGGTGCCCCCATAGGCTACTTTTTAATCAGGTTAAGAAAGTATCCCTCTGGGCGCCCTGCTCAGCAGGGAGCCTGCTTCCTCCTCTCTCTCTCTCTCTCTCTGCCTGCCTCTCTGCCTACTTGTGATCTCTCTCTGTCAAATAAATAAATAAAATCTTTAAAAAAAAGAAAAAGAAAAAAAAGAAAGTATCCCTCTAGTACTAATTTTTAAAAGAGCTTTTATTAGGAACAGGTGTTGGATTCTTTATTTCTGCGATCTCTCGTGATTTTTTTTTTCCTAGTGACTATTTGTGCAAGATAATGACTTCTTTAGATTCCTGGCAGCTGCACGAGTCACACTTGACGGTGTCATTGCCTGATGTCTCTCTAGAGACGGCCGTGGCGTCCTTAGGTACTTTGGCAATTCTGGAAAGGGCTTAACCTTGGAGTCATCCCCCCTTGGAAGGGCAGAGACGGCTCTGTGGACTCAAGTGAAAGACACTCTAGGCTCCAGACGAAGAGATCCAAGTCCCAGCAGACACCCAAGTGAGGACTGCCACGGAACATTGTGCAATCTTGGGGGACACCCATTTCCAGGGAGAATGATGAATAGATCTGGGAATGGAAGGGGAAATGCATTTTTCAGTGTCACGGAGTGGCAGCCAATTTGGGGGCACGTCCTCCTTCTGCTCTGCAATGTTCCTGGACCTTTGTGTAGTTTGATTGAGGTCTGGTCGGTTTGGCTAGAGGACGTGGCAAACATCAGCGAAATATGAAATTAACCTTGACCATAACACTTGGGTTTGGTGTCTGGTCGCCGTGGAGCGGGCCTTCTGTGCAACATCTTCTTGCCCAGTCTTGGAGGCTTCTGGTAGCTGCATTCAACAACCCTGGCTTACTCAGCTGCCCATCTCGTGGGCAATCACTCAACAAATATTTACTGAGCACTGCTAATGCGCCCCGCATTATGCCAGAGTATTTTGAAATGTAGGTTTTATTGTTTTCTGGTGAGGCCAACGGATCAGGCAGAGACTGTCGTGGACATGATCGTCTGCTCCTAGTGGTCCCCAGGAGGAGGGAGCACGGTTCTGTGCAGGGCCCCACAGGGCATACCAGGGCCAGTCCGCGGGCAGAGGGGGCAGGAAACATGAGCAGAGAGAGCCTGTGCTTCCTGTGGAAAGAAGCAGACTGGGGATTGGCTACTTGGAATGATTGCAGAGGACTTGGGGTGGGGGACCAGGGCCAGTGGACAGTGACCCAAAGTGTGCGAGCCCCGTGAGAGCCCAGGTGCTAGGGGCCTGGCTCGGGTTTGGTTGGTGGGCACATGAACGTTGCTTTTGCGGGCGGGTCCTGTGCTATCTCTAGGAACCAGTTATCCCTGCGAGGGGCAGCCTCCCCAGGCTCAGCAGAACCCCAAAATGTAAAAAGGTAAGAAAACAGAGAAACTAAAAAGACGTGGTCAAAGCGGCAGAGCTTACAGGGTGAAAGAGAGAGGTGGCAAGCCATGAGAAAGGGTCAGAGACATAACTTGATGGAAATGCGGGGGAAACCGGGCTGATACTCCATTGATGTCCCTAATAGAGGTGACAATAGGCCAGGCCACCACCGAGTCCTTGAGTTAACAGAAGAATAAAGCAAATATGGTGAAGAGTTAACTGGACTCTCTCCCCTCTAGGGGCCTCACCGTCTTCTACTCCTCCACCGTTCCAATTTTGCTCTTCCTGAAATGGATCTAGGAGAGAGACAGCTCCAAGGATAGAGCCCAGGAGAGTTTGTAAACAGGGCCAGACGGGACGGGCACCCTCCTGACCACGGGCCCCTCTTCAGGTGGCTCTTGGGCACCCCCCAAGCTCTCCTTTCCTGTGTGGCTCCTCTCCTGGAGGCGTGGTGGCAATCTGCCCCCCAGGGATGCGCAGAGGAGAGTTCAATTCTGTCGTCTTTTCGGGCCACCAGAAGGCTGTTCTCGCCGTGACTTCATGAGTGGACCGTCCAGACTAGTTCCTGCCCAACATCAAAGTCCAGCAAACACAGTTTGACAAACCAGAGTGTTGTTAGGAAAGAATGGGACCCAGTTGCCCAAATGTTCGTTCAGAATAAGACATCTAACCGAGCCTTGGGTGTTATGTATTTTTATATGTTCTCACAGGCAAGAGCACAGTGTCAGTGGTCCTCTTTGGGTTTATGGAAGGAACGGCACAAAGAGGTATACCCCTCAGGAAACCGCTATCAGAGTAAACATCCTTCCATGACCCGGGTGGCTGACTGGTCACACTGGCTGATGGTCACACGGCCATCAGCATGTATAGACTTTTCCTTCTGGCCAGTCTGCTCCAACATTCACAAGAGCGTATAGGGCAGAGTAGTGTCAAGAAAGCGGAGAACTCTGTATCTGGCCAAGACTGTTTACATCACCAGGGGCTACGTGCACAGTTCCGAGGCTCTAGAAGACTCGTTCAATTTTTAGCACCTTGGCGTGGAAGAAGAGGCTGGGCATCTGAGACCTTACGTGGTCGAGAGGAGGAGGGTTGCAGAGGGGTGTTAAAGGATGTTCTCATCCGTGCATCTGAACATAGGGCCAGCGTTTCCAGATGTCCTCAAAGACAATCCTCCCTAGAGTCCACCCGAGCGACTCGACCCCTTGTGCCCCTGCCCCTCACTCCTGGACCTAGTTCTCTCTCTGGCATCCTCACTGATGGAAATGCTCTGACCTCTCCCACCAGGTGCTCCCACGAACGTTCCCTTGGAATGAGAGGGGGAAGGACACTCAACAGGTTCTCCTTCACAGTCAGGGAGGCGATGCTGTCACTCCGTAATTTAATTTTTTTTTCTTTATAACTCTTCTCATCAGTGTGGCAACATTGAAAAGGCCAAGATTAGGGTGTAGCTCTTGGAAAATTGTCCATGGAGCCCATCTGGCATGTTGCAGACCAGACCCCTGCTCCGGGGGTATGAGGGTTGGAGGTGCTTGGGGAGAGGAGACAGGTGAGATCAGTCTGCAGAGGACTTGACCAAATTATCCGTGCTTCTCCGCAAAAATTCAGAGCTCATCCTCTCAACTGAGAATCAGCTTGATTCTCATCCTCTGGACTCCTGTAAAATTCGGTTTATCAGTAAGTCCTGCTGAGGCTACTTGAGCATGTCCCCAGATCCAACCACCCAAACGGCCACCTCACCGGTCCAAGCCACTACCAACGGTAGTGATGGTCTGGCGAACCCATGTATCCTGTCCTGTGACCACGGTAACAAACCACCACGAACCTCATGGCTAAAAGCAGTACAAATTCATCATCTGCAGCAGATTAGCAATCTGATGCCACGGGCAGCCTTATGGCCCCATGCGTGTAAAACAGCATGTCCATGGGTTCGGGGCTGAGGACGCGGATGTTACTGGGAGGCCCTTATTTGGCCTCTAATGTGTCACTCAGCTCCTTCCGCCCCTCACATCAGTCTCCTCTCCACACAGCCAAAGGGACACCATGAAGCCATTTACCAAACCACCTCACTCTGCTCAAAACCCTCCCGGGACCCTGCTCCCCACTCCCACAGTCCCCAGCTCCCCAAGCACCACGGAGATTCCCCCATGTGCAGTCCCGGCAGCCCCAGCACCATGGAGGTCCCCACCCCGCAGTCCTGCACCTGGAGCACTGTGGAGGTCCCCCGCCCCCCAGCTGCAGGAGCAGGTTCGCAAGCATGGAACAAATCCCATCACTCCTGGCACTGACCCTACTATGTCCAGAGGAGTCAGACTGCACTCAGGCGCTCTGGATTATTCACAATGTCTTCATCTGTGCCCCCGGCGGAGGTTGGTCGTTGCTTTCTGGTTTCTGCGTTACTGTGTTATCTGTGTTTGGTTTTGCTTTGTAGAATAGATTGTTGGAAGCTTTGCACCTTCTAGCTCACAGAAATATAGCTAGCATAGAAATGATTTTTGTCTTTAAAATTCGGAAAACAACCCATGCCTTTCTACATTTTCAAATCTCAGTGAGTCTTCAGTTTAGCACGGCCAAGGGTAAGGCACCCCGTGAGGAAGTCTCACGGAGCAAGCTCTCAGAAATACACGTGGTTCATTGTCATGCTCCAGGACCCTTCCCCGTCTGTGTATCCACTTACTCTAGCCCAAATGCAATACAAAGACTCTGGCTACGGTGCTCCCTTCTGAACCGGGCCTGTGTGGAGCCTGAGTCTCGAGCTGTTTCCACCGCCAAGGCCACCCACTGGGGTGTCCAGACACCCCGCACTGGTGGCCAAACGGCTGACCCCGCTCCCAGGGCCCTTCAATCTTGCAGACCGTGCACTAACCAAAGGCCTGGGTCACTTTCCAGACTCTGGATATGCCAGGAGACGCTTGACCAGTCCTTCCCAGCCCAGGGCCCCACGCAGGGTCTCTGACGGGCCAGCATGGAGACCTGGAGGAATTGGCCACGGCACCCCACACGTCAGGATGGTGCCTTAGTCAGGCTCTGTAACAAAACACAGGCCCTGGGGCTTGAACATCTATTCCTCATGTGTGGGGAGGCAGGAAATCCAAGGTCAAGGAACGAGTATGCCTCCTCTCTAGGGAGAGCTCTGCTCCCAGCAGCTCCCAGGCCTCATTATGAGGGGATCAGTCCCATCGCGATGACTCTCCTGTCATTAGCCCTCACTATCTCCCAAAGGGCCCAACTCCTAACACCACCACACTGGGGTTTCCAACGCAGTTGGATTTGGATTTGGGAGACACAACGCAGTCCATAGCAGATGGGTACGATTTAGTTAGGAGGAGGTCATTTCCACTGCAATCTGCCAGAAGAATCACTATTCACACACACACACACACACACACACACACACACACACACACACGTTTTTTTTTTATTAGAAGCTACTAACTTGAAACTGACATTCTGATATTCTCCCCAACATCATATTTGCCAATATTTATAAACTGTGAGAAAGCCCTTGTGAGGTCTGCTTTCAGAAAGAGCTTGAATCTGTTACAAGAGAGAGTCTTACATCGAGTCCGTGAACATGACCCCAGAACAGAGCTCGGGAGTTCACTGTGTGTCTCGGAACAAGACTTTGCTGCCTAGAAGAGAGGACAGGAGCAATTCCAGAAGCTTCCATTGTCACATCATCTGAGGATCTTTGCCAACTGGCTAACCCACACACTTCCCATCAGTCCTGGGCTCCCCTCGTGCTTCTGACGTCCCAAGATTAAGATAGAGTTAGTTATATACACCTGTTTCCATGCACTTGGCCTGCATTTGCTTGAGGGTGAAGGGAAGCCTTCCGGGCTCCTCTGCATGCACCCCTGTGTTCTCAGAGTCATTTCAGTGGTGTCTGACCTCACAGCAGCACCCACGGTCAGCACAGTGCCCGCTGCTGGTAAGGGCACCATGCACCTTCAGAGATTCATGGGTGACCCAAAACTGGCCTGTCCTGTGCCTCCAGATTTCCCCTCTCTTTGAACTCCTCAGCTCCATCTGAGAAGTGCTACATAGCGGGGGGATGGGTTGAACTACAGGCCCCATAAGACCCCGAGCTCCACGACATCACACCAATGTAAGCGAGCACCTGTGTCGGGGGATCCCTGGCCCCAGGCCACGCACAGTGGAGTAGGAGAAACGAGAGAAGCACAACCTATGGTCCATTATTTGGTGCCCAGAGTCCTGCCGGAGGTGAAGATGGGTCCCCCTGCCTCTGGTGAACCCAAGTGGAGCAGTGAGACCAGAGCTAGGCAGAGCGCCTCCGAGCAGAGCAGGCGAATTTGGAGCAAATCAAGGAGGCCCCTGGGAAGTGGTCGACAACGGAGCTGGGACAGCAGCCAGTCACCTTTCTGGGCCGCTGATCATGGCGGGGTCACCATCAGAAAGCTGAAGGATCAGGGCCCACGAGCAGGATGGGACCACAGTGGTTCTCAAAGTGGGGGCCTTAGTCTGACAGCACCTGGGAATGGGGAGAAATGCGAATTCTCAGAACCCAGACCTGCTGATTGTGAAACAAAAGGTCAGTCCCAGCGTTGCTAGCAGAAAGGCACCACAGGGAGGCAACAGTTAAGCCCGCCTTCCTCCACTTCAGCTCCCCCAGAAAGTCACCTGGGCAGCCCACCCTAGACCAGGTGGGCAGAATCTTTGAGGGACAGGGCGGGGCATCTGGCTGTCTTTTTAGAACTCCCTGGGGAATCCCAGTGCTGGAAAACCACCAGCTCTAAAACCATTCCTGAGAAGTCCTTTCTCAATGAACGGCCATAATATGTCCTCACCGTCTCGAGGGTTGGAAATCGTGGACAGAGCACGTGCTCCTGCCATCCTGGCCCCCGCCTCTGGTTCCACACAGCCCTGACCGGGGAGGGTTATCCAGAAAACATTTTTGGGGTTTGTTTTTTTTTTTTCCTGATTCTTTTTTTTTTTTTAATTTTTTATTTTTTATAAACATATATTTTTATCCCCAGGGGTACAGGTCTGTGAATCACCAGGTTTACACACTTCACAGCACTCACCATAACACATACCCTCCCCAATGTCCATAATCCCACCCCCTTCTCCCAACCCCCCTCCCCCCAGCAACCCTCAGTTTGTTTTGTGAGATTAAGAGTCACTTATGGTTTGTCTCCCTCCCAATCCCATCTTGTTTCATTGATTCTTCTCCTACCCACTTAAGCCCCCATGTTGCATCACCACTTCCTAATATCAGGGAGATCATATGATAGTTGTCTTTCTCCGCTTGACTTATTTCACTAAGCATGATACGCTCTAGTTCTATCCATGTTGTCGCAAATGGCAAGATATCATTTCTTTTGATGGCTGCATAGTATTCCATTGTGTATATATACCACATCTTCTTTGTCCATCAACAGATGAGTGGATAAAGAAGATGTGATATATATATCCAGAAAACATTTAACCGCATGAACTGACTGCACTTACCCAACACTTCTCCTCTCCTGCTCCACGGCTGGCTGACTCCTTGGCCGTCAGGCTAGAAGCGAATCCTCAGAAGCGAGTTAGCACATGCTTTCCTGAGATCTGAGATCAGTGCGATGCATGTTGAAGGCAGCTATGCTGGGGACTCGGGGATGGCCTGGGAGGGACCCGGTGCGGTTCCCAAAGAAGCCAAGAGTAACAGGTTTGTTGTACTCGCTGTGTGATGCTCTGAGTTTGGTCTCCCTCGGGGCTTCATTTTTATTGTCTGCTCAGCATTTCAACCTGGTTTCAGTTTTTCATGCTTCTCTATTGAATTTTAATATTATGATGCTCTCTCTGCTTTTCCCTCTTTTCTCTGGCAACCGAGTTTGGTTCCTCCGGCTCTTCCCCTCGCCGTCATCCCTCACACGGTCCGGGAAATGCCGTGTAGACCTGATGTGACACACGCTTGGAACTGGGCCTTGCTTGGGTGAAGCCCATTCAGTGTGACCTCCAGCGACAATCGCCATGATAATTGCGTGCAGTTATGGACTAAGTGTGCTAACCGAGATTAAGTGCCTTTCATAATCTCTTCATGCTTCCCATCAAGTTCAGGGGCTGCTTAATTCAGCCCTTCTTGTAAACGAATTAATCCACAAGCAATATGTGCTTTATAGTCTGACTGATTACCAAGCTTATCCAGTCTTTGCTAAGCTCAGCCCAGCTGGGCAGAGGCAAGTTCCCGGGACAGCAGTGCCCACCCAAACCCCTGCTCCTGCTCCTTCCTCCCCTGCCTCCTTGCCAGCAGGTGAACCAAGCCCCCCTCCCCTGACAGTAAGGTTTCTGATGGCTTCTCTGCTTCTTCTTTGAATGATAAGAGACGGGGAAGCAGAAATAAGCTCCCGATCTTACAAAAGCAGTCTCTTTATGCTTTGCTCTCTGCTCCCCGCTGCGGGACGGCTGGGGGAGGCTTGGGGATGGGGACCCCAGCATAGCCAGACCTGCAGAAGTCAGGTCAGTGGGGGAGGGGTCCCAGGATGCCACAGGTCTTCCTGCTCTGTGTCAGGTAGCTCAAAGACCTGCCTGCACCCCTCCCTCTTGCCCCTCCTCAGCCCTGCCCCAGGCCCCACCAGGTAAAAAAAAAAAATCTGTGCTCTGCATCACAAACACCCTTGGGGGACATTCCCCTCCATTCTTGGCTATTTCTTTAGTTCCTTGCACTTCACATCATCATGAGCAAACTGGAGGCAAAACTAGCCCCCACCTCAAAGGAGTGCTGGGCTGGCCTAGAGTTGGTGTGGGGAGAGGGGAGGTAGTGGTGCAGCTCCCTCAGCCCCATCGCTCAGGGTGCTGCACATGCTGCATGGGATAAGGGGCAACACCTCTCCTTCAATTTGGGAAGAGCAAAATGGCCGTGCTTGGCCCATGTGGGAATGGAACTGGCTGCTCCTGGGACAGACCTGCCCTTGGAGGAGGGAGGAGGCAGAGAGGAGGGAGAATCTGGATCCACCCCGATCCACCTATGGAGCCCAGCCAGCTGCATTCGGAGCTCCGCGGTAGGAACCCGTAGTGTGGTGGCCCGCTGTACCGCCACTGCCGGTGACTGTGGAGATTTTGTGCTTCCCACCTCTTGGATTCTGGGTTTTTCAGGGTTAGGGGTCCAGGTTCAGGGTGGAGAGCATTCCCACCAGGGGACACACAAAAGAACTACTGAGCTGTGTGTAATGGCCCAGCTAGGGCTCTTGGGGCTCATGCCGAAAGACTTGGCAAGAAACAGAGTCACTCTGTCGGCAGGGGAGCTGAGCCTGACCAGCAGGAGCGGGGAGGGCTGCTGCCCATGGCAGGGCACAAGGAATCGGGGTTGTCAGCTTTGCGCCTCTTGGCACGCCCCTGACCAGTTTTTATCTTAAACGGATGTATTCAACCACGGCCAAGGGCCAGTCATTTGGGATGCGGGTCTTCGTCCCACACACAGATTGGTGGAGGGGTCGGCGGAGGTGAGGGAGACGAAGACCTCAGGATCAGAGACTGTGCCGAGCTGCCGTTCACCCTCCGACCTTCCTCGCATGTGCTTCTGGCCTCCTGGAGAAGCCACTTCCAGAAACCCAATGAGGACGATGATGGTTTTGTGCCCCCCTCCCCTCAATCCTGCACAGCCAGGAACTGCTCTGGGGACTGAAGGACTCATCCCCTCTGCTCACAGCCCTCTCCGGGGATTGTCCATACTGCACCTTGCTGTCCCCCAAGGTGACCCCAAAATCTCCCAAGGCAGCCTGGACCCAGTGATGGGCACACAAAGAAGCAGAAACACCCGCATGCACCAAGGGGTCCACCGAGGCCTTTGGTAGGACAGCATCACACAGCGTCACTTTCCCTCTGCCAGCCCTATGTCCGCTCCCCTCACCCCTCCCCTCCCACCACTGCGGGCTGGCCCCCAGAGGAACTCACTAAGAGACTTGCACAACCAAATCCCCAGCTTGTGCTTCCTGCCACAGACACCCCTTTTGATCTCATGGGAAGCCAAGTTCTCTAGTCTGGCCTTGTAGCTAAGGTCACTGTATATATGTAGCTAAGATGGTTTCTGGCCTACGTCTACCTTATTCTGGCCTAGCCTGAAGCCCATCACAGCATCCAACTCAGCTCTGGACTTTCTCAGGGAAAGTCCAGAGAAATGTCTGCAACACAGAGAAATGTCTGAGTCGGAGTGCAACCAGGTCAGTGTGGGGGGGACTTGGCCCAGAGCACGCCCTTCTCACTCACCCTGCTTCCTCGGGCTCTTGAAATCAGCCCCCTGCGAATGCACCTGCTGCTGGCACAGCCCTGCCCTGACACCTCCCCTGAGAGGCCTCCCCAGACTCTAACCCCTTGTGTGTATGCCCCGTGCTCCCACAAAGACACATGCTTCAGCACTGTCTTGAGACTAACCTTCAGGGGTCGTTTCTACATTTTGTCACGAGAGAAGTTTCTAGGAATGTGCAGAACACGGAAGAATCCATAATAAGAAAAAAAAAAAGTCCCATTATTTGGGGGGGGGGGGGGGGGGGGGAATGACTGGTTTGTTATGTTTCTTGATTGTTTCGTGTTAATTTTATTTTTCCAGGGGTATTTCAAGATCTTTTGGGAAGGAGAAGTTTGACTCACTTATCTTGCTTTCTGTTTTTCTTTCTTCTTCTTCTTCTTCTTCTTCTTCTTTTTTAAACCTTCACAGCATCTGTCAGGGTGCCAGGGAACTAAAAAAACACTCGGTAACTATAGTCAGAGGATGGTGAGTGAATTCCACATAGGGCCACCACCCAGCACAGCTCCCCGCACACCAGAGCTCAATGGTGTTTGTTGAATGAGTGAGCGAGCATCCCTCCCATCTTGGAAAAGGCTCTTGCTTATCCACTCTTATTTGCCAGCCTGGTGAATACGAAAAACAATATAAAAAGAAGGAATGAGACAAAAATATACAAGAGTGGGATGAAATACTTGGTATTTAAGTGATTTCTCAACGTTTTACCGGGGAATTCCGGCTCTTATCCTGTCTCCCTTGTTGGCAAAAGGAGCTGGGCGTATGTTTGAAAGGCCTTTCCTCTACCGAGTCACCTTCCAAAATTCCCCTTCCTCAGGTCACAGGAAGGCAAGCCGCAAGACGGGAAATTCAACATGAAGAACAGTTGCGTATATTGAAATGCCAGTGTCCAAGAGAAAACCTTCCGTGAGACTTTCAATCCTTTTAGATGCTGTCTACACAGGCGGACTTTGGTTTACTGAGGGGGGCTTTAGGGCAAAGTCTTCAGCTTCACGTAGTGATGGCTGGCTCTGGCTGACATGCTGATCAATTTGCCCGCTGTGCTGAATATCCCCCCCCTAATTTAGGATGCTGTTCCCATGCCTTCCAAAGAACCAGACCCTAGAGCCAGAACCAGAGCTAGAACGTGGAAACCTAACACAGGGACCAGTGACATTCCACGGAAAGAAACTCCAGCCAGGAAACCCTCAATATCACTCGAGCTATCTCTTCATTTGTGAAGTAGGAATGTGATTTGGAATTAGTTGTAATCACTTCTGCAAAGCACTTAACACAGGAAGTGTGAGCCCTGTCAGTCACGGTCACTGTATATATATTATTGTGAAATATGTTGCTGTTGTCGTCATTGTTGCTGATGTGAGGGACAAGTCTGCAGGCAGGGGTCTGAGTTTCCGTGTGGGACCATGAAAGAGATCTCAGCGCCTGCCTTCTCAGCTCAGCTCCACTGGCCTCTTGCTTGCAAATGCTCATAAGGTTGAGCCCATGCCCTTAAGTCTGTGCCTGCTGCAGCCAACCTCCCAGATGGCCCACCACCACCCCCATGTGCTGTCCCTTCCACCACTGAACCAGGACCCAAAACACAAGGGGCTTCTCCCTCTCCCCTGAGCCGTCTGGAGGACGCAGTGAGGGGAGGCCCATGCCATGAGGAGCTGAAAGCCAGCGCCCCCCACCCAGAAGCACTCAAGTCTTCCAGTGACCTCCACCCAGCCAACACCCACACAACTTCAAGAGACACCTGAAGCTGGAAGGACCCAGCTAAGCCACCCCCAGATTCCTGGCCCTCAGAAAATGGACGTTGGTTGTCCAATGCAGCTAAATTTGGTGATGATTTGTTATGTACCAAGAGATAACTCATACACGCCTTCTTGCTTAAACCTGATTGAATGCATAATCTCAAGCCAAGGTCCTTACTTCAAGAATGTTAGCTTAAGAAATGGAAAGGCAGGGGCGCCCGGGTGGTTCAGTGGGTTAAGCCTCTGCCTTCAGCTCAGGTCCTGATCTTAGGGTCCTGGGATCAATCCCTCCATCGGGCTCTTTGCTCAGCAGGGAGACTGGTTCTCCCTCTCTCTTTGCCTGATGCTCTGCCTACTTGTGATCTCTCTGTCAAATAAATAAAATCTTTAAAAAAAAATAGAAAGACAAATAAAACTGTAATAGCTGAAGTTTCTCGTGCTCTTTTTCTAGTGACCCTAGTTTTAGGGACGATGACTCACCCGCCTGTCTGTCATTTCCCATCTCTCACTCATCCATCCAGGCCATGCCTTAAGGTTGGGGTTTTAAGATAGAATATATACAAATAAATAACACACAGTGGTGAGGGGGAATCCTTTTTCTTTCTAGAATTTCTTTCGGGAAGTTTTCTTTACAAAACTGTTTTTGGGGGCACCTGAGTGGCTCAGTTGGTTAGATGTCTGTCTTCTGCTCAGGTCATGACCCCGGGGGTGCTGGCATAGAGTCCCACATCAGGCTCCCTGCTCAGTGGGGAGTCTGTTTCTCCTTCTCCTGTTCCCCCTGCTTGTGCTCTCTCTTTCTCAAATAAATGAATAAAATCTTAAAAAAAAAAAAAAAGAAAGAAAACTGTTTTGACCACCTAACTTGGGGGAAAGTTAGCCTCTGGGGCATGATTTTTTTCAATATGAGACTGTAGTGTGTGTGTGTGTGTGTGTGTGTGTGTGTGTTGGGGCCAGGAGGGTGGCAAGTCACATTTATTTGTGTATCTTCAGAAGAAACACGAGAGGGAGAGGAAGGGAGAGGAGAGGGTGAAGGACAAAGACTCCATGCTGTTGTTCTTTCCTTTGCTCCCCCCCATCTTATGTAAAATTACTAAACTAAATAAGTGAGGCATATGAATTAGAGAGAAAAAAAACCATGATGGTGCAAGCCTCTGTGTTCACACCAGTGAATTGGACTATGGACTGTCCAGACACAGCAGGAGAGAGGAGAAGGAAAGGTTGGGAATACCAAGGAACTATGGGAGGGCTTTCTGAGTTTCACAGAGCTATAATATTAGGGGGTTGAAACACAGTTGAATCTCTGAGGGCTGCTGAAGACCCAAGGTACCTTGGTTGGATGGATGGGTAGGTGGGTGGATGGATGGGTGGGTGGATGATGAATGGATGGATGGAGGATTGATGGATGAGTGGGTAGATGGATTGATGGACAATGGACGGATAGATGGATGGGTGGATGGAAGGATGGATGGATGGACAATGGATGGATGGATGGATGGATGGGTGGATGGAAGGATGGATGGATGGACGGATGGAAGATGGATGGATGGGTGGATGGATGGACAATGGATGGATGGATGGATGGGTGGATGGAAGGATGGATGGATGGACAGATGGAAGATGGATGGATGGGTGGATGGATGGACAATGGATGGATGGATGGATGGGTGGATGGACAGATGGAAGATGGATGGATGGGTGGATGGATGGATGGATGGGTGGATGGACAGATGGAAGATGGATGGATGGGTGGATGGATGGACAATGGATGGATGGATGGATGGGTGGATGGACAGATGGAAGATGGATGGATGGGTGGATGGATGGACAATGGATGGATGGATGGATGGGTGGATGGAAGGATGGATGGATGGACAGATGGAAGATGGATGGATGGGTGGATGGATGGACAATGGATGGATGGATGGATGGGTGGATGGACAGATGGAAGATGGATGGATGGGTGGATGGATGGACAATGGATGGATGGATGGATGGATGGGTGGATGGAAGGATGGATGGATGGACGGATGGAAGATGGATGGATGGGTGGATGGATGGAAGGATGGATGGGGGATAGAAGGATGAGTGAGTGTATGGGTGTAGGGTGGGTGGGGGGATGGGTGTGTGAATGGATGTAGGATAGATGGGTGGATGGCTGGATAGATGGGTGGATGGATGGAGGATGATTGGAGGATGGATGGATGGATGGGTAGATGGATGGAGGATAGATAGATGGATGGATGGGTGAAGGATGCGTGGCTGGATGGATGGAGGATCGATGGATGGAGGGTGGACAGATGGGTGGACGGAGAGATGGGGTGGATGGAAGATGAAAGAATGGATGAAGGATGGGTGAAGGATGGATGGAGGATGGATGGATGAATGGAGGGTTGGAGGGTAGATGGATGGATGGATGGATGGATGGAGACATCCCAGGCAGAGTAGTAGACAGGTGTCAGTTCCCTGAGGGCTGAGAGCTGCAGTTTCATTTTATTCATTTTTATACACTCAAAGTTTCACGTGACAGACATTTCATAAAACTTCATGGAATAAATAAGTGGGTAAATAAATAATATACAAATGAATAAATAGATGATTTAACTTTCAATTACTAATCTAATATATGCCCTCCATGTCTGCACTCACTGTGTGGTTATCCTGAAACTTGGGAATTTATTTCATACACATGTATTTCAAGGCTGCGGAAGTTATTTTTCAGCTCAGGCATACTTACTGCAAAGCATGCTTACTGCTTCCAGCAGGCAGCACCTTTCCTCCTGGTCCACCAGACAAGCATTTAAGCTCTGTCTTCCCCTGAGAGATGCAGAACAGACATGGCATACACGTCCAGCCTGAACAGAGCAGTAGCTCTCACCATCGAGCTGGCTTGTGCTGATAACTGGGTTCTGAGTCTCTTTCTCGGGCTTCTCCAGGGTTCTGCAGTGGGACCTGCCATTCTTTCACACACATCTGAGTGGTTCTCATCATGGGTTACACATGAGAGCCCTCTGCCTACAGTGTCCCGCATCGGCCACAGGGGCTTTCCCAGCCGTGCACGCACCACACGTAGCTCCAGGGGTCTACATTGGAGCAGCAGCGGTCAACGATCTAAACTCAGTTTGCTTTTTTTTTTTTTCTAACCACACAGAAAACCTCACTAAAAGGAGATCATTGCAACACCAGCTGTCAGCTCCAGAGCAGTCCTGTAATTACCACCTTGCTAGACCTTGAAGTCCTCCTACACACTATGTCATGGTTCTGAGTTCATCAGAACTTATGAATTATTTGCAGAGATAATGAAACCTATCAGATTACCTTTCAACTTCATTCGAAAGGAAATGAACTGGCAAGGAGACTGTAAGGACTTATGAGAAGACTTTGATGTCCTTAAAATAGTCAACCGGCTTCCTCCCTCCTCTGCCCTCCGCCTTCCCTCCCCTCCTGTTCTGCTACTTCCTTTCCATTGTCATCAGAAGCTTAGAAGGGTAGGAGACTGGAGGGGCCAATTGGGAGAAAAAGTGTGTGTGTGTGCACACGCACACATATAGGAGTGTGTGCACATGCGAGTGTGTGCAATTGTGTGTGAGGTGACTGTGCACAAGCGGCTGACTCCGACTCACAGGGAAGAGACCCCACATCTTCCTGCCTGTTTCCTCCTGCCCCCCCACAACACCCACTGCCACAGGTGAGATTGTAGAAGTCAAGCCTCAAGGATGAAAGCCCACCAGAATGGATATCATGAATAAAATTATTACTGCTCCTTTTCTTTCCTGTCCCCTCTCATCGCCCAGAAGGCTATTTATGGATGTCCAGAGCTAGCCCAGAACTTCCTTCTGAGACCTCACACGACTACCTCACACCCTCTCAATGACCAAGGAAGGGTTAGTCCGCATGCCCGTGGGAGGTGCTGCTGCAAGCTCAGTGTCTGGCGTCAGGGCACGTCTCTGCGTGGGAGGGCGTGTCTCCGCGTGGGAAGGCGTGGCTGCACATCTGAGCTCCAGGCCCATGAGCAGCGCGCACTTGACCCTCCCCACTCTTCCCCACCGTTGACAGTGCAGACAACCGGAAAGGCCTCAAACAGGTGGGGCTATGGGACAGAAGGGCACAGCCGCGGATGAGCTCACAGGAGGCCAGGGGACCAGAAGCTTCTCCCTTGGACCATGACTTGAGCCAGAAATAAGCTCCTCGTGCTTATCTAGGGTCTACCAGTACCCACGTGCTTGCTTGCCTGGGAGGTAGGGGTTGGACCAACGGCCCACTCCAAATGTGATTTGCATGTTGAGCCTGATGGTGCCACATGTGGACCAAGAGGAAAGAAGAGTTTATAACTGAGGTGATGAGTCTCAGCAGGGCAGGGCAGGCTCCCATTGGGAGGGCTGGAGAGCCAGGAGGGGTCTGGATTTGGTGTGATGGGGGTGGGGGGGACTAGAGTGAGGAGTCCCACACACAGGCTGGGTTTTGGGCAGCTGGAACTCTTCCCTGGTGTCGAGGGAGGGAGTATGCAGACCCTCTCCTCAGCCAGCCCAGATATGGGAAAGAGGAGGAGGGGCCAAGGAGGCCTGGAAGCTGGCAGCAAACACACATGGGAAGTGGAGTCAGTTTCCCTGTTACACCACACCTGGAACTGCCTGGACTCACAGGACATCAGAACCGGACCCACGATCCACATTACCTGCTCGAGCCTGGCCACTCCCCTGCCCTCCTGGGGACCAGGCCCCCCAGCCCCAAGCTGGGTCTGAACAGAGGGCCTGTTGCATAAGTGACTGGGGCTAACGTCTCTCTCACCGTCCACCCACCATTCCCACCCTCGTGCTCCCCGCAGCCGCCCTAGCTGGGAGAATCCCCAGGGCCCATGGGGAGAGGGGGGCCACCAGGCCCCTGTCTGCAGGAACGCTGCTCAAGGGCTGGACTGTAGCTAGGGAGCAGCAAGCAGAGGCCTGGCTCTTTTCTCCCTCCAGGTTTTCTAAGCTGTTACGAGCAGGGAAGGTGGTGGCATCGAGGGTTGGTCACTCCATGACTCTGGAGAGCCACCATCCGCTCCTGTGAGTCTGGGGCTTGTGTAGAACTACTGAGCCCAACAAGGTACATCCTGTACACGACTGCACAAGCCTCCACTTTCCTCCCAGGACACTGGTTCCCACCGACTGGAACAGCTTTCTCTGCTTTCTGCTGATTCCAGAAGGGACACAGAATTTCACTCAATGTGTATTTGCGGCTGCCTAATGAGAACTGAGCCAGGTCTGGAGCTGCAGAGTGAAAGCCAGTCCTTGTGGAGCCTGTAATCCATGGGATCCTGAATCCAGGCTTTTCCAACTTTTTTCTGCATTTGAATTATATGGATTCATTCTCTTGAATACCATCCTCCAATTTGGGGCAAGACCTACTTTTTCAATCATTCCCCCCTGTGTGAACCCCTCCAACCCGAATACATGCTCATGTCTCAGGCCGCCCTGGACCCAAGGGCTCTGCCCCATTCCTCCCCCAGAGTCCCCATGGCTGCATTTCCCAGAGAGTGCTCCACACGCCAGCCTCCGCCTGGAGGCCTGGACCAGAGCTCCCTGCACCAGTGGGTTGGGGCGGCCTGTGGTGTGTTTAGCCCTGCAGGCCTGCGGGTGCTTGACCACAGATCTCTGCTTCCACCCACCAGCCCTCCACGCAGAGGGCTCTCTACAGCCCGTGGAGCCCTGCACATCACCTCACCATCACACTCACTCCCCGTGCAGCTGTGGGAAAGGCAGACCAGCATCATGAGGCCCCTGCCCAGCAGCATTTCCCCGAGAGTCTCCAATTCGGCCCTGCTGTTTTCACTGTTTTCCACAGTCAGAACGAACAGGCCCCAGCAGGGGGGCCTGATGGGTGCCTTTTTTTTTTTTTTTTTAAAGACTTTATTTATTTACTTGAGAGAGAGACAGTGAGAGAGAGCATGAGCGAGGAGAAGGTCAGAGGGAGAAGCAGACTCCCCATGGAGCTGGGTGCCTGATGCGGGACTCGATCCCGGGACTCCAGGATCATGACCTGCGCCGAAGGCAGTTGTCCAACCAACTGAGCCACCCAGGCGTCCCCTGATGGGTGCCTTTTATTCTCATTTAATGTGGGGACTGGTGTTTAATGGGTTCTCTTTCCCCCAGGGCCCCTGCTCTGAATCTCAGCGATGTATTCCTAGTGGAAAGGTGATGATGTTTCTCGGAGGTGCCAAGCATCTCTGAGAGGGCCAGGGTCTGCTGCCCAGAGCCCAGCCGTGGCATTGGGCAGAAACACTGTGGTAATCTGTAAGTCTCTCTGCCGGCTTCCAGTCACTCCAGGAGACAAACAGCATCCGGGTGCTGGTGCGTCTCTCCACCAAGAGGTGTGTGTTTGCCCCTGAGGTACCTGGTCCAGCAGGAAAGGGGCCTGCCCGGAGGAGGCGGGCACGGAGGAAACGCAGCCCTACGGCTGGCCGGGAGCAGACACCACACTCACCAGCCTGCAGAGCCGAGCAGAGAAGAGCTGTTGTTCCCAGGATTATTCTGTGTGTAAGGCACACGGCAGGCACCCCGGAGACGCCCTAGACCCTCCTCAGCCCCCAATGGAACAGATAACATGTGGAGTACAGTCAAGATCACCCCAGCATTCACATAGGATGCAAGCATCCAACTGCAGGACCTGGAAGACCCTTGGAACGGGACCCACCCTACAGGAAGGAGGGTGGCCCCCAAGGTAATTCAGGGGCACCGGGGTCCAAGTTCAGAAGCACATTCACACTTGGCAGTATTCCAGACCTTCCAGACTTTCAGCTGAGAAGTCCAATCACCTCTCAGGGACAAAGCGCATAAGTGAGAGCTGCTGGTGTCACTGCTGGGGTGGCGGGTCTGGCCCTGAGGGTCCTGGACTCTGGGCTCTGATGCACATGGCCTCAGCAGGGCTGGCTGCCAGCTCCTGGAGCATAGCTGTACTGCAGCCGTGGACGTGAACCCCGGGTACTGGTCAACATTCAGCACTGGGCCTGGGGCAGCACGCAGGGGAGAGGAGGGCACGCGATCCCCCGCAGGTGCAAATGTGCCCACCACAGCCAACCTCCAGCTCCCAGCGTCAGCCCATGGGGATCCCCCCATATGCACAGCAGACAGAACCTTACGACCACAGAGAAGGTAAAATGCCATGAAATAACCAGGAGGTGGTGAGCTTTGACTATACGTTACCTTTGGAATAGGATTTATTTCACTGTGAGCTTACACAAGCGGTTTTCATAAAGGCCGTGTTCAGAGCAAGAGCCCTTAGAAATGTAGCGAGCAGCTCCCACAGCCCAGCGTTCTGCCAGCTGGGAAGGAAGACTGGGTGGACATCGCACAGCAGCCAAGAGGTCAAGCACAGGAAGACACGCCTGGGGTGCCCAGAGCCATCTGGGTCGGGGTGAACAGGAGCAGAAATGGTCATGATGAGGTGTGGGATGAATCCTGGGAGGCCCTGCGCTGCGGCCTGCTACCCTGCCCCTGGCTCCTGGGCATGGGGGCCGCCAAAACCCAATGCAGGGTATGTGCCAGTGACCACAGTAACCGCAGCCCTCCGCCTAAGCCTCACGGCCCAGGCGGCTGCCCTGAGACCGGACCGCTGTCACCAGCACACTGTTTGGAAAGGAGGAGCCCCAGCCCGGGAATGCGAAGGGTTTAGAAAGGTGTCTGTGCAGGGCGCCTGGGTGGCTCAGTGGGTTAAGCCGCTGCCTTTGGCTCAGGTCATGATCTCAGGGTTCTGGGATCAAGCCCCACATCAGGCTCTCTGCTCAGTGGGGCGACTGCTTCCCTTCCTCTCTCTCTGTCTGCCTCTCGGCCTACTTGTGATCTCTGTCTGTCAAATAAATAAATAAAATCTTTTTAAAAAATTAATTAAAAAGGTGGGGGGGTCTGTGCAATGGCCAAAGCACCTGCTGGCTCTCTTCCGCTCTCCCGTGGGAGAACAAAAGTTTCTCAACAGTGATAGCTTCGGTCAACATCTGTGCAATGGCCAAGCCTAGAATAGGAAGCAAAGGGGAGATCTTGAGAGGCTGAGCTCTGTTCCCCGGGTCATGTGCCAGTGACAGCCAGCTGCAGGACTGGGGGATGGAAGGAAGGCAGCTGAGGTCCTATTCTGGGAAGTTTCCTTTCAAGTCTTAGAGGGCAGGAGGGGAGCCAGGCGCTGAAGACCAAGGTGTGCCCAGCCTTTTGCACAAGCCTTATGCACATAACTCACTTTGATGATCACAACCACACTGGCAAGGGAGGCACTCTTGCCCCTCCTTAGAGGGGAAAGCTCTGTATCAGAAAGATCGGGAAGCTTGCATGAGACCCAGTAGATCAGATCCTCCCAAATGCTGCCAGGTCACATACCCTGAGCTACTGGCTGTGGGGACGGGAAATGCGCTGGCCACACTTCTGGGATAGTGCCTGTCCCTTTCTCCCTGTTCCGTCCCTGTCCAGCCGCACCCCTTCAGGACTGCAAAGTGGCCAGAGCCCAGCAGACAAACAGACATGGGTTGGAGTCCAGGCTCCCTGCCTCCCAGGCAACTCTCCCTCATGAGATGTCCCCCCGCTTCGGTTCTGGAACTATGAACCGGACCCGGGGACAGCTCCTACTTCGAGATACTCTTGTGGGGTTAAGTGAGACCATGCGCACGGCGTGCTCTGCATGGGAATGCCCAGGGCAAGCTTTGGAGGGCAGCTGTCTCCGGCTGGAGAGCACGGCGCTGGAGAGAGGGGTTGAGGTACTGTGGCACGAATGCGGAGGCAGGCAGGCAGCTGGTCCAGGTGATGTCCCCTCCCCACCGAGGTCCTGAACCTGGATAGGCACAGGGCAGAGTGAGGACAGTGAGGGCGACCCTCCCACAGCGGGGGACCTCTTACCTGACTTCCCACATGCAGGGCACTTTTCCCAGTTCTCTGCAAATATGTTCACATTTAACTTAACGAGTCGGGGATGAAAAGGACATGGAGTTTTTGAAGTCAGACGACCTGCCTGTAACCATCTACCTGACTTATCGACATGAAAGTAAGTGACCCCCCAAGGTCCCGCTCTGCCTCTTTGGGCACAGCCAGGCCAATGCTCTGTGTCTCTGAGGAAACAGGAATCAGGTCCCTACAGCCCCTTCCCCGTTGCCCGTGCCCCCGAAAGCCTCTCTCCAGAGTGGCCAGAGCTGTGCGGGGCAGGCAGAGCTGTCTATCAGTCAATTTGGGCATTTACCCAGCGCACTGTCCCCTGTTCCACCCTCCCCACCGCCTGTGGTCATTTTAGTGGGATGAAAAATGATGGAAAAAGATATCCCAGCAGGCAATGTTACATGGTGGGGAGGCACATCTGGGCCTGGATGCCGGTCCAGCTTTGCCCACCCCTTCCACGCTGAAGATCTCTGAGGTCCCACCATGTCCTCATCTATAAAATGGGGAGGACGTCGACCCCACAGTGCTGCTAGGAGGGGAGCGCCTGGAGTAACGTCCCACACCTCGATTCAGAGTTGTGATCACCACCTGCCACTCAGGCGCAGCCCCGAGCCCTGGTCTGGCCCCATCTCTGAGGCAAACTCACCCACCAAAGCTTCCCTGGCTTCCTCGTCGCTAACATGGGGTTAAGAACACCCACCTGCTTTGTGGAGTTGCCGTGAGTCTGGCAACGTCATGGCCTGGAGCTGGGCACCCAGCATGGCTCTCACCCCCCGTGGTCATTAGTAGCTCTCGCAGGACCCGAAAATGGCTGAAGGTCCTGACAAAGCAGCCGCATGGGTTCCTGGTCACAGCTTTGGGGAGGGAAGTCCTGGGGTGTCCGTGCACTCACGGCTCTTACAGCGTTCAGAGGACCCCCTTAGGGAAGAACCCGCCACGATAAAGCAAGGCTGAGGCTCACGCAGGAGGAGAAGAAAACCCGGCACTTTGCCTATAACTCTACATCTTTAAGTCTCCCTATTTCGAAAATTTTTATGCTCAGCAAACCATCCCAGGAGCCTAAGCTACTTCACTCGCTGGCTTTCAGGGGATGGAAAGGACACAGGGTCTTTGAAGTTGGATGACCTGGGTGTAAAGGCAGGTCTGTGGCTGCTGTGTGACTACAGGTAAGTTGCTTACCCTCTCTGAGCTTCTGCTTCCTCACTTAGACAACGGGAAAAAGGAAACTATTGACCTCCTAGGACTGTGAGGAAGGTCAAACAGGAAGCAAAAGGAACCTATAGAAGGTGATGTTCTAGGCAAACGTGGACTACCTTTTACTGCAAAGAGAAGGCAACATTCAAGGTTCGGTCTCAGGAATCAGAACCTTGGGAAGTCGGTGCATCCTCTTTATGGGTCCAAATTCCCTACTTCCATTTTAATGATTTCTGTGTACTTGTGTCTGCTGCTATGAGCCCCATGGCATCTTTCTGGAAGGAGGCAAATTAGGAAAGCAAACAAGACACTCCGGGGTGAGAAGTGTGGTGGGTCACGCCCTCCAGCAGCCTGTCTTCTCAGGAATGGGTTCAGAAATGGGGCCAGCCAACCCTCCAGCTACCCAGCCTAGACAAAGGGGCTCTGCTCCCCAAAACACCACCCGGAATCTCCTGGTTTTAAAGCTTCAGGCTCAGAGCAAAAAATCTGTGTTTTGTTCTCTGTACAATTTTTAGAAGCAAAACACCTTTTGGAAACTTTTTTCCTAATGCACCAAGCTCACAGAGCCCAATGCAGCCTGTATCGGGGTGTAAACAAGACCAGCCAGGTAGGCGGATGGGACGCCCAAGCTGCCACCGCGTCTCAAACATAACGCACGACGCGTCACACAAACACCATTCATAAACCTGAGTCACAGGCCTCGGACGGGAGCTGGGTGCAGGTATAAATAGCCTGTACGTGTCAAACAGAAGAAAGGAAAGCAGGGTCGGGGAACAAGGTGGAAATCATTGTGCCCAATTTAAACATCAAACATCTCAGCCTTGTCATTATTTACAACGCTCGAGAACAACTCCCACCCAAAGAGGGGGAAATGTCGAATGGAAAATTCTCAACCAGCGGATGTCCCCACGTGGAGCAAACAGAAGGAATGAGGAAGCAGCACGTGACTGCGGAGTCACTTCCCGGCCGCCAGCCGTGCAGCCACAAAGCAGGCGCTGCCGCATTTTCGGGACATGTGGCTGCTCGGGGTCCTTGACACAAGGCAGCTGGACACGGGGGAGCCATCCATCGGCATTCATGGGTTCCGTGATGCTTTTGGACTGACGGCTGAAGAGTACCGTTTGTGGGGGCCAAGAGCTAGTACTTGGAACCTGTGAATGCTTTACACAATCGTTCTTCCCTCGGATTCCCACCTTCCCTTGGCTTTGGAGAGAACTCATGACTGACGTACAGCCCCAAGCTGCATTCCTGGCATGGCCAAGCTGGCTCTCTCGTGGCAGAGCGTGGAAATAGACAGCCTGCGGGCTCAGGGACGGTTGGAGCCAGAGGCAAATCCGTGCACCCTCCAGGCTGTCCCACGGAAGCACGGGGCATGGCCAGCGGTCAGAAGAAACACGAGAGGCTCAGACAGCCCACGACACCCTCAAGGCTCAGCGGGTCCCACATACTCGGCCTGGATCCTGGGTCATTCTGTTCTGGGCAGGCCCCATGCAGCCTGCCAGCTGCCCCTCCCGTGGTCTTGGGGCTCTGTGTGCATGGCACGGAGCTGTCGGAGAGGGGCATGCACTCAGGAGGCGGCAGTCCTTGCCCAGGAGAGGTCCCATGGCCCAGAAGAGATCGCGACCCGAGCACAGGCTGGGCAGCGATCCCGGCACTCGGTAAGCTTGGCCCACCGCTGCTGCAGGAGCCCACAGTCCACAGTTGTCTCTCACGCGTCCCCATCTGGGCCTGGCACCCGTGAACTCAGCCTTGGAGGACGTGCGTGGTCTGAGTTAAGAGCTCACTAGCGTGTAGATCATGCTGAAGGCAGAGAGAAAAGGAAGAGAAGGAGTGAGCAGGAACCCGTGAGGGACTCAGACTGACCCTCACCCGAGGGTCCTTCCCCACGCCGGACCCCGTGGCTTCTTTCTCATCCCCGTTCTGGAGCCCCCCTCCTTCCACCCCATCGGACTACACCTGTGCTGTGAGCGCGTACCGAGTCCCTCGGGTGGTGGATGTGATTGCTGTAAGTGCAGGGTGTTACCCTCACCCGCGTGGACAATCTGGCGGCTGTTCCTCCTTCCTGCAACTGTACAGCACGTCCCTGGGGTGGGGCGTGAGAGGTTCTCTTCCTGCCACCTGCCATGTATGCTTCTGTGATGCCGCATGATACCCCAATGCTGGGGAGATGCCTGTCACCCCTGTTCTGAGGACCGACATGAACGCAGACCCTCTGGGCACAAAAATGACATGGATTCTGAATTGGGTTACTCCCTACGTGTTGAAAACTCTGGCTTTTAACCGAATCCAGGCACTGAGTGTGCATTAAGAGCGTGTGTCCTAAGGTTGTGCCCCGACTCTACCAGGGAAGGAGTGACACAACCCTATGCTTTTAGCAAGGGCTGCGGGCTAATTCTGCAACATCAAGGAACATTCCATGACAAAATATACCACTTCGCTCTCCTGGCACCAAGAAAACAACTACCTGTTCACATAAGAGAGAGGAAGAAGGATCATCTGAGAAAGGAAACCAAGGGAAGTTACTCTGTTTTATGTCTAACCCTATCCAGCTTCCGAGGCCTGGTGAGCTCCTCTGAGCAGCTCAAGTACCATCTCTGAGAACCTAGTAACACCTGTGTCCACGGAGCATGACTGGTCGGACAGGAGGTGGAGGGTCTCCCTGCACTCGGGGTTGGGGGAGAGATTGCATGAGAAGTGGATCATTCAAGGTCACAGAGCCAGGGAGGACAAGGCAAGGAGTCACATCCCATGGCCAAAGCCAGTGCTCTCTCCACGATGACACCGAGTGAGGTCACGGGGGTCCTATACCCACTCTACTCACTTTCAGACTTTCAGTCACTCATTCAGCATTTATTGAGCGCCTCCTGCATGCCAGGCCCCGTTCTCAGTGCTGAGAGACAGTGCTGACCGTGCAGACTGACACCTGCCTGGAGGGAGCACAGAGCCCAGCTTCCACAATAACGAGGAGCTCGTGGGCTCCTACTGTGCACCACGCTCTGGCCAGGGCACCGCAGACACATGGTGAACGAGACCTGCGGGGTGTCTGCCACCAGGCCGGCCGGTGAGAAGATGCTCATACAGGGAGAGGAGCAGACATGAAGGAGGAGGCAGCTGTGACCTGGAGGAAGGGGCAGGGGACTGGTGCTACTTCCCCCTCCTGGTTTGACAGATGGTTATCTGGCGTGGGCAGGTCACCCACACTGGACTAAGCCGCTAGTGTTTGCGTTCATGTTAACTAGGATCAATTCCAGGAAACTGTGCACATCTCCAGGCCCACAGGGCACCTGCTGGGCACCGACGGGGCACCTGCTGGGGTGGTTAGCATGGGACACGGAGAAGAGCCTGAGCTGGGACCAGACAAACGCGTCTCAGCCAGGGACCTGGACACATTTCTTAATCACTGGGAGGGCCTATGAAATGCCAACCCCAAGGTCCCAGCAGCTGTCACTTCAGTCCTTCACTGTGCTCAGCCTGGATGCAGCTGTCCACGTGCGTGGGTCACCCTCCCCGCCCCGCATGAGAGTAGCCAGGGCTGACAGTCCCGTGTGCCCACAAGCCCTGGTGCTAAGGGGCTGGGAGTTCAGGAGCTGGAGATACACGGCCTTGGAGGAGCTCTGCAGAGCCCCAAGACGCCAAGTTCAACAAAGAAGGGGGAGTCCTGGCCGCCACCCAAAGTCCCTGCGAGGCAGGAGGAGCAGTTCGAGGCAGGAGGAGCAGTTCCAATTATGTTTAGCAACAAAGTAATTAGTAAATGCAACACGAAGGCAGAGCCAGACTGAACAAAAGGACAGACGGCCAAATGGAATGTCTGGGACATGATGTTTATAGGATGGTCACATTCAGCCAATGGACAGAAGCCACCCTCCCCCCCCAACACACACACACACACACACACACACACACACACACACACGCCCGCCACCACCTCATGCCCCAGGGTGGATGCCCAGCCCCGAAAACCTGAGTCAGCAGATCCAAGCCCAGGAATCCACAGTTTTCAGAAACAAACCCACCTCCCTCCGGCTTCTGATACAGAAAGCCCAAAGACCCCACTTGATGAGACTTTTCTAGATCTTTCCTGTGACAGTCAGCAGTACAGATCCCACATTTGGGATCAGACTTAAGATGAACTATTAGCTGTGACATGGGAAAACATTGGACATCTGGGATTCCATCTCCTGATTGTTACCATCTGGGCAATGAAGGTGTCGAGCCCCAGGCTGAGCTCTTGGCTTGAAGCACGGCTCATTTTTAAGTGTGGTTAAATGCAGCAACCCCACCCCCAGCCCGCCCCAAGCTGGTGGGGGTGGGGCTCACTAACACCCCACCCTCCTCTTCCTCGCCTGGGGATCAACAGTGCCCAGGAGGGGACCCCCAAGAGGAACAGGAGGGAGACACTCTAAGAAAAGGCACTCTGGGGGCCAGGCCATAAGGCAGACTGCTTACAGCCATCTGCTTCCCTGGGCCACTCTGTGCAGAGGTGCAGACCTGGCGGGGCAGGGGGCGGGGCGCCGAACAATCCCAAAGTCAGCACAGTTTCCCTCATTAACGTGGTGCCGTGTAACATCAGGAGAAAGTGAGTGTGAGCACATGAGGACCTCGTGTGCCCCTTCAAGACACACGACTGCCCCCCAGGGTCTCTGTTCTGTTCCCCAGAAGCTCCCACGCAGACTAGGGGCTGCAGGGGACCCAGGGGCTGAGCTGGGGAGGGAGCTCCATGGGGAAGGAGTGACTAGCTGCATGTCACCAACCGCCTACCCAGAGGGTGAGGGCAATGCATTTCTCTGTGACGTCCTATGGATGTGCCTGCCAGGGGCCAGGCCTCCTGTAGAACCCTCCACCCCACCCCACCCCCGCCTCTGTGCACAAGCCCAGGCTCCCAACCGAGTCAGACGGCTGGCCTCAGACCCACATGGCTGCAACACCCACCCTCACAGCCGCCACCCCCCACCCCCGCCAAGAGCAGGAGGTGCAAAGCGCCTGCAGGACCCAGAGCGCCCAGAGGGACAGAGACTCACCAGTAAAGGTAGTAGAAGAAGGACAGCAGATAGAACGCCAATTTACACCAGGCCTCCTTCTGACAGTAGCTCAAGGTGTCCGCGTTCATGACCGCCGGGGGGTCATAGGCAAGCTCTGAGCTGTCAGCCGGACAGTGGAAGTACCTGCAGGGACAGAGAACACAGCATCCTTGGCTCTGGGGCTCGGAAAGGACATCCGAGGGACCTCTGCCCTCTTTGCTGCCTGGCCCTGAGAGCCACTCCACATACGGAGACCCTCCGGTACCAGGGGGACCGCACCCACAGACAGAGCTACCCGATGGAAGGAAACTGAATCACCTGGAGGCGCCAAGAAGGGCCTCCTTGCTCCTGTGGGCACCCCGTGGGTGTCAGCCCAGAAGAGGGATGGTGACACGAGGGGTGGCATTACCACCGATCACGTTCTACCCTGGGTCTCATGCTGTTGTCCACGCAGCTCTGCTTTTCAAATCCAGAATGCTAGGGAAGGGATGTCACATTCCCATGGGAGTGTGGTGGAGTTCAGACATTTTTCTTCTTGGTAGAAGGACCCAGAATAGCCAAAGCGCATTGGCCTCGGCGGGGAGAGAGCAGCAGAGGGACCCAGCGAAGTGAGAGCACAGGGCGTGGGACAGAGGCAGGCTGAAGCAAGCTATATATATCTCCATGGAAACACCCAACAGAGGCCGGACTCTGGTGGTGAGGCTGGGCGGGACATGATGGCTACCCTGGGGCTGACCTCTGGCCCCTGGCAGGGCTTCAGCGGGCTGTGGTCTGTCACTATGTGAAGGAGGCTGGAGGCCAGGCCGGAGAGAGGCCCTGAGCAGAGGACCCCTGGGCTCAGAAGAGCGCCCTGTCGCTAGGATCCTGGGCCCTGGTGTTCCAGCCCATCTTCACACCCCAAAGGACAGCGACAATGTCGGTCATCACAGGGTGCCAGGAGGACAGCAAAATCTGGGTTCAGTGACGCCTGCCAGCTGGCAGGCCTCATTCCTCGCCTCTCCAGGGGCAGGTTGCAAACAAGGGGCCTTTGGTGAGACCTCGTTCCAGGGGGCCCGGAGGGCCAGGCAGCCAAGCAGCTCAGTGGAGACAGTCAGGGCTCTGTGGGTCACCAGCCACCAGACTGACCTTCCTCCAAACTACCACTGACCCCTCCGAGCCTCGGCTTTGCCATCTGTAAAATGGGGGCAAAATGCATTGAGACAACTGGGTGTAGGATGCGATGCGGGACCAGATGGATGTGCCCCGCTGCTTTCCACCAACACCTAAGAAAGAGCTGGGTCGGCAGGACAGCATTCTGGCCTGGGCCCGGGGGGAAGCGGGAGCAGAAACCCAAGGAAGTCCATCTTCAAGGACTCTGATTTCCAAAGGACCCTCTGCTCCTCATGCCTTTTCATTTCCTGAGCACTTAGGAATTTCTGGAAGTAGGCTAGAAGGTCAGACAAGGGCAGTCCCCACCCTGGGGATGAAGAGACCATAGCCACTCCCGCCTCCCGCCTCCCTCTCCCCCCTCCCCCTGCCCGCGCCTCCCCGCCAATGGCCTTGAGAAGCAGGGCACCAGTCAGAGCCTCATAAAGCCACCATGTCTTTGATACCCGGGGCAACAGGACCACTGATCCATACAGAGGCGGGGCTGAACCGGGCCCTTCCCTGTCCTGACTCAGCGACCCTGGGGGTGCTTTAACCTTGTGAGTCGCAGGTCCCCAACCCCCACCCATGGGTGAAACAGAGAAGGGGCCACAGCTCACCGGATTGTGCTCACCGGGCTGTCCGTATACTGGGTGAGCTGAGCCCACACAGCCCCAGAGCCGGCAGGAAAGACATTCCAACACCATGTTCCCGCCTGACTGCTCTCCAAGCTCAGACCTCAGTGGGTTACGCTCACTCAAAACAGGACTCTCTCGTGGGCGCCTGCGGGGCTCAGTCAGTGAAGTGTCCTCCCTTCAGCTCAGGTCATGATCTCAGGGTCCTGGGGTTGAGTCCTGTGCGGGCTCCCTGCTCAGCGGGGAGTCTCCCTTTCCCTCTGCCCGCCGCTCCCCTGCTTGTGTCCTCTCTCTGTGTCTCTCTCTCTTGCTTACTCTCTATAGATCAAATAAATTAAATCTTTATAAAAAACGAGAACAGCAGGACTTCCTTGTGTAAGTGAGTCATTTTCTTTTCTTCCTAACCTGTGCTTTCTCCTCTCCTCCTGCCCCCGTCAGTGGCGCCACCCCCTCCTTCAAGGCTGCCTCTGCCCCGCCCACTGCACCTGCTCACAGGCCAAGTTCACCTCCACGGACCCTCTCTGTCTCTTCCAACATCCACTGCTCCGTCGCACTGGGAGTCAAGTTCCGTTCTCTCTTCCCCTGCGAGTCCATGGTGACCTCCTAATTCCAGATTCACAAGTTCACCGTCTTACCCATCTGCACAGCTGCCACCGGTTGCTTTCCTAAGACTCAGATCAGGCAATGCCACTTTCTCCCCACAAAGCTGCTGAGAGTTTCCACTTCCTACAGAATACATTGATCCCAACGTCCCCAGCGGAGAGTTCGGGACCCTCTGCTGTCTGTCAAGCCTACATCGATTCACATCCAGTCATGTCTCCCCCAGGACCCTGTAAGCAGCCGGGCTGAGCCAGGGCCCTTCCCCAACACTCTGAGTGCTATCTTACCTCTGAGCCTGTGCCCACACCAGCCCCCCAACCTGCTGGCTTGGCACCGCCTCCGTACTAGTCTAACTCACATGTTTGCTTCCCTGTGTGCCTTCCTCATGTCTGCTAAGACTCTTCTTCCCTGTGGCACTAGAGTACACACTCCTCAAGGGTAAAGCTTCTGTCTCACATCCACATGGCAGTCCCCTCCAGTGCCCGGTGTGGAGCATGCCTCCTGTGCCTCCTAGATGAAGGAGTGCGCGCCCCAGACGTGACAAACACAGGCTACATTTTATGGTAAAATGAGTGATGAGATGTTGGTGGGAAGGAAGCTCTGGGAGCAGGGGGCAAAGGGTGGTTCGTTCACCTGCACAGCTGCCTTCTGTACTCCAGTCCCCCCTTCCTGCGTCCTAAGTCCAGATGGTGACCGGATTTTACAGAAAGCCCGGATCACATGATCTGATGCATAGTCTTGACAGAGAATAGAATATTTAAAATCAGAAGTGTCCCAGAAAATCCAGCCCATCTGGTAGGTCATTTTTTATTAAGATATAATTCAGGGGCTCCTGGGGGGGGGGCCTCATCAGTTAAGCATCCGACTCTCGGTTTCAGCTCAGGTCGTGATCTCAGGGTCACGAGATGGAGCCCCAGGTCAGGCTCCATGCTGGGGGTGGAGCCTGGTTGGAATTCTCCCTTTGCCCCCACTCTCTCGCTCTCTAGGATAAATAAATCCTAAAAAAATAAAAAATAAAAAGATACAATTCACATACCAGAAAGTTCACCTTTTCAAAGTATACAATCCAGTGATTGTTGGCATGTTCACAGAATTTTCTGGCTATCAGTAGTATCTACTTCAGAACATGGTCACACCCGAAAAAGACCCCATACCCCTTGTCTGCCCCCATCCCTTCCCTCCAAGCCCCTGGCAACCACCCATCTACTTCCCTTCTCTTCAGAGTTGCCCATTCTGAACCTTTCCCATAAACGGCCTCTTGGGACCGGCTTCTTTCCCTTGTCACCCATGTTACAGCATGTGTCGGTACGTGATTACCTTTTATTACCAAATCACACGTCCTTGCAAGGACATACCGCATTTTGTTTACCCATTCCCCTGTTGACAACAATCTGGATGGTTTCCGTTTGTGGACGAATCATTCAAAATCATAAGGTTGTGAATCTTAACACCAGGCCCCTGAGGGACAGAGCCGTCACCCAGCAGTTGCTGGAAGAACGGGTCTCCAAAAGGCAGGGAAGGGAGGGAGGAGAGGCTCCGGGCAGCTGGTCTGTTTGGACGACACGGTCTCTGCAGGGCCGGCTGCCCACGCAGAAGGGAAGAAGCCCAGAGCAGTCCCGAGCAGACTCACCGCCAGAAGTGATAGAAAAGTAGAGGGATGTTCAGCCCCAGGGTGAGCCACTCCTGAGCACACAGGAACATGATGCAGAAGAGGCTGTGGATGGAATATTCCGGAAGCACCAGCTGCAGGGGGAGCAGAGACACAGGCCTGCATCAGCGGGAGGGAGAGTCTCTCCTGCCCCACAGGCTGCCACCGTGCTTCGACCCCGAGGCTGCCCTGACACTATGGCCCAGCTCTGCTCTGTTCTCCTCCTTGGGGTCCCAAAGTCATGCTTCCTACCCAGGTCCAAGGGACGTAGGCTCTCAGCACCCTACTTACCAGAACAGGGCACTTGCTTCTGGGGTCACCCCTGCATGGTCGCAGAGGGCAGGAGGAAACACCCCCAGCGGGTTTCCATGGTTCTGTAACCCCCCCTGCTCCTGGCTTCCCGGTCCCTACGTACCCCCCTCTACAAATTGACACTCCTACAGCAAACACATGTATTTGTTTCAGATGGAGGCAGACTGGGAAGCATCGAGAAACAGCATTTTGCTGGATGTGGGTGGACTGGGAGCCCACGAGAGAGACGGCAGTGATGACGGGGGAGAGAGAGAGGCCACCCCAGACCAGGAAGGGGCCGACGCTCGGGGACCAGCAGGAAGACTGAGCTCGCCAGCCCGCAGTGCAGCCACATGAGGGTAAATGGTGAAACGAGCTTCAAGTCGTGAACTCCCCAGGGTGTTTAATAGAAATCAAAGTTGTAACGGAGATCACAGTGACTGTAAAGGAGAAACCTGGTCCCCAGGCCAATAAATTCACCCCTAGAGGGACGCGCACCCTCTTCCCCCTAACATATGCAACATGAATGCCTCCGCGCTCCTTGAAAGGCCTTTCCAGCCAGCCTTCCAGGCTCATCTCCAATGTGAGCTCACTGCCCGCTGCCGCGAGGACCCAGCTCGTGGAGCGCTGAGCCGAGCGTGCACACCGGCCAGGAAGACCTCACCCATTTCATCCATGACCCGACTTCTGCCGTCACTCCTCCTGGTCCAATCCCCTGCCCAGGCCCCAGGTCTCACCTCCTCGTCCTGGCAGACATTTCCACCTGGATACTCCCCAACCACCCCCGTCCCTCCCGCCCCTGCAACCCCGCCAGCTCTGGCTCCTCCGTGGTGCCCGTCCCCTCTCCACTCTGCTTCCAAATCTTGCCATTTCTCCTTCACATGGACTTGTGGTTGTTTTCCGCTTTCCCCAGCACCACCCCTGCTGGTCTGGGTCCCAGCACCCCTTCCCGCAGCCAGGGCAAGAACTTTCTGGCAGGTTTCTATCCTTGCACGCATGCCCATGGTCTTGGAGAGCCGTCCTCTCTCCCCCCCACACACACACCTCTCTGCTCAGGTCCTGAATCCACAAACTTGTTTTGCATGTGATTTTACTCGTGTTAGAAGTGGTTTAACTACATTTACACATCTTCCTGTTCGCTGGTGGGGACCTTCATTCCTGGCATTAGCTCACGAAGATCTGTGCTGACTGCTAGCCTGAGGACTCGGGGAGCGGGGCACAGTGATGCCGCTCCTTTGTCTTCACTGCGGGACGCCGGGGGCCTCTCCCAGCCTGCACACAGGGAGATGTGACGGAGTAGAAGGATGGGACCCAGGAGACGGGGGAGAGGAAGATGGTGAAGAACGTGCCCGCCCGACCGCTGTGCGCCTGCTCCCGCCCCCTCCGCACGTCCCAGGCAGACGGCTGAGCTGCCGGTGTAAGCGTGCCTGGGGCCAGACATCCTGGGACCGCACACGGAAGCCACAGGGAAGGTCCCACCGCTGAGTGTGGCCACAGGGAGTGGCAGCCGTGAGACCCAGTCTCCGGGGACTCAGGCAACAAGCTTTTCAACTGTGACCACGTGGGGCTAAAAATACCAGCCCAGGATCTGCAAAGTGTTAGGTAAGTTCTGGCGGTTACATAATGGCCACTGCGCGGCGCTGAGCGAGGCAGCTGACCACAAGGGGCCTTTCCCCCCTCATCTGTAAACAGCAGCCCTGACGGCCTACTGGCGAGGCTGCTGGGGGGACCCAGCTTCTCCCCTGCATAAGGCTGCTCTCAGCGGCAGGGCGGTGTCGGAACGGGAGGCGCGCTGTGATGAACGAGGCCATCACAGTCACCAACAATCCAGCTGGCCCCAACCTTGGGTGGGTCCCTTGTTGCTCTTACCCAGGACCGATTCGGGTTCCCAGCTTCTCCGCTCAGGCTCCTCTGAACCGTAACCCTACCCCTGCTTAAACTAAGCTCCCAGCTTCCCCCAGCAGGGACAGAAACCAAACCTGCCTCTCCCACTGAGAAAACCCAGACCTGCCTGTTTTCAAGGACACCGGGCAAGGACATCTTGTGTCCATCTGCTTTGGGGCCAGTGGGTGGGAAAAGGAAGGATAAGGTCCTTTCGTTTGATTCCCCCAAAACAGGAGCCCTCCTGGGATGAGCAGGGAGAAGACCATTTTCTCAGGAGCTTCCAGGAGGAAACACCCGTGTCACTAGTCCCCAGGTGGGACCCGCACCCCCAGTTCACCTCAGGGGTGGGGCCGCGGGAAGGAGGGAAAGAAGGGTCGTGTGCCTGGGAACCTGGACTTTCGCTGACCTGGAAGGCAAGGAGAAAACCACCCCAAGTGTCGGCAGGACCCTTCGGAGACCCTTTGCTCAAGGGAGGCTGCTTTCTCTGCAGCCACTCTGGGCGAAGGGCTCCTGGAGGGCAGCCGGGCAAGAGCTCAAGCGGGCCGGGGGCTGGGCGGAGGGAGCAGCGTGGCCTCCCTCCAGGGCTCTGATCCCTCGTGCTGGGGCCTGGCGCCCTGGCCTCAACTGGCTTGAGTAGCTAAGACCCCGACAGCTAGGCATGGTTTGGGCTGACCTGAGTATTGCCCGTTTAATGGTGCTAGCCGTTAAACATTTTGACCTCCTGGAATGTGCCCCAATGTCCACCCAATATTCTAAAGGGTAAGCAGATGACTATGGTACCCAGGTGCCCAGCACAGGGTCACCTGGTCTAGAAATGTAATTTGAAAAGCCACCAGAAACCAGTCGGATGCGTGCTGAGGCGTGTCCCCAAGAACCCTGGGCCTGGCTCTGAGCCCCGCACAGCCAGCAGCAAACCCTGGTGCCCATCCCATGTCAGGGTCAGGGCCAGAACCGCATGGCTGCTCCTGGGGACCGGGCCCAGCCTCCAGGGACTCCAGTCCATGATCATGTCCCCATGGGCCTGTTCTGAACACCAAGAGCTCAAGGAGAATCAGAGGGAAACACCAAGGAAAGGACTTCCCTGCTTGGGTCCCAGCACGTGAGGACAGAAGCACTTGCCTTCCCTGGGGAGGAGGGTGGTCACCGAGGGCACAGAGGGGGCCCAGGAGCCAAGGGGCGTGGTTTCCAGCCCATGGGCCTCCCACCCTCTCCTTCCCCCGCCATCCCTGAGCACATCTCATGCAAACCAGGGGAGGCTCTGTGGCCTTCCTGCCCACCCACATGGACTCACTTCTCTGCAACAGAGGCACAGGGAGAGAAGGTGGGGAGCAAACCCACACCCCCGCTGCCTACTGCGCCTGGCTCCCCAGCATGTGCACAGCCCAGTTCACAGCTCAGCCTGGAGGCCCCAGCTGACCAAGCTGTGCCACCTGTCCCACAGGCTCCAGACATGCCACAGGCTGCTCAGGCTCCCGCTCACCTTGCCCCGGCCACCACAGCCACCCGGTCCTTCCTGCCCTGACTGCTCCTAGGACCAGCTGTCGGCACCTCTGGCCTTACTGCCACTCCCTGGGGGTCCTGCCCACCAGCCGTACCACCTGTGGGGACACCAACCCACTAGGGAAACTCCCCATTTTGATCCAGAGGGCAGTGTGCATACCCAACCCCACGAGAAAGAACGTTCCTTCCACCTGAATTCATAGGGGTCTCGGCTCTTTCTGGAGGACAGGGAAGCTGGGAGCAGATGGCTCAGCTCCCTGACCTCCCTCCCTACCCCAGCTGCTCTTCCAGGCCCTTTCCTTAAGCCTCCGGCTCCTAGCAGGGCTCTGAGAACCTCAGTGGGAGGGTGTGGCTAAAACACACATGGCTGAGGCTCACCCCCAGAGGTTCAGATTTCGTAGGCCTGGGGGCGGGGGGGTCTTTCCCAACCAGATCCCAGGAACTGCTGGGAACAGCGCTCCTCACAGTGCTCCTGGGACCAGCACCACCAGTGTCACCTGGAAGCTTGTGAGAAATGCAGAACTGGGGCTCCACTCCAGACGGGCGGAACCAGAACCTGCAGTTAACAGAACCCGCAGGGGATCCACGTGCACATTCAAGTTTGCGAGAGGGCCCCTGGAGCACGGACTCTCAGAACAGGGTCCTCCCGCCACCTGCTCCAGAATGCCTGGGGCATGTACGTTAAAACGCAGATTTCTAGGTCCTACACAAGTCTACCCAGAAAGACTCTCTGGGCCAGGAATCTGCATTTTTTAGGACCGACCCAGGTGATTCTGTTAAACATTGGAGGAGGTTCATAGACCAAGGACTCGAAGAGGACACAAGGCAGAGGCTTCCTTTCTGAACACCTGGGGTCTCCTTCCTCATCCCCAACCTCCAGCGGGACCATCTACACTCTCGGACTCGAGCCCTGGGCAGGCAGCCTTCACAGGTAAGAGCAGTGTGTCCGGCTCCCGGGTCCCCCAGTCTCCACTGTGTGGGAGAACACTCTGGAAACAACCCCCAGGTTAGCCCTGGCGTCTTCCAGGGATGGGGTCATCTCCCTCATCATCCTTCGCCACCCAAATGCCAGCCTCCCATCCCTGCTCCTGTTCCTGGCAGGCTACCCACCCCCCAAACCCGGCTCCTTTCACCAGTCTTCCTCCTGTCGGGTGGGCTTTCCAGTTTGGGGAGGGGCCGGGTCCCTTTTACGACCAAGCCTCTGGGCCCCAGCCCTACCCCGCCCATACCTCCCCAGCTGCCTCTTGTCACCGTTGTCTTCTCGCAGCTTCCAGACACACTTGAATTCCTAACACCCCTCTGCTACTTCCTCACGCACGGTTACCAAGTACCTAAGAGCCCGGCGAGGGGGAGGTAAGAATAAAAGCCTTCTCTCGAATAATGCCGCACTTTCAGAAGGACACATGCCTGGGAATCCAGGGAGATCTTAAGTCGCACTCCGCTCCCCACTCCTTCATTCCTTTTCTTTAAGCCAGGGATGGTGGGAGTGGGAACTGGGGTCAGGATACAGGGAGTGATTAGGCAAAAGCTCAAATTGTCCGAGAGGAGAGACGCTAAGGGGGCAGGGGAATGTTCTAGAAGGAGAAGGGCAGAAGGGCAAGGATTTCACAAGCCTGCCTGCTGGTGCTGGAGAGCCCACTTGCACACGCAGCAGATCCGTATCATAAGCACTGGCCAGGCACGAACGCCGAGCAGTCTGGTGAGTGGACCCCGCGGCATAGGCGCGCAGGGTGCGCGTGGAGCCTGGAGCACCACCGGACGGGAGCCAGAGCACAGCGTGCAAGCAGCTCCATACAGGGAGAGGGGAGACAAGGCACGCGCGTTCTGAATGCACTCCTTGGAGGGAGCCCAGCTGAGGTCCTGAGGTTGCTGCTCTGGGGAAGGCAGAGTGTTGGGCAAAGGGCATCCCCATGAGGCCCTGGTGTCAGCCTTCACTGTGGCTTGAGAGAGTCACATTCTCCTTTCCGTTCTGGAATGACATGACCTACAAACCTCCCCTGGAGGTGAGACGGAGACTTCGTACCGGCTTCCTACAGCCCAAGACAGCGGGGAATGGCCGTGGAGAGCTCTCCTGACCGGGAAAGGCCACATGACAGCTAGGGGGCTTCTGTCCTACTATTGTTCTAGGCCCCGAGCAGAGAATATGGTGCACGGTGGGCGAGTCAGTCTCCAGGTTGGAGTCCCTGCCATAAGGCTCCCCCAGAATCTAGGCTCAGCAGCTAGCCATGCCCACCCAAGCTGCCCTCCGAGCCCCGGCTGAAGGCAGGGAGCCCCAGCTCTCCTCCTGACTCTGGTCCTCTCCATGGGACGCTTCTGTCCCCAAATCTCTCCTGGAACAGGCACCACAGACAGTTTCTGGGGCCTGAGCAGCACATACATTCCCAAAGGAGAGCATTTTCCAGGATAAAGACAGACAATTATCCTACTTAACAGCTCTGAAGTGTGTTAATTACCTATTACCTCCAGCTGCTTGGAGACTTTATGCTCAAAACGAGCAAAGGAGACTGAACAGGAGAACAAGTATGGGCACCTGGGGATGGAGAGCTGTCAGTCCTATTTGCTGCGTGCCCATCAGCACCCACAAGGGGAGGTGGGCTCAACATCCCAACCCGGAGCCCTCAGGCAAAGACAAGACTGGTGAGCAGTGTCCTCCAGAGTGCCGGGCACAAGGTGGTCTGAGTTCAAGCACAGTGACCCCTAATCAACACAGGTCGAACCACCCAGGTCCACTAAGACGTGGATTTCTTACAGCACGGGGTGGTAGAGGTATTTCCTCTTCCTGTCTTAGTGGCATTTTCTCTATCTTGCTTGACTGCAAGAATACAGTATATAATCTGACAGGTCTCACAAAGGTTGGCGCCCCTCAACCCCCCAACACCGTTCAAGGGTCAACAGTGAACACAAGTGTGTTTTCCAAACTCTCACAAAGGTGGATAGTAGCAGGACTGTGCCACACTTTACTGGGAATTTGAGCAAGTTCATGTTTTGGAGAAAAGGCAAAAGAATATGGTAACTCCGGCTTCCAGGAAGAGCTCGAGTGGCAATATCTTGGCCAGAAACAGTATTTGATTCAGGAATGAGAGCTGGACTCTAGACCTGCCCGTCCCACGTCAGAACCTTGGGGGAGCTGTTTGAGGTCAAGGGCGGTCAAGTTTCTTCATCAATAACATGTGGCTAAGAACGGCGCCGAGGAGAAGAGGCATCTGACCCGCACGTTCCTACACACCTGCGGGTCATGTCAGCTCTAGTACTTTGAGTTTTGAGATTTTGAGCAATTAAAGTCTCTTGAAAATTAAACCGATATGTCTTCCCTTTCCCCTCCAGTCCATTTCTAGTGCTTGCAATTTTTAAAAAATCCTCTCCCTCCGTGCATTTCTGTCCACAGAAAAGCCATCACTGTCCATGTCACCATTAGCTACTCTGAGGTCCTAAAGCTCTCATGCCCCTCAGGAGTGACATCCTCACCACCCACCCCACCGAGTCCCACACGTGTCTGTGTGTATGTCTCCCTGGGTCCCTCTCCATGCAGCTCCAGCAGCACAGCACCTGGTAAGCACCAGCAAACTCACCACTTGCTTCCTCGACAAACGTGCGCTGAGGGCCTCCTGAGGGGCTCAAACATCGGACAGGCACTGGAGGTACCGATCATCGAGCACCGCACCATTGCTCCCTGGGCAGGTGCGAGGGACCCCGGCTGAGCAGCAGAAGGTGCACCATACTTAGTAGTAAGCAAGCCCAAACAACGGGCAGTGGGGAAACTGAGGCAGACACGCAACCCTGCTGCACAAACAGGACACACTGGGGGCCAGCCAGCCTCTGCCAACTGTCGTGGCAGCGACGGCCACTGCTTGACGGGCCGGCCTCCCAACTGCCCCCTCAGCCCAGCTCCCAGCCCACTCTTAGCAGGAGCCTCTCCGCTCCAACCTGCAATGCTTTCCTGCTGCTTCTAGAATAGGACCCACTCCTTATGATGATCTCCATGGCCCTATGTGACCTGGCCCCCCTGCCCTCCTGAACACCAACCCGCATCGCTCCCTTGCCCACTCACTCAAGTCAGACTCATCCCCTTGCTGATCCTCACACCCAGCCTGCCTGTTGCTACCTCAGGGCCTTAGCACGCACCATCGCCCCTGACCTCCTCTTGACAGGCGCCTCCTCATCCTGGAATGCACTCATAGTCACCTCCTCAAAGGAGCCCACCCTCTGGGCCCAGAGTTGTTCTGTTCAGTTCTCTTTAGGTGCATCACAGAACCTACCATCACTGTCTGAACATGTCAACTGCGCATCTGTTTACTTGTCTACTGCTAGATACTCACGACTCCCTCCCTGGCACCTGGACCTGCGACTGGCACACAGTGCCACTTTGTACTGAGTGAACGGTCAGTGTGTGTGCAAACACCATGATCACCACGCTGAACTGATTGCTCAGTGCAAAACCTGCACAGCTGTCTTGGACACACACACGGCGCTGACACCACGGTCGCTCAGCAAGCCTCGGAGCTGGCAGTCTGCCTCCCACACCCACAGATGGAAGTCCCAGCCCCAGCCGGTCCTTTACAGCACCTGCAGCGGGTCCCCAAGGGGTTGAGTAAAGCAGGAGGGGTGCAGACTCGATCACGGCTCAGCAATTCGAGCTCAGAGCGTCCAGGGCGGCAGGTGAGGCCCGGCAGGAGGCCCGGCCATGAGACTGGAAGAGGTGAGCAGAGACTTCCATGACTACTAATCCCACTTCTGTGGCTCCTACTCATTCACTCAACAGTCACCGTACTTGGGGCCCATGTGCCTGGCGGTGGTGTTACAGCAAGGGAAAGAACCGTAGCCCCATCTGTAGGAAGCTTCCATCCTGGTGTGGAAAACATGTACTGGGAGAGGGAAGAATGTGACACCAGGAGCCGCAAAACCAGTGGTCGGTGGCGTGGGGTCTGGGAGGGCTGCCCTGGCCGACAAGGGTCATCTTCAGGCCTCCCTCCTTATCTGGAAGGTCCGGGCAAGAGACCGTGGCTGTCAGGACAGGATAGGCAGAGGGGACAGAGCCACCCAGAAGGGCTGGGAAGACAGGAGTTCCCACCTGGTCACCGAGAGCCAGCGGGAGGGAGAGGACAAACCGTCACTCCAGGGTCCTGCACGGCGGTCGTGGGCTCACACACGGGAGGAGCACTGGAAGGGGAAGCGTTCTGGGGGGCCATGAGCCCAGCATTGGCCTGTGTCCAAAGAGTCTGGGACGGCTGGGCACATGGGTCGATCCTCACAATAGGGACCTAGGGGCTGAGGAAACGTGGCAGAGGAAATTCGGATGAGCTGCCGGAAGGCACTGAGCAGAGCAGGTGGGAAACAGAGCCCAGCACGGGGCCCGGGGCCCCCCAGCGTGCAGGACGAGGGGAGAGGGGAAGAGCCCATGAGTGTAAGGAAGGGCGGCGGAGGCCGGTATTGGGACAGGCAAGCTCCCACGTCGGAGGAGAAAGGACACTGACCTCACCGTGGAGGAAATGCCCACTGGCCTGGGTCACCCACATTCCCGCTCTGTCCCTGCTGCTCAGACACAGGTGTCTGCGAAGGGCAGGCCTGGAAACGTGCCGGGGCCTAGGGTCTCCTTCCCCAGGTTTGCTTTCGCAAAGGCGTCACAGATGAGGGAATGACCGACCAGTCCTGCCCCTCACCTCGGGTCAGTGACCCGGTGAAGATCAGTTAGTGTTAACCCCTCGGTCAGGGCACAGTCCGGACACGGTGTGGCAGCTGGAAAAATCTATGAAGTTTGGCAACAGGCTAAAGCATTCCGGAGTTTTGCAAGGTGGTTTCCAAAGCAACCTCGGGGACCAGATTCTAGAACGTTCTATTTTAAAAACACCCAGCTGATCATCAGAAAGCCAGAAGCGAAACAACGAAATAATAAGGTACACATTGGCAATCCTTATAAAAATGAGCATGTTCTCAAAATGGGAAATAATTCGTCTGTGAGAAGTATTTTGACTCCAGAATCAAACAGGCTTCGAGGTAGTGCCCCAGAGGCTGGATGACCGCCTGCATTTTGCACAGAATATTAAAACTGAAAGGTCCCCTGTCATTGGTGTCTTCTCTCAACTCCTGGGCACAACACACATTCCCTCCAGCCCTCACACTTCAGTACTTGTGCAGGCACTGTCACAATTCCGCAAGCCACGTCCTGCCAGGGGCCCGAGGCCAGATGACTGCGGGTGCGATCCTGCCTTCAGGAAGAGGACGATCCAGCAGACAGAGACGCAACACAACCAAGGCAGCGGGAGATCCTGTCATGAATGTGGGGTTTCCTCCACTACTGCACATCAGAATCCTTGGGTAGAACGTTGCTAAAATGCAGATTGCCAGGCCCCACTTCAGAATTTCCAGAGGGATCTGTAGTTCAAATGCTGTGCTCGCTGCTCTGATGAGCAACCAGGTTTGGAAGCAGCTGGTAAAGGTGAGGGGGGAAGAGAGGACCCAGACAACAGGACAGGGACAGGTGTCAGGGGATGGCTATGCGTCTGGGAAGGTCATGGCTCTCCCACAGAGGAAGCACCACCTGGCTGGCCCAAGGCCCAGGGCTAAGCAGAACAAGCCCTTGGGACAGGCCCTGGGGAGGGCCATGAAGGTGGGCAAAGGCTCCAGGACAGGAGTGACACACATACACCAGTGTCGGCAGAAACAACCTGGCAGGGTTCAGATGGCCGGATCAGCACAAGCAGGCATCTGGTTTCAGAGAAATTAGTGAGCAAAACTGGGTCCTTAAAGTAAAGGAGTAAAGCTCTAAGCTGGAGGGGTGTTGGTGGAGGGGAGGGGGCGCACAGTTGGTTAAGCATCCAACTCTTGGTTTTGGCTCAGGTCATGATCTTGGGGTCCTGGGATTGAGCCCCACGTCGGGCTCCATGCTCAGGGGGGAGTCTGCTTCAGATTCTCTCTCCCTCTCTCTCGCAGTCTGTCTCTCTCAAATAAATAAATAATGTAAAAACAAACAAACAAACAAACAAAAAACCTTAAGTTGGTTGCAGTAGGAATGAAAGGCAAGAGACAAAGAAGCAGTATTTAACATTTTTAGATGTGGCTTTATTTCAGAATGGATTGTAGGTGGCTCACCAGCATGCTAATTAATCATGACATGTTGGTCTCTGTCCGGCTATATTTAGCAATACCTAGGATCATGTGTGATTTATTCGGGTTTTTAAACACTTTCCCTCGTGTTTTGTTCCATTTCCTCCTTTGAAGAAAACGCAGTGTTGTAACCACTCCGCGGCAGAGCATCCCCAGTGTGCTAGAACTGCACACACGCCACGGGGCTCTCGGGGCCAGAGAAGATGCAGCCTGCGCGGGGAGTCGAACACGCGGACCGGGCTTCACTCTGCAGAACGACTGCAATGAACGCCGTAGGACGGAGAAGGCAGAGGGTATTTCTTGTTTAGTGGGTTAGAGAAAGCTTCGTGGAAGAGACATGGGAGGTGGAACTAAAAGATAATATTTTAGCCATCGGAGAATACTCCAGGTGGTAAAATAGCGTAAGAAAAGACACGAAGAAAGGAAACCACTGGGAAGCCTGGGTGGCTCAGTCCGTGAAGGGTCTGCCTTCAGCTCATGGGCTCCCTTCTCAGCGGGGAGTCTGCTTTTCCCTCTCCCTCTGCCGCTTTCCCTGCTCGTGCTCTCTCTCTAATAAATAAATAAAACTGTTTTAAAAATAGAAAGGAAATCACAGGGCAGTCTCACACATCTCTGTTCACAGGATTTGGCACAATCCCTGGCACGCAGTGGGGACTCCATATTTGCTGGGTGAACAGGAAAGTGTTTGAAAGGAAGTAGATTTCCATAAGGGGAGGAGAAATCACAGATAGCCTGAGAAACATGCTACGTCTTGGTCATTTGTCTTCCAACACTGGGACCCAGAGCAGGCTCTGGGACAAGGCAGTAGTACCTGATCAGGTTTGGCCAGATCATTAGCACAGGCTGAATCTGGAAGGAGGGCCGGAAAACAGACCAAAGGCTGGGGGTGGGGGTGTGTAAGCTACTGCAAGAGTCCAGGCAAAAGAGGAGGGTCTAAGCTCTTAACGAAGGGACTTGGTGAGGAGGGTTGCCATTCATGAAGCACATGGGAAACAGAACCCACAGAGGACAAGTGTGGTATTATATCTAAGTGACACGGAAGACAGTGTCTCCAGTAACCAACACGGGTCAAATGAATGAGCAGGGTATAAACCAGTGTGTTTATGGCTGAATGAAGGGTGAACTCAGAACCCTTCAACCCCTCTGCCTTCCTGCCTCACCCTATACAATGGGAGTTCCCACCAGCAATTTCCACATCTTGGGGAAGCACTAGGGAGGAAGCCCGTGGCCTGGCTTCTCTTGCTCCTGTCCCCAAATGCCACACATTCTCTGTCCATACCTGCAAGCATGTGGCAGGCGCCTGAGGTCAGGACCTAGAGCTGCCTCTGCCCCAGCACAAGCCTGGAGCCTGCCCCTGTAGGGCACTGTCTGTGTGTGACCATGGCCGTCCATGCAGCTGGCAGCATGACACCGTATTTTAATCCTCATCTAGACTTTTGTGTCTGTTCTCGACTGGGACAAACCCACAGACGTGGAGAAGTGTGGTTCTTCAGCACTTCTAACCCCAATGCAAGACATACAACTAAGTACAGGAGCTCAGCAGATGTTCAAGAATGCTAGCCCAGAATTCCAGAGGGAGAGAACAGGAAAAGGTACAGTCTGGGGGCCGCTGCCAGCTGACTGAGGACAGAAGCCCCAGCCCTGGGGGAGGTGAGCCCCGAGGAGGCAGAACCTTACGCTCAGAGGCACAGGGTGCACAGTGACTGGGGAGGAGAGGGTGCAGGGGGTCTGAGGAACGTCCCTTCCATCAGAAGGGTCATCTGTTGCTCAACCCCAGCAGAGGGCTACCTTAAAAAAAAAACAAAAAACGGTTCTAGTATTGATGGATCTTGTGCACCCTTTTCCGAAAGCAGGCTGAAAAACCTGGATTTTTGTGTGAATATTTCAGATGCTTAAAATATTAAATGGGTTAAAGAAGACAAATGTGCAGTCCATATAGGATCCACAGGTTGCTGACTGCAACACTAGTACAGAACAAGAAGAAAACGAGGCCAAGGGCAGAACCCAAATGGACACCAGTGTCTTTGGCATGGGGCTGGGGGCATTAAGGCAGACAGAGGTGCGTGTGCGTGGGACAGAGGGAACCTGGAGTGCTCTTTTGCTGGGTGGCCAGAAAGGAGGACATGACCAGCAGTGTCACGCTATGGAGAGTGGGGGGGGGGGGGGGGGGGCGGTGAGAATGAAGGCATCAGGCTATTGGAGTTCGTTGTCAAGATACCAGTTTCTGTGGAATGAAAGGAGCACCTGTCACCTGCAAGCGATTCTTAGATGAGTAGGAGGAAGTGCAGGCCGGGCTGTTTGTGGCTCTTTCCAGAATCTGGCAACATATGAACAAAGAACCACGGGGGCTGGTAGCACAAAGGGTTACCAAGGCCAATGACATTTTTAGGACAAGGAAGACAGGATGTGTTTGAAGAAAGAGCCAGAAAGTACTCAGGAAAGAGACAGCTAGTCCAGACACTCTCTGGAATGAGCTGGAAGGAGACAGAATGGAGGGAGCCCACGGAAGGGGCGGCCAGCCAGTGTGGCAGGGAGGGCCCCTGAGAGAGGACTAGAGACAGGGAGCCCAACGCCAGCACCCACTTACCCACAAGCACAGAGGGTCACTGCTAGGAAACCACAGGAGAGCTGGGACACTTAGGGGAGCACAGAGAGGGCACGCGATGGGGCAGCACAGGCCATGGGGCTGCCCGAGGCCAGCACCAGCTGTAAGCAGGAAGGCACGGCCCGCCCAACACATAAATGTTTTACATGGGAAACAGGACACGAAGTTCCCTAACGCCAGGCTCTCAGCCCCACCCCTGCTTTTCACACACCATGGGGACCCTGAAAAACCACCCCCACTCAGGATTCTCCGGAAAGATCATTGTCCTGAAACAAAGTACAAAGACTGTCTTAGACTAAAAGAGATGCTGGGAAACATGACAACCAAATGGAATGTGGGATACTTGACAGGATCCTGAATTTTCTTGGGGAAAAAAAAAAAAAAAAAGCTATAATAAAGTCCTTTACGCAGGGAGGAGGGAAACCGGCCATGAACTATAATCAGACATCATCATCCGTGTCCGAGGGCACGGTCAGGGGTTGCAGTTATGCTGTGGAATGTATTTGGGGGGAAGAGCTGTAAGGTGTGCAACCAGATGGTCCAGGCAAACGCGCCCATGCTGTGTGCACGGGGGCAGGGAAGGGCAGACGAAGCACACGTGGTCTTGGTGAAGTCTGTGGGCACGCATCACACGGCTCCGTCCATGTGCCCTTACACCTGACAACCTCCTCCCAGGAAGTTGAAAGTCCCCATCCAAACCTCAGCACCGCCCTGGAGACTCAGAGGGCGGGGCCCAGCCTCAGAGTTCATGAAACCACCAACAAGGGACTCCTGCGTGCAGGCGTGGGCTGACCTCTGAAACCCTACCCCTCCTGGCTGGGAGTGCCAGGAGATTCTGGGAGCGAATGACTGGGTACCCGTGCATCCTTCGCAGCCCTGCACTGGGGGCCAGGGACATGGAGGGGGGTGGGGGTGGGCAATGTGGATCAGGCACCAGCCCCGCTGAGCCCCAGCGGCCAGGCCACCAACGCAGCCGAAAAGCATCAGTGAACCTGAATGATGAAACCTGTTTAGCAAAGGGTTTCACACTGGGCTGCACATTACGGTCACCCCAGGGAAGCGTTAAAACTCCTCACGCCCAGGATTTATTCCGAACCAATTAAGTCAGAATCTCTGGGACAGACAAGAGTTCCTAAAATTCCCCCAGTGATTCCAGTGTGCAGCCAAGTCTGAAAACCAGGGTCCTAAAGAGCACTCTGCGGGTGTTAGGTATCACGGCTGATAAATATGTGGGCCAGGCGAGGACGACGCCCGGCTCCCGATTCCCTGGTTCCTCAGGGGTCTTCCCCAGGCTGGCAGCCTCGTTCGGGGACCCCTAAACCAGCTCTTGAGCTAAGAATCGAGGTTCTGACACCATTTGTTTCTTGAAAGACAGAAGCTCATCTTTTTCTCATGAAGCATAAACATCCCTAGTATTTTTACACATGTGAACTCCCCCATGGTTCCGCAGGACCCCGTCAGCTCTCCCGCCAGCCACGGCGGGGTCCACACGCAGCACACCGCACTGTTGAGGTGGAACAAGGCAAGGACCTTCGTATCTCCTCTGCCCCAATACACATGAGCGTGTGCACACACACGCACAGGTGCACACATGTGCATACCTGCCACACTCAAAATGTATGAGTCCCTGCAGGTCTGCCGGCTTCCTACATCAGCCCCTGATGGGTTCCAAATGCTCTAACTTGGAGTGCACGCTGGATGGCCGTCAACAGCAGGGTACCCATCATGCCCTGGAAGAGACCAGGGTCTGGCGCACTGGCCCCTGTATGTGGCCAGTACACCTGCGGGGGGTGTGCATTCCGTGGAGTGCGGGCCGCGCCTCCCACCGCAGCCACGTGCATGACGTCAGCGCATGCCACAGTGACGTGGGGTGGGCGCCGGATGGGAGAACAGACAGTCTGTGTGCTGCAGGACGTGAGTGACATCCCCTGTGCAGGAGGAGGACACCCCTGGAACTCCCACATGTTTCTGGTCGTGAAATAGGGGTGTGTGCACACCCTCTTCTCCCCCGGAAAGAGCTCCGAACCAGCCTGGGAGAGAAGGTTCTCTGGAGGTCAGTGCGAGTCCTGCAGTGTCCTGAAGACTCTGGAAGCCAGCAGGGGACTTTGTGCAAAGCCTAGAGGCAGCTCCGCCCAGCAGTGTGCTTCTGCAGGACCGGGACAGGGAGTAAGCTGCGGCTGGCAGAAGGAAACTGCCTGGAGCTTCCAGCAGAGTCCCCACAGCCTGTGCATGAAGGGGGGCGGCGGGAAGCGAAGGGAGAAGGGAGTGTGGGATCTAGTGTCTGCAGGGTCTCCCAGAAGCACTCCGCCTTGGCACCCATCAGAATCACGAGGAGGGGAGGGGGCTTTTGAAAACACCACTGCCCATGTCCCCTGGACTAGTTAAGTGAGACTTTGTGCAGGCCGGTCCCCGTACCCAGATTTTAGAAGCTCCCTGGGAGATTCGAATGTGCTGATGGGACTGGGAAACTCTGATCACCCAGAAGGCCTGCAGACAGAAAGTCAGCCTGTGGGCTCCCCGGGAGCATCTGGCCACAGAGGCCTCAACACAGGGCAACAGTCACCCCCGCACACAGCTGGGGGTGCGGCACACGGCTTCCACCTTTTGGGAAAATAATCTGGCAATTTTTTTTTTTTAAGTACAAATTCATATACTCTTCAGCCTGACAATTTTATTCCTGGAATATAAAGTCACAAAGGTGTTCACTGAGGGGTATTTACTGGCAGGGGCCAAATAAACAAGGCTAAAAACAGAATGTCCAGGAATCCGTGGACTGGACAGACTGTCTGTGGGATGGCATATGAGGACAGGTTCTTAGGCAAATCCATTTTGATTTTGAAGAGTTAGCTCTGTACTAGTGACCTACAGGAGAGTCCCTAATGTCACCATATGTGGGCAGGGAACAAGTGCAAGAGACCAATTTTTCCATTATTGGGGAAAAGAAACAAATAAGTCAGCTCCGAGAGAGAGCGTGTATGTGTGTGTGTGTGTGGACACGCACGTGCACCTGTCGTGTTCAAAAGTGCAAAGGAATGTGAGCACAGGGATGCAGGCCTCAGCTGGTGCCATCAGTTAAGTTAGAGTTTTAGGGAAGGAGAAGATTGGGGGTTTGTTAGTATTTCCTTTGTATTAACTTCGCATCAGCCCCATGTCTAGTAAAAATGAGGACAGACTACTTTCACAATTAAAATGAACCACAATTCAAAGGAAAACCAAAGAGTGAGCTCTAGGCTAAGGCTGCTTAGGGTGGAGTCTGGGCTTAGGGTCCCAGCCACGTGTCCTCATGATCCCGTCGGTGAGGGGGGACCCGGGGACACAGCATCAAGCACTTCTCACAGCAGCTGGCAGATTTTCTACCACCCACGATAACTTAATAAACATCATCGTCGTGGAGAAAACATTCCTTCAGCCTCTAGGGAACAGGCTTCCACGTCTAGGGAGGCACGACCCCTCCTAGCAGAGAGACAGGACCCAGGCCCCTCTCCTCGTCCTGTGCTGCCCAGAGCCATGCGTGTCATGACCTTCCCAAGCGGCCGGCACAGCGCCATGGTGTGGGCCATGCTCCTTATCATTTCTGCCAGCCCCAGGGTGGGTCCCACTGTCCAGCGGCCAAGTGACAATTTCTGGACAGAGAAGTGCCAGCGATCCCCTTGGAAAGCATGTCCTATAAACAAAAATCGTTATCATAATTACATCAACAAGCAGCCCTTCGTGTGAGAGCGCACATCACGAACCTGGGTTTGGTGCTGCCCCAGGCCCGCTGGGGAGACAGGCACCGAGCTGATGAGAAAGACGGGGAACCTGGGACTCGTCCCGTGGGCATCTGACTCACTGTCTGGGCTCAGGCGGCTGGCTCTGGGCGCTGCTCCCAAGCAGGGAGCTCGCTGTCCCTTTCGTTTGGCCCTTCTCCCCCTGAGAATGAGGGGGGCCGTCTTCACAGGCTTTGCTCAGCGCAACTTTGCTTTTCATTCTGATGAACATGCAATAAATCCCATGGAAACAAGCAACGTCTTGTCCTTGCTTTCACTGGATTACAACCTGTTACTCACTGAGGAGAAATTCAGGAAAGGCCAACACTCTCTCCTCACCACAGGGATGTCATCTTCCTTAAAACCCTTCTCTGATGCATGGATCCTTCCCGCAAAATCTGCACATTGAAGTCCTAGCCCCCAGTACCTCAGAGAGGGTATTTAAGGTGGTCAATAAGGTAAACGAGGTCATTAGGCTGGGTTGTGATCCAATATGACCTGCATCTTTGTCAGGGGACGCGTGAGGACACGCAGACATGTAGAGGGACGACCATGTGAGGACACAGGGAGGTGGCTATGGGCAAGCCGAGGGTCAGCCTCTGAAGGCACCAGCCCGCCTACACTTGATCTTGGACTCCCAGCCTCCACGACTGCAAAGAAATGAACTTCTGGAGTCTAAACTGCCCAGATGTGCCAGGCCTCACAACTAACACAGGTAGAGGGCGCCGCACCTTCCGACGACTCTTGTCAGCCAACCTGCCCCCAACAGTCTCTCAAAATTGTGAAGATGCCTTTGGTCTGAAGCTCTCAGCCTGCACTTGACTTGGAGGTCGGGGACCCGCTGAGAGGGGCAGGCGTACGGGACCCATGGGCGCAGGGACAAATGTTGGGTGTCCTGGGGTGGCGTCCTGGCGCCTCTGAGGGACACAAAGGCAGGGGACTGTCCTGTGAAGCATGGACATGGAAACACGAGGACTTCCAGAAGGATGGGAGCCTGGGAGTCAAGCCGGGTGACTCCACACCCACGACCATGGGTGGGGGCCATGGAGGAACTATGAGGCCACCCACCAAGCTGCCCTGGTGGCCTGCTGCTTGCAGGGAGAGCACCGAGCGGGGAGCCAGGCGCCCAGACCACCGCACCCACCGTGCTGTCTACTGGGGACAACCAGCATGTGCCTCTGACTTTCCCCTTCCTGCCCTCACTGCCTTCCTCTTCAAGTCCTAACGCTTGGCTCACGAGATGCTTTATGAATTAACAGGAAACAACCGGACATCGGTGTAGTTGGTGGCCCCAGCATGGAGAAAGCATCTGATAGTGTGGTGGCCGGGGTGAACTTCCAGCTCACCCAGGGAGGGGGACAACGGCCCTCGAACTGTCAGCGGTCCATCCTGTTGGCATAATCTGAGGGCAGGAGCCCGGCTAAGTGGCTCCTTTCTTTGCTTCCCGCCGGGACACCAGCGGTCCTGACACCACTCTATGCGGATGCCTGGAGCACACTTGCCATGGTGAGGTCCCCGAGCAAAGACCACAGTAGCAGAGCTGTTCTCACTGTGGGCTCCCCGCCCACCTCCCTGCGCTCCGATCGGTGACCACTGTCCTCCATGATCCCATCATCGCTTGCACCATTTGGCAGACACAGAAAGGGAAAGGGATGGTGCTTGTGTCCCCCTGTGATGATGCCATTCTGTGTTTGTAGAGCCCGTCCAGGCAGCCAGCGCATTTCCCTGTCTACCGCCGGCTTATATGTATGAAACAAAACTCCACGTATTTTGTAACTGTCTGTGTGCCATGGACACGGCTTAGGGATCAGAGCCAGTGAAACTCTGTGCTGGAGGAGGACCAAGGCCCCGAGTTGCTTAAAGAACCACAAATCCCACATCAGTGGTGAATGCAGCCAGCACGGCAGGGCAGATAACCCGGGGGGGGGGGGCAGACACATCGGGAGCGTGGGACTCGGTTCCGCACCTGCTGGGAGCCCCCAGCACGGCTCATCTGAGTCCTGGGGGTCTCTGTATCGATGCAGGTCAGCGCTGGGATCTCACTGTACAGACGGGCAGAGCCCAGGCGTGCCACAGGGAACAAGGGACCATGAGATTTGGGGAATGTTGGCACATTCTGGGACCTAGAAACATGACCCAGAAATGTTTCGTGCTTTTTCAGCAACTGGGCAAAGGGCAAGAAAGGCTGTCTGGGAGGGTAAGCATTTGGGTGTTGCAGGGCAGGCTGTGGGGGGGCGGTTGTTGAAAACAGGAGGTTTTACTCCTCGTCACATTGTGGGAAAGGGGGCTTCTGGAAGTAAAGCTGCACTGAGAAAAACAGGCTGTGTGCAGATTGTGTGGAGCCCTCCACCTCCCCCAGGGTGACCCTCTCCTCGGAAGCAGGCAGCAGGAGCGCCCTCCTCAGGTCCGGCGCCCGACCCCCGTCCCCAGCACATTCCTGCCCTTACTCTGCCACATTTAGGGAACCGGGGTGCTCTCACTCACACCCTGAGGGGCGTCCCAGGGCATGCCACCCCACACCTGCTTCGCCAGAGCTGGGCTTATCTTCCAACTCCGAGATCAGCAGCCTCGCCCCAGGGGCTTCCCAAATCCCGATGCTCAGGCCATGTCCCACACCCACGGGACAGACTCTGGGGGTGGGACCCAGTGGGTGCCGATGGGCAGGCAGGTTGAGAACTGGCGCTCAGACCCCATCTGCTACCGTGCTCACACACTGGGCATCGAGGGACGCTCCACAAGACAAAGCGCGTCACACATGCCACCGGCCTCTCTGGTCCTGTCCCCGCCTTAATTCCATGCTCAGCAGACAGATTTCCCCTATAAGCCATTATGTGGCCACCAGGCTCTAGTGCCCTGGTCCATTTAGCTGATTAACATAAAGCAGACACCATGCTTGACAAGGTGGTAGAGACACAAATTAGGAGGGCATGATCCTGTCCTTCAAAAATACAATTATGTAAAACGTGTGTACATACAGCTCTAATGTAAGGTCCCATGTGGTTGGGGCTTCGGGAAACTCTGAGGCAGGAAGTCAGGAAAAAAGCAAGACCCATTTTAGCTGGACTGAGCGTATCTCCACAGTTCTCTCTCTCTCTTAGTCTCTCTCTCTCTCTCTCTCTCTCACACACACACACACACACACATCCATCCCCCTCAGCACATGACACCAGGCCATGGGCACAGCAGCTGCTAAATGATTTCCAGTCAAATGAATGAATCCAGTCAGCTTAGTGCCCGCTGGAACCCGCCAAGCCAACATCCGGGAGGCCTTGGCCCCCCTCTGCAGCCGCACGATGCACAGGCTTCTCCAGGTTAGCACCAGCACCCCAATCTCCAGGACCCAGTCACTCCCCACCCCACCCCCATCTCTGCCTGGAAGGGCCCCTCCCCCCACTCATGCAGTGCATAACCGTGGCCATGAGCTCTGCGCTGGTGGTCTGCTTGACTGATTCGAGTCGAGATCTCTCTTTTTCCCTGCAACAAAATCCCTGCTCTTTGGCTGATCCCCCCCAAAATAAGACCAGCTGTGTCTACTTGCCTAAGATCTGGCCAATGAGTTAAGTGGAAGATCTGGCCCTTTCCCCTCTCCTCCCTCCCCCCGGGGCTTGAAGGGACACCGTGGTGTGACACCCCTGCAGACTACATGGACAGGCAGGGGGAGTTTGGGTCCCCAGGCGAACCCTTGGGACAGAGTCTCCTCCTACCACACCCCGCTCTGGACGGGGTGAGCGTCCCCGACAGTGAGCGCCCTGTGTCCTTCACTGCCAGTGGCTCCCACACTCATCACTTGCTCCTGCCTCCCACAACCGCAGCACTGGGAATTCCTTTTTACACTCAGGAGAGGAGAGTGGGGTTACAAAAAGCAGCCAGTGATTGGGCGACTTCTCACGGCAAAACCACCGGCTCCGTAACTCCACCCAGAACCTCAGACTGTGAGACAGGCCTTGCCAACAGCCACAGGGAGGGCATCGGCTTCCTTTTCTGGTCCACACGACTGTGGAGACCAGAAGGGAAACCAGGTGCTTGTCACTCTTGGTCGGTGGCCTGCAGAGATGGGTCCCTTGTGTGCAGTAAGAAGCTGGGGAAGGCATAGAAAGTTACCAGCTCCCACAGACGGGAGCAGCAAGGGAGAAAGGGTGTGGGCATGGGCTCTGGAGCCAGACCCAGGATCTGGGTGACCTCTCCACCTGCTGGTGACCATCACACTACCCACTTCACAGGAGATGCCACTCGTGGCCATCCCAGGGTCCCTGCACAAACCCGCTGAGCCTGCACTCCCCGGAATGAGGCATATGTATGTGACTGTGAGTGTGCATGGTGTGTGCAGGTTTATAGGACTTTGTGCATGTGTGCACAGTGCCTGTGTGTGTATTAGCCTAGTCAGCTGCCCACACCCTCTGCACAACATGGCTTTGTTGGATGCATGCATCTACATGTACGCAAACAGAGAGATTTGCAGGGACTTGTTTGTGTAACAGCTGGGGAAGTCCCAGTTCTGCAGGGTGGACCCGCAGGCCAGAGATCCAGGGAGGCCCCATGTTGCAGTTGAAGTCTGTGGAATTCCCTCTTGCTTGGAGAGGTCAGTTTTTTTTCTTTGAGGGCTTCAACTGATTACACGAGGCTCACGCTCATTGAGGAGACCAATCTTTTTTATTCAAAGTCCACCAATCTAAATATTAATCTCACCTACAAACACCCTCATAGATCCATCTAGAATCATGTCTGACCACGTGTCTGAGAGCTGTGGCCAGCCAGGTTGACACCTGAAATCAGCCATCGCGGGGGGTGGACATTCAGGAATCCATACTTTCAACAACCTCCCCAAGGTGATGTGAAGCCCTGCCAAGTTTGGGGACCACTCTCAGTGAGGAACCTCAAGGTCACTGCCGGTTTCAAGGCTCTCCCTCCACCTCCACAAGGGTCGCTGGCCGTCCTCAGTGGAGTGGAACCAGTCTTCCTCATGTGGGGCCTCGAAGACGTTCCCTCCACGCAGGGCTAAGGACACAGTGAGCCGGGGCTGCTCCTCAGGCCCAGGGCTGCCTGCCAATGGCCACACTCCCTGGCTCGAAGCTCATCTCTCCTTCCCCTCTTCCATAGCAGATATAGTTCTCCAGACCCTGGGAGCTGCTTGAGAATCCCCAGGACATCTGCCAACCACTCAAATCACCAGAAACATCTCACTAAGTCCCTCCAGCATGGCTGCCCACAGACGTCCCTATGGGACATTATCCAATAACAGGGCAGAAGACTCCCAGGCAGCACGTCCAACGGTTCTGCAGATCTGTTTCCTGCTTCAACCCTGTGCCCCTGCAGCCACTTAACGTCTTATTTTGAGTTTCTTACCACCCATCAGCCATGAGCTCCCAGATGCGTCAGTCATTCCATGGACACGGACGCCACTGTCGACCTCCTGGTCCACCCGTGGGCCTCTCACTCCCACACCCACCTCTCTCCAGGCTTCTATTTGCACCGGAAGGACGTGGCTCTGGAGGGCGTGGGCCACTTCTCCCGCAAACTGGCTGAGGAGAAGTGTGAGGAGAAGTGGACACTGAGCGTCCCTGAAAGAAGAACCAGTGTAGCCCTGGGGTCAGACCCTGGACACCGCGGAAGCTGCCTGGGTTCTAGAGAAGAGCCTGCACTGGACCCTTGTGGGGTCAACGTGCCTGGGTTCTGCTTACATGGACCCCCATCTCTGTGACTTCCCAGATGAGCAGATGAGCTCATCCAGAAGCCGGGCGCTCCCCAGGCAAGACTGGGCGAGCATCTCTTCGAAAGGCTCACCCCCAGGCACTATGAGGTGCCTCTGGAGCCCCATAGCCCTTGGGGCCCCCCAGTGGACCCCCATGTTGAGCTTGTGTCTGAGCCTCTCCCTGCAGCCATGAGGCAGCTTTTTAACCCACCCCCGGGGCCCTCACCTAAGCCCTAGACCACATGGAAACAATAAAGTTTTCTGTAGCAGAAAAGAAAAAAAAAAAAAAACCCTCCCAAGACCTCCTACAGCAGAACTTCTGGAAGTGGTTTCTAGCAGAGCACCTTAGAAGACCTACACTGGGGGCAGGGGGTGCACCTGGGGGGCTCAGTCGGTTAAGCGTCTGCCTTCAGCTCAGGTCATGATCCCAGGGTCCTGGTATCAAGCCCCACGTCGGGCTCCCTACTCAGCGGGAATCCACTTCTCCTCTGGCCCTCCCCCTGCTTACACTCTATCTCTCTCTCTCTCTTTCAAATAAATTTTAAAAATCTTAAAAAAAAAAAAAAGAAGATCTTTATGGGGGGTTTCGACACACAAAGTGGTCAGGAACCACCACTTCCACTAATAATAGACACAATAAAGCAGTGCATTGTTTACCGCTTCTGACATGATGCTCGCACACGATTTTGCACAAGACAGATCACAAAACTTTCCTGCCAGTGGTAAGTGTCCTCCGTGGGCAGTAAGTAGAAGTCCTGGGTGTAGCATGCACACTGGCGACAGCAAGGCCGTGCTGCAGTGTTGGAAGGGTGCTGGGCGGCTGACAGGCTCACTCACTAGCTCAGGAACATGTTCACAGCCCTGGCCTAAAAACATGCAGGATCCAAATCCATGACATGGATCTACTGCCGATTTCTGCACATAGCTGGCTTCCAGGGCTGCTTGCAAACAGAACCATGGAGAAGTCCTTTAAGACCCATGGCATGGATGAGGTCACCTCTTTGCGGGAAGTGAGCTAAGACCTCTGTACAGCTGTCATGACAAGAAGAACAGGCAGAGGTGCAAGTCCCCTGCAGACGGTCAGACTGCCCGTGTCTCCCGCATCTACATGAACAGACCACTCACTTTGCACCAGAGAAAGGGAAAGGCTAGTTTTGAAATAATCAAAAATCTTTTCCACAACTTTTGCCAGGAATTGCAGACTATAAACATGGCAGCCTCATTCCCAGGCCTAACAGATGTCAGCTGGGTGAGGGATTGTAGCCTGCGGGGGAAAGACAGAACTCATGCGGAGGAAATGCTGCTCACAGTGGAACAGCCACTGGCACAAGGTAGGGATGTACCCAGCCCAGTGCCCTGAGTTCGGCCCCACAGAGGCATTAGTGATGTGGTCCCTGCCCCAGAGAGCTCACAGCTGGGTCCCTTTCTGTCCAGCCTTGGTGGCCTCGGACTCTCAGAGAAGGGCCGTGGCCATGCCAGTTAAGCGGCCCAGACATATGGCACTGATGTCATCTCACCACTAAGCCCGCGGGTCTCAGTTTCCCCATCTGAAAATGAGGGGTCTGGCCAGATGAACTCGAAGGTCAATTCCAGGTTTAGAATTTCATCTCCTGGTCATACACCGAACATCAGCCTCAGGTCCCACATTGTGCTAAAATCCGGGGTCCTGAGGATGAACAAGACATTGGTGTCTACACACCACATCTTCTTTATCCATCCATCCATTCATGGACGCTTGGGTTGTCTCTGCAACTTGGCTGCTGTAAATAACGCCACGACGAACACAGGGGTGCACATGTCTCCCTGACTTAGGGTTTTCACTTCCTTTGGATAGATAACCTGAATTAGAATTGCTGGACTATAGGGCATTTCTATTTTTTACTTTTGAGGTTCCACCATGCTGTTTTCCAGAGCGGCTGCACCGGTTTACATTCCCACCGATGGGCACGAGGGATCCCTTTTCCATATATCCTCACTGACACTTGCTATCCTGTGTCTTTTTGATGCAAGCTCTTCTAACAGGAGTCAGGTGATGTCTCCTTGTCCAGACCCCTGAATCTTAATCCCCTTCATACAGACACGTGGTAGATTGAATTATAGTGCCATTATGGTGCCAATGAAGCCTCACTATATCCACACCGTTGCCTGTAAGTCCGTAGTCCCTCCCACTCCTGCCCTGTGTTAGGGAAGGTCACTGAGAGGACATGATCAACGGTTGACCCGTGAGGTGGACCCTGGTGATTAGGGCTCACTAACCCTTCCCCTGTCTTTGGAATGTGGGTCCTGTCTTCCCTGTTCCCAGGAGCCCCCCCCCCCACAGCGGGACAGCCTTCAGACAGATGTGGTGCTGGGACTATGTGAACTGTCCATGGGACCAGGCCCCATTAAGGCTCTTTATAAACTTCTAAAACTCGGTGGGTGGATGCAGAGATCCACTCATCTCGTGGCTTCCCAAGACAAGCCGCACGTGTCCATCCCCTCACTTGTGAAGCCGGCCACCTGCCAGCCGGAGCGGCCTGCCTTTCTCCTGAGGCCCTCGCTGCCCTCTGCTCACACCTGGGAGGCTCCCGAGGCACTTTCAGACCAATAACCTGGCCTTGGTCATGTGACTCACTTCAGCCAACAGGACACCAGCAGATCTGATGCAAATCGAATCTTGAAGTGTTTCCAAGCCTCCCGCAGCTTCTCTGTGACACCACAAGAAGGGCCTGGGCACATGCTGGAGGACCAGGAAGGAGCAGAACAGACACCCCCTTAAGCCCAACCAACATGGGGGGAGCCAACCAGGTGACCCATGGACCCACCAGAAATGGAAACTGGCTTAATCCTCTATTATCATCATAATGAAGAACTCAGAAAGGCAGGGCCAACCAGCCTTGGGCCAGAGGAGTCAGAGCTGCTGCAGGGTCCTCTGCGGGTCCTGCGGTGGCCTTGGGAGCAGAGGGAAGGGAGGACAGGGCTCCTGCTCCCCCCACCCCCCGACTTTGGGTTCAGCACCTCCGTGACAGCACCCCTGTTCACACAGCACGTAAAATATTCCATCTTCCCCTGTGACTAACAAGGACTTTGCCACAGAAAGTGACTGGAAATACATTATACATGAGACACAGTTTCTGAACTGGTTGCAAGTGTTGTTCCAGGATATTTTTACTTCTCTTCAAACATTCCCTCCAGGGGTGAACTAACCTAACAAGAAGTTAAATGGAAATAGAAAAGAGTCTTGGAGGACTCCACTGGGCCCCATCCTGACAAGCCAGCCCAGGACAGGGCCCCCTCGGCCCTCTGTGGCTTCAGGGTCTTGTATCTTCCCTTGAAACAGCCCAGCGATGTTACCGGAACTCAGGTTCACAGGTTGCATGTTTCAGAGAACCAACAATTTCCCCAATTTGGGGATTAAAAATGTGGATTCTGATCAGACCTGTCTTCAGATCCCAGCTCCACTGACCTGGGAAGCTTGAGACCCTGGAGGTAAACGTCTCCACGCCCCAGCTTCTCATCTATCAAGTGGGGTTCCAGTTCTTTCTTTTAAAGGCAGACAGTGGTCACTCAGGAAATGTAAGCAGCTCTCAGACCCGTCACGCTTTAGAAACCCTCCAGCCAATAGAGAATTCAGATCTGGAAGATTTCTGAGTCAAGGATGGCATGTCTCTGGTCACTAAGTTTGCGTGCCCCTTTTCACTGCATTACGTCTCTCAAATAAAATACACCACTCCCTCCAGAACCCTGCAGGAAGAACTGCACCAGCCACCAAAAAGGCTGGAAATCAAGTCAGTCCCTTATGGCAGGGATTAGACAAAAAAGGACCATCTTCGCTCTTCTTCCAAGTGGTTAATGCATGACAAATATTGTGATCCCAAGCGACGTGGGTCTTTCTCTCGGTTCCAGTCCGTTAATGCATTCAGTAGCCTCCTCTGAGGTCAAAGAAATGAGGGCAGAGTTTGAAGCCTTCCATTTATAAATGTGTAGAGTCAGCAAACAGCTGATGTCTACAGGCGCAGGACACAATCACTTTTTTAAAAAAGAATCTCCCCCTTATGTAAGTAGCACATGCTTACAGCCATTGCCTTAATAAGGCTGCATAACAAATCATTCCTAAATTCAGTGATAATCAGTCATACTTGCTCGTGCATCTAAAGGGCTCTGAGCTCCAGGTACGCTGGGGTCTGCCTCCCAGGCTCCTTGCACCAGTGGGTTGGCCTTGGTGGTGTCAGAAGTTCAAGACAGCAGGGACACCCAGGACTCTGAAGACAGCAGCACACCGGCCCAACATGAGTGTGGGGGAGGGGACCTGCGCAATCACATGGGAAGGTCATGGGTACAGGCAGGGCTAACTTCAGGGACGGGACCCGTGCAGATGCACATGACCTCACTGACACAGGGGAGGGGGAAGAATTGGGATCAACAGTGTGATCTTCCTACTCGCCAAACGGGCTCTGTGCTGAAAACAGGTCCTCACCGCTCCCCACCTCCTCCAACCCTGCTGGCGGGACCTCATCGTGGAACTCCTGCAGGGGACCTGGGATTCACGGCGTTCAGGTGTACCTCACCCCATGCTGCTGTCTCCGGCCCCGCAGGTGTGTTTCAGGTAAGTATGAAGGGGGAGCGGCACAGGTGGTCACTAGTGGTAACACGCGTGGCCTTAAAACCACCTTGTTCTTTCCAGATTAAAAGCTGGCACACCCGCCCCCTCCCACCAGCCTGATTATATCCCAGGGAACTTGACACCCCAGACCCCCAGGCCCATGCACTCCTCCTCCTCCTCCATGTCCCAGGGCAACTGTTCAATGGAGGAGGGGAGAATTATTCACCCACCAGGGGTTTTATTCACCCACCCCCACAAATATCAGAAACCCACAGCGTGGTTGGAGACACACTTGTGGAGTTTGGGGGGCAAATTGGAGACACACCTAAGTGTCAAAGCCAGAAGGGACATCCCAAATTCTGCTGCAGAGTCCCTTCCCCCTCAGGCAGGCTCTGCCCACACAAAACCGTCACAGACTGTTGTCTAATGTGGCCCGAGGAAGGTGACATTTCATGGGCCCCCAGGGACAACCAAGTCCAGGCTCTGGTGAGCCCTGCTCACGAAGCCCGCTGCTTCTCACACCAACCTGGGTCTCCATATCAGCTCCTTCCCTCCAACCCTTTCCTGAAGGGGGAGACACAGCTGGGCCATCCCCCCGCAGGTCAGCCTCCTCCTCCAGGAGCCTGTGATGAGTCCAGCTCCCAAGCTGTCCTCCACCACGACCCACAGAGCCCGCGTCCCGCTCCAGCGGGAGAGCAGCATGTGAAGTGGCTCTTGCCACGGAAAATGAATCCCACGCGTACGTTGACGCGAGAATCCTACAGTTCAGACAATTACCCGGAGAACACATTTTCTGATAATTAGAGAGCTAAAAACGGATCCACTTTGAAAATCCCTTCCTTCCTCCCGAGAAAGCTGAGGAGGTGGTTTAGCAACAATCAGCCGCGGAGATACATCACATTCTGGGTGTTTGGGGGACAAGTTCCAAGAAATTTCTTGGAAGGTACAGTTCCCAGAAGGTGGCGGGGCTAACCAGACCTGCTGGCCCTCCCCACGTCCCCGGCAAGGACTCCAGCTGGGGAGGCCACCGGCCACGGGCCACCTCACCTGCCTCGGCACTGGGCATGCACACAGGGGTGTCACAGGGCACTCCTGGCAGCCGCCGAGGGTCAGGTGACATGAGGCGTGGGGCAGCTCAGAGGCGCACACACCTGTATCCTCTGGCTGAATCTCAGAGCAGGTGCACGGGGAGGGCTCTGTTCTCACCGCCCCTGAGGTAGAGTTGCACCGAAGGCTGGATGGATAATCAGGGGCAGGGACAGCCTCCAGTTGCCGCAGAAGCCTGCGTAACCCACCGCCTCTCCCATGGAAGGGCTCAGAGCTGGCAGGGAGCAGACGCGGGTCAGGTTACCGCATAGACCCCAAGAAGGGCAGCAGGAGTGGACAGGGTAGGAGAAGCTGTCAGTTAGGGACCTGCCAGGTCAATGGCAAATGCAATAAAGAGTTACATGTGATTTTAAAAATACAAATCTGATGTAAGTAGTAAATGTAGTAAAATATAGTAAATGTACATGTTTCGGGCTCGGTTCTCAAGCAGCACAGGACACGCAATCGGGCACAGCTGTGATACCTAAGAACTTGAAGTCAGTGTTTCCTGTCCTCATGTGTCTACCATGGGCCCTCCTCCCTGATGTTTCCCGTTAACGAGGAACAGCATCTGCATCTGCATGCACCAGAGCAGTAGAGGCCATGGCATGGCAGGGAAGGACCACATGAAAAGAACAAGAAACAAAAAAAGGTACTTGTAGTGTGTTTCCTGGAACAAAATGCCTCCATCTACTGTTGATAGAAATTTATACAAACTGTCTGGAAATTTGCAAATGGTAATGCTAATTCCTGCCCAGCCTCTGTTCTTTCATGGCCTCGGCTTTGACCTTGGGCTATAAGGAGGAGCCTGGCAGAGGCAGCCACTTGCCACTGTTCAGCCAGAGTCCGTGCTGAAGGGTCAGCCAGACTCATGAGATGGGTATGAATTATTACCCTGCAGAAGAATCCAGGAGGCATATTCAGGACAGAAGGAAGGGAGGAATCGTGACAGACACTTAGGGGTCAAACTGGAAGCTAAAGGGGTTACTGGTGTCCAAGATACGACGGGAGAAAATAACTGACAAATTCATGAATTGCCCTTAAAACCAAATGTCATGTGTTTTCTTATATCATCCTCTACTCTGGATTGCTAATATTTTTCACATGTATTTTCCTTATCTGACCACCTCTCCCTGCTGCAACCCACCAGCTGGGAAACTCTGCCACACCGAGGGTCCAGGAAAACATGAACGGACAAGTAAGTAGCTGGGGAAATAAGTAACTGCTTCATTAAGCTTGCTCTTCCCATGAAAGGTGACATTATGGAAGTAGAGAAAAAAATTCAAAAGAGCACAGTTATTGTCCTCCATTAATGTTGGCAGGGTAGTTGTTTCTCTCCTATTCACCTAAGTCTCTGGGTTGACAGATGGCTTCCCCATGTCCCATGTGCTTTGAACAGAGACTGGGGATGTCCTTTGGTTCCAGGCAATGGGCCCTGCTTCCTTGACCTGCCAGCAGCTGTTCCCTGCACTTTGCCGCAGAAAGCAGGCACAGGCCTGACTGGGGGGCGGCAGTTGCTCTGCCGCAGGGCCTCCCTGGTTATGTCAGAGAGGCATGCTAAAAACCAAGTGTGAGTTGCATGTGCACATGTGACCATGCGTGCACATGTGACCGTGCATGCACACATGACTGTGCATGCACACGTGACTGTGCATGCACACGTGACTGTGCATGTACACGCAGGCTTCCCAGACACACTTAGGGCCACTGTGACTGACCACCCATCCATTCAAACAACTCTCCCAATGCTTGGCTTCCCCTTCAACAACATTTCCCGTCCCGGTCGTAAAACACTCCCAGTGACACTGTCCATCAGACTGCAAAGCTGAGTGACAGGCTGAAACCTCAAAGGAAACCCACCATCTAGTTTAAAATGTCCCTGAGTGCAGCACCAGCCAGGAACAAAGGCTGCGAGGGAACCTGAGCTGGAAATGTCATCCATCATCACGCGAAAGGAAAGAACCTCTAAGTCCAACCAGAGGGCACCTGCAAATATCCAGCACTGCCTGTCACTTTGATTGATGGCCACACTTCTAATGAGCTCCTTTTATCTCTGGAGGTTTCCAACCAACATAAGGCTCCGTTGCTCCCCTCACCCCCTCCCCTGCCATTTGCCTTTTCAGGGAGACAGCGCCGGAGCAGGCACTGAGCCTCACTTGCCCCTTCCACTGGGTGACCAGCCACGCCCATGGGAACATCCATCCCCAGGCGTGGAGCTCCCGCACTGACCTTTCTCAGGAGGAAGCAGATGCGCTCGATGTTCCTCAGCCGTTCCCTCTATCGGGGTGCACAGGAAAGAAGAAGAGGGGAGGTTAGATGCTCTGCTGAAGGAACGTGAGCAGCCCCCACAGTCAGCCCCCTGGGAGAGGAGGCAGAACCCCCCTGAGGCCTGCAGGCTCCCTCCCAGCAGCTCCTAACCAGAGTTTTTGTTCATAGCACTCAATAGCAAAAACAACAAACAACAACAACAAAAAAAAAAAACCCACAAATAATCCAAATGAAAATATGCAGAGGATCTGAACAGGTATTTTTCCAAAGAAGACATACAGCTAGCCGCAGGTACATGAAAAGGTGGTGGTCACTGACAATCAGGGAAATGCAGATCAAAACCGCAGTGAGCGGTCACTTCACACTTGTCAGAATGGCTGTTACCCACAAGACAAGAGACAACAGGTGCCGCCGAGGATATGGAGGACAGGGGACCCTCATGTGCTATTGCTGGGAATAGAAATTGGGGCGGCCGCTACAAAAACATTCGGGAGGTTCCTCAGAGAGTTAAAAAACAGAACTACTGTATCATCCAGCAATTCTACTTCCAGATGTCTCCCTGGAAGGGATGAAGTCACTGTCTGGAAAAGGTATCCGCACTTCTGTGTTCATGGCAGCAACATTTATAACGGCCTGAGTGTCCCTGGATGTTGTGTATGTATACATAAATACACACCATAGCGTACTACACTACAGTAGACTCTCACACTCACGGTACGCACACAGGAATATTATTCAGCCATAAAAAGAAGGCAATCCTGCCATTGCCAACTACGAGGATGGACCCTGAGGGTTCACTCAGCGAAATAAGCCCGAAAAAGACAGTACCTTATGATCTCGGTTCTACATGGAATCTAAAAACAAAATAAAACAACAGAGCAAACTCACGGAAAAGGAGATCAGGTGTGTGGTTATGAGAGACAGGGAGCAGGGGAGAGAGAACTGGTTGGAGAGGGTCAAAGGTACAAACTTCTGGTTAGAAGACAACAAAGACCTCGGGGCGCCCTCGAGGCTGAGTCAGCCCTCCCGGGAAGACCGCCCACCCACTTTCTCCAGAGCACAGATTAGAGTCTAAGGTAAGGGAAATTCTCTGCCATTGAGTCTATTTTTCTAAAGTGAGGGCATTTAGAGGAAGGAATCATCCCACTAAATTAGACACCAACAGTGCCCCCAGGCTAAGAGGTTTCGAGACATCAAAGTCCATCCCCGGAGCCTGGCTCAAGGGCTGAGAACAGGAGCCCGCATCCAGGCGGGAGGTGATGGTCACGTCACACAAACACTGCATGCCTCTGCCCCTTTCCCGCAGTGACTTTCTTGTTTTCCAAAGCCCCTCTGAGCACAGCTGCAGCATCTGCCAATGCTTCATTACAACGCAATTTGGTGACCATGGACGTGAAGCTAATGAACTTGCTCACGTATCTGAAGAAGACAGGTGGCTGGGCCACTTGAGCTTCCCTAATTGAATCATACCGTGATTCCTTTGCATCTGTTAAGCCCTGAGGAAAGAGCCCACATCAGGACAAATTAGTGTTCCCATGGCTGGGAAGACAGACCATGTCCTCTGCAACAAACCCCATGTGTGTCCACACACATGTGCACACACAGACCCCACACACCACTGGGCACTGAGGCCGCCTACATGGAGAGTAAGGGGAAAAGTGTGAGGGGCCAGGCATGGATAGGGAACACACTAACTCCTTCCCCACAGGCTAGTCGTCTGGTGGCTCCCCTTACCTGACAAGGATATTAAAGGGTCCGCTGGTAAAGGTGGGGAAGGACTGAATGAGAAGCTATGAGTAAAACAAGGCCCTCCTCCTCCCTTTCAACTCCTGGAAAGGGGTCCACCCCGACGGCCCCACAAGATTTGGAGCTCTAGGGGGTCTCCGACCCAGAGAGCCAGTGAGCCTGGGGCTCGTTTGTAGAGAAACTGTTTGTAAGGTAAGTCCACCTAAAGCAGGGTCACCAACCGGTGCGGTAGCTTCTCCAAGCCACCTGAGACGGAGACGCAGATTCGGGGGCCCTATGGAGCCCAAAAGACCTTGCACGTGTGTTAATGAGACATCCAAAACACTTAACTTCCTGCTGGGGATGAAATCGTAGGAACCAAGAAAATACGTCTGCTACTCTCCCAATGGAGGGTTTTAATGGATTTTTTTAGAAATCTTGGAGAAGAGTCCTTTCCCAGGGAGACTTCAGTCTGTCCATGGCTGGCAGGGTCCAAGCTCCTTGATTAAGTCATTACCCAGTTAGAAGTGTGGCTTTCATGATAAGAGTGAAGAGCTGAGACCCAGCCTTCATGCTACACTGCATTCTCCTCACTGTGAGCACGGACTATGTGCAGGCCGAGCGCCTACTGTGTGCAGGCTTCGTTCCCGCACTGACCTTCCCCAGAGGCATGCGTGTCAGTCCTATATTCTCCACTCCGTCGGAAAGACAGAACTTGCCATGGCCGGAGGGACGAGGCTCCACAAAGCCATCTCTGGTTTCGCCGATCACCTGGGCTGAATTGGCAGGACAGAATGGAGCAGAGGACACGTATCTGCACTAGTGTGTGCCTGGGCTCCCGGATAGGAGGAGGGAAAGCAGGCTCCCTCAGACTAGAGCAGCTCGGGACACCTGGTGGGGACCAACGGGCCAGGTGTGTGACACTAGTGCCAAACACGAAATATCCAGGAAGAAATGAGACCAGGGGAGGGGGTTACCCTTCAGGCCTGGTGCTGCCAAGTCATCACAGGTGGGTGACGGGGAGACCGGCAGATGGAAACAAAATGGATTTTAATGCCAAGTACGTGTCACGAAGCCTAAGAAGTTTTCAAGTGCATCTTAGAGATTCTTGCAACTTGCCACAAATTCCAGCTTCACACCATCAACTTTGAAAGGCTTTGGCTCTATTTCACAGAACTAAAGAATCTGATGCCCAAGGATTATAAAATCAGGCATTAGAAAATCAAATGTTTGAAAGAGACAACATTGAGAAGGCAGGTGGTAAGAACACGGGCTCTGGGGACAGGCAGAACTCCAGTCCCTGGCCCATTCATTGGAAGTAGGGTCCTCCTCCTGTTCCTGCCAAGGCTGCTTTCCCCACGCACTCCAGGGCACACGGGGACAGCAGCCAGATGGAATGGTCATATCAGCGCGTGCTGAGCTTGGGGCCAAGGACCAGACAGCATCAGATTCCCCAGTGGGAGGCAAGCTGACCTCAGGCTCACAGAGCTTCTCGAGAGGAGCGGTGGATATGGACATGGGCCCAGGGTCTCTGTACGTCCACCCACTCTGTGTGTCTCCCTCTGAGAGACCAGGCCAAGCGCAGCGGGCAGACAGCCGCTAAGGGTCCCATACCCTGCCAGCAGGCTGGCCGACATGGAGCCTCTCTCCTTATTCAAGATGAATAACCAGAAACACCAGCACGAGGCCTTGAAGACTTGACCGTCAGAGCACAGCAGACCTTTCCCACTTGGCTTCCTGGGATCAAAATATTTCACTTTGCAAGTTGCTATGTCAGGACCTCGTGGACCTCAGGAATGAGAGGGGTCCCCAACGGCCCTGAGTCAGGAGATGTGGCACTTTATCCACTCCCCCCATCAGAACATCCCTCCTCCATGGGCCCTGGCAACCCGCCTGGACGCCACCCTGCACCCCTCTGACACCCGCTACTTACCGCGTGAACGGGGTTACACTGGTCTATGGGGCTCTTAAAATCCGTCCTTAACTCATCGAAGGCAATGATCTGAAATGGAACGTGCAGAACCAAGAAGTTAGTGCAAAGGTGAATCAGTGCACCACGTCTCCCTGTAGATTTGCTTCAAAATGATATAGGAGGCAGGAAGAAGGTACCCGTGACCTAGGAATGCCCAGGAGGTGGTTGCCGTCAAAGCTGGTGATGGATACCTGGGGCTGATGGTCCTCCTCGGTCTTCTTCGTATGCTTCAAACTCCCCAAAGTAGGGAAAGGACAAGATACTGTTCAAAGGCACGCACCTGCCATGAGGAGGCAGGGAAGTCCTACAGACCTAACGCAGTCTAGTGCACACATACAACACTGTACTCTAAACCTTAAACTGACCAAGAAAGGAGCTCTTAAGTGGTAACTATGTGTGGGGACAGAGGGTAGCTAATCCTACAAGGGGAACCTTTCCTCAACATTCCTGTATCAAACTGATACATTGTATACTTAAACTTACACAATGTTGCAAGCTAAAGGTATTTTTTTTTAAGATTTTTTTTTTTTTTTTTTTTGTCAGAGAGCGAGTGAGAGCGAGCACAGGCAGACAGAGTGGAAGGCAGAGTCAGAGGGAGAAGCAGGCTCCCTGCGGAGCAAGGAGCCCGATGTGGGACTCGATCCCAGGACGCTGGGATCATGACCTGAGCCGAAGGCAGCTGCTTAACCAACTGAGCCACCCAGGCGTCCCATCAAGCTAAAGGTATTTATCTCAGTGGTTGTGAAGTCCTCAAGGCTTCACACGCTTCTGGAGCTTTATAAAGACATGGAGCAAACTCCATTACGGTGACGGCAGGTGCAGGTGTGTGGATAAAGGCACAAGAAATTCAAACTTCAAGCTGGCGCTTTCCACTTCTCTCCTTGCATGAAGAAGCTGTTTATTTTCTATTTGTGTTTATTTTGGCAGAGATGCTGACTAGAAGTGAGACGGACAGAAGGCAGGACAGAGGGAGAAGAAAAAGGCAAGAAAGCAGGGTCGACGTCAACGGAGAGGACCCGACCTCCAGCAGTCCACGGGCTGGACAATCAGCCCTGAGCAGTCCCATCTTCACAGATGGGTCACTGGACATGGGTCCTCCGCTTCATTCTGGACTCACAGCTCGCCAGAGAGCACCGGCATGGAGGACAGGTGTCTCTCGTCTCACCAACACAGGCTTAGAGTAAGTACTCAGGGGAGGAAACAACCTAGTTCCCAGCACAAAGCAGGTGTAATTTTAAAGCAATCACATGTCATCCTGATTTCAAAACTCCTCCAGAATTCGGGGGAAATTCTAGTATAACCTGTAGTAAGTAGATGTATTTTTGCCTTACCCCGTCCTTGAACCGTTAGTGACAAGAACACACCTCTCACTGAGGGGGCTCAGGCCGTTCCTGGCTCCCTCTAATTAATATTGTCTCCCTTTCTCGCACTTACATAGGACTCCCTGAAGATCCTGCCCACATCCTAAGCCTGAGTCAGCAAACTACAAAGCCAAATCCAGCCCGACACCCATTTTTGTCCAACCTGGGAGCTAAGAATGGTCTTTATGCCTGTTAAGTCATTGAAAAAAATAAAAAGAAGAATATTTCGTGACATATAAAAGTTATATTCAAATTTCAGTTGCCATAAATAAAGTTTTATTAGAACACAGATGCATTCATTCTTTGCTACACCATGTGTATTTTCCCACTACAATGGGACAGTCCAGTTGTTGCAACAGACACTATATGCTCAACAAGGCCCAAAATAGTTACTTTCTTGCCCTTTGCAGGAAAAAACTTGCCAACTCCTAGTCTACTCTTTTATTTTCCCTCTAAAGCCTTACCATCCAAGAAGTTAGCCACATTAAGCCATTTAAATTTTAATTTTAGCTAGGTCAATTAAAAAATTCAGCTTCCACATTTTGTTTGCTCAAAAACCACATCTGTTTGGTAGCTACTAAATGGCACAGACACAAAATATTTCCATCATCACAGGAAGTTCTGTTATATAACTCTGCTTTGGAGACATATAGGATAAGTCAAATCGCTGTAGCACAAGGAATCCCCTTAAGTATTGTCGGCTATCCTGAACCTGGCAAATCTTTGTTCTTTAAGCTAACTCTCTCCAACCTTTCTATAAACTGGCACTAAGCTGTCTCGTCATCCTGGTTGCCCTCTGCTGGCGTTATGGGTTGGAAATGTCCATACTAAAATGTGACTGTCAAAAATAAGTGCCACATTCTAGATGAAGTCAGCTTAGCACAGAGAGCAAATATATCACCTCCTCTGTTCTGTAACCTATGTCTCTGTTAATGCAGCCTGATAACATTAGCTTTTTTGTTTCCATATCACAGCCCTGGCTTCATTCTGACCTTGCACTGCCTAAAAGCCCCAGATCTTTCTCATGGGCTCATTAAACTCAGTTTAATAATTCACATTGTTCTGTATGCACATTGTTGGATTTGAAGGCTTAAGAGCAAGAACCGAACTTTATTCCTCTTTATCCCTCTTCCTCCCTCTTTGGTTTGGTCCATCAGTCCAGTCTGCTGAGATACAATCTATCTCCCAAGCACAAATCCTAATGAACCTAATGTCCTCGATATGCACATCCACGTTCACCCGGACACAGGTGCGAACTGATCAGAGACCAGGGCAGAGCCTGAAGTTCGCCCTTCCTTGCTCCCACGAGGCTGGCATCAGCAACCCTTCAGCCTGTTATTTATCCAATTACACAGAAAATTCACCATATTTCGATGAAACCTAAAGTCAGTCCCTGGATGGCTTTAGAACCCCACAACCATGGGTGTTCCACATACTAGCCCAAAGAGGCAGGGAACCCAGGAGGAAATGAGTCAGACCCTGAGCTGTGGCTGTGACTGTCCAAGTTCCATCCTGCCTCAACCCGGCGCAGGGCTGGGAGGGGAGTCTGGAGTGAAGGTGCATGAAGGATGGGGGGAACCTGGGGACTCGGAGTTGCTGAGTGCGTCTGAGAGCCAGGGCCGGGCCTGGAGGAAGGAGTGAAGAAAGGAGTCAGCTCCGAGTATGACTTCGGCCCCAGAGCTCCGTGACACAGCAGGCGCTCAGCAGTGTTTCCCGGGCCGGTGCTGGCACTGGGCACAAGGAGGACAGAGGCTTCAGCATCCCCGCCTCCCCGAACCACTCACGAATCCATGCCTCGCTCACGTGACAACTTGTTTGTTTATTACATACTCGCCACACCGGGGCCCTGCGCTTCAAGTGCACGCTTCTGATTGTTTAACCTTCGGCCACCCTGTGAAGTAGGTACTATTATTGTCCCCGTCTTAGAGGCCAAGAAGCTGAAACCAAAAGTAGTTACAGTCCTTGCCCAGGATCACTGCTCTGGCCCCAGGATTCACACCAAGGCCTCTCTTGACGCTGACCTCGGAGCAGTTAGATTTACAAGGCTCTGCCTCCCAAGACACATGGAGGGGAGGAAGCGGGATCCCAAGGACATCCAGAATGAGTAACTGTGTCTGCGGAATGAAAGCGTCCAGGGGCTCCTGGAGGGGCTCAGTCGGTTAAGTGTCCAACTCTTGATTTCAGCTCAGGTCCTGATCTCACGGTCATGAGATTGAGCCCAGCATCAGGCTCCAAGCTCAGTGCAAAGTCTGCGTGAGATTCTCCCTCTCCCTCTGCCCCTCCCCCTCCCCAACTCTCTCTGTAAGTAAATACATAGAATCTTAAAGGAAGAAAGAAGAGAAGAGAAAAGAAAGGAAAGGAAAAGAAAACTTCCAGAACAGGTGAGAGTTAGGTCACCCTCTTCTTAGCACTCATTCATGGTCTCCCAGCCACCTCCTGAGCAGGGTCCGAGCCCGGGAGACACAGGTGGTGCGGTGGGCATGGCCCTGTGCATGCTGGGTGTTTAACTTCATAAGGAGCCGAGAAACTGCTTTCCCAAGAGGCTGCACCACCTCAGCGCACTGCCCCCCAGCAATGAGTAAGAAGCCTGGCATCCTTGCCAGCCCTGTGTCAGCTTGGATTTCTTCTACTTCAGCCATTTCCATAGGTGTGTAAAGGTGTCTCATTTTGTTTGAATTTGCATTTCTCCAATGACTAATCAGAGATGTTGAGCATCTTTTCATGGGCTTAATCACCCCGTGTATGCTTTCTTTGGTGAAGCGTGTGTTCAGATAATTTCTCCATCTTATTGTTTTTAAGCTGTTTTCTTATTGATGATTTTTGAGAACTCTTTATATATTCTGGATGCAAGTCCTTTGTCAGATATATGATTTGGCAATATTTTCTTCTGCTGTGTGGACTGTCTGTCCATTCTTAGTAGCATGTTTCTCAGAGCAAATGTCTTCTTACCACTTTTCGGTTTAACCAATGTATCTCTTTCTCTTTTACTGATCAGACTTCTGGTGTTGGATCTAAAAACTCCTAAGGCTATACAGATATTTCTAGTTTTTTTTCTAAATAGCATTTTATTTATGGGAAGGTTATGATTTTTTAAAGATTTATTTAGAAAGAAAAACTGTGTGCACAAGATGGGAAAGGGGTGGCGGCGGGGGGGGGTGAGAGTCGCAAGCCCGTGCCCCACTGAGCAAGACCAAGCTCCATCTCACAACCATGAGATCATGACCTGAGCCTAAATCAAGAGTTGGACGCTTAACCAACTGAGCCACCCGGATGCCCCTCTTTATGGGAAGGTTTTTTTTTTTTTTTAAGATTTTATTTATTTATTTGACAGACAGAGATCACAAGCAGGCAGAGAGGCAGGCAGAGAGAGAGGAGGAAGCAGGCTCCCCGCTGAGCAGAGAACCCGATGCGGGCCTCGATCCCAGGACCCTGAGATCATGACCGAGCCGAAGACAGCGGCTTAACCCACTGAGCCACCCAGGCGCCCCTATGGGAAGGTTTATTAAGATACAACTTCAATTTCTGTAATAGATGTAGGATTATTTGGGTCAACTCGAGTTCTGAGAGTTTGCAGGAACTGGCCCATTTCATCAAAACTGTCACGTTTACAGGCTGCACTTGAACTCAGGGGCCCCCCTGGCTATTTCACTTTCTCTCGTAGGCCATCTCCTCTCCTTGTTTTCTCACCAAACTTGAGACGGAGGTTCCAATGAGCATAGACAAAGGCTGGAAAGGGCAGCCGCAGGTGAGCAGGGACAAAGCTAGAAGAGCGGTTCTCCCACCGGCCGAGGACCAGGGTCTCTGGAGACCCAGGCTGCCTGGGACCTCCTGGGCTGGGCCAGGCAGATAGGGCAGAAGCAAGGCCTGGGGTGGAAATTGGAGGTTTGCCGAAGACAAGAGGGAGACAGGAGGTCAGATGCCAGGACCTGGACGTGTGCCAAGCTGGAGGCTCAGGAGAGGCCGAGGCAGGCCGGGGGAGTCTGCAGCCAAGTCAGGAAGAAAGGGGGTCACAAGCAGAGGAAGCACGTGGTGTGAGGCTATTTCTGTGAACACCGAGCCCTGTCTATGCCAACACTAGGCGCCAAGGTCCAGCGGCCCCCAGCCCCAACCTCCACAAGGTCATGGAGCAATGACTCACTGTCCACGGGAGCCCCCATGAGGGGCCTCCCCCGGGCTAGAGACACCCCCTCCCAGCAGCAAATCAGCCCCTAGTGTCAGGCAGGAGCAGCAGGGACCCACCTCAAGAGGTGGGGAAACACAGAAATACTCCAGAAGCATCTCAAGGATCCTTCCTTCTTCAGGCCCATGGCATGGATAACCAGGCGATTAAAAATTACCGTGCTTGCCTGAAACAGTTATTTGCTAAAAATAACCGTGCTGGACTGCAGCAAAGCCTCCCTGGAAGAGTAAGAAAACGGCTGAAATCTCAACCTGCAGGAGCTAATGAGTCCCCAGGGCTGCCCCACCGAGAGCTCAGCATTAGGAGAAGCCTCTTCTCTGGAACATTCTCTCCCCTGCCTCCACTCCACAGTGCCCTCTGGCTTCTGAAAGCTCTTACGTGGGTGAGCCCTCGGGACCATGGGTCTGTGTCATGTTATCTCACTGCAGTATTCGATCTGCTCACGCCCTGAGCAACCTGGAGAGGTATGCCCCTCGAGTCTGGGCACGGTGAGTGAGCAGCACCCCCTACCCCTGGAGCCCGTCCTGGGATCCAGAATCAGCTGTGCTCCACCCAACCCCATGTACTGTTTCTCTGCAGTCGACAGGCTAGGAAGGAGGTGCTGACTTCCTGAACATGCCCAGCCCTGTTCTTAGCCTCAGAACACAGCAGTGAGTGAGCTATGACCCGGTCGTCACAGGGGACTGTGGAGGGGGTGATAGGAAGAAACACAACTGAGGTACATCAGGGAGGACTCCAGGGAGGGATCGCGTCATCCGAGAGATCTGAATGACCAGGAGGTGGACATGGAAGCTTCCAGAAGGAAGTAAGGCCGCAGAGGCTCCAAGAAGGGAATCAAGGTCTACAGCAGGGAGAGGCAGAAGGGTCAACAGCAGCCGCAGCCCACTGATGGAGAGATAACAGGTGGTGAGGTCAAGAGCAGGGATAGGTCCAGAATCCCACCACACGGGGCTCCTGTAGCCACACTCCGTGAGGTAGGCTCCTGGGGTCGCTGAGCCACCCCCTCGTCCCCAGGCACCGTGGCCTCTGGGTGGCTTGTGGAACGGAGCATGTCTGCTGCTTGTGGCCTCTCAACCTGACCCAGGGAGCAGTCTGGATATGACCGAGGGGCCATCGGTGACAGGTCAGTGCTTGTGAACCCAGCACCAACCACACCCACCCAGGAGGTGCTGGTGGGCTGGTGATTTTCAGACCCAGTGAAAAGTCAGTACTCAGAGGCAGTGAGAAAAGACCATGCATCCTGGCTTGTCAAGCTCAGGAAGCCACAGATGAATTTGGCTTCCCTACCTCGGAAAGCAACGGGACATTGGGAAAAGCAGGCCACAGTTTTCTAGTGGAAGAGGGCACGTGGCTGGGACCCCCAGAATTTCTGCCTACTGTCCCATCCAGCTGCAGGGTCTGTGCTCAGACAGACAGTAAGGCCACCTGGGCCAAGTTCCTCTCTTGATTTCTCCCTGCTGTGAGCTAGAGGACGCCCCCTACCCAAAGTCTTGTCCTCAGACCTGGCCTTATCTGGAAGCAGGGTCTCCCGATACATCAGTTAGAATGAGGTCATACCTGATTACAGACCCAAAAGCCAGGGAAGGTGTCCTTAAAAGAGAAAAGGACACAACATTGCAGTGTTGCAACTCCAAACCAAGGGGCAGCATGGCTTGTCGGGGACCACCACCAGCCAGGAAGATGAAGGAGAGCTCTTCCCTCCTTGACGCCCACCGTCACCTTGACTCCAGACTTCCAGCTCCCAGAACCAGGCGTTTAAAGCCACCAAGGCAGTGGGAGCCTGTGAGGGCACTCCATTTGCACAACGTCTGAAGCTCTGCTGTGACATCATCGGGAAGAAATGGCTTTGGTTGCACCAGTAAATGTTTGTGTGAAAGAAGTATTACTAACCCCAAAAAAGTACTTCCCCAGGGAGGCGGGATTTACATGTGCCCCAAGCCACACTCAGAATGCACTTGTGATTTAGAGTAAGTCCAGTGTGTTTTGTTTTTTTAAGCAGGCTCCCCACTGGAGCAAAGTGTGGGGCTTGAACTCAAGATCCCCAAGATCAAGACCTGAGCAGAGATCAAGAGGCAGACACTTAACAGACTGAGCCCCTCAGGTGCCCCCCAAATCGGGTTTTTGTGTCCTCGTCATGTTTTGTCCCAAACACAGCAATTCCTACAAACCACAGCCCAAGGCTCTGTGAGGGTCAGGAGCTCCATGGGACGGGAGAGGGGTGATGGATGGGAACAACTTGACTGCTTGGGACATGCATGTGGTTTAATGTCTCGTCCTGGTTCTACGTGTCACACTGGTGCAGCTGTGAGTCCCAGTGTCCCTGATCACTGCTCCTAAGCTGCTCTAAGGATTTGCTACAACATGTCTCAGCCCCTAGGAAGAAAGAGACTTGGCTCCACACTCATGGATACCAGCTGCTTCCTTGGTCCTGGCTCAGCTCCTGGCATCACGTGGTCTGTGAAAAAATGTCTCTGACACTTGACCTACTGCCCACCTTTTTTTCTAGAAAGGGTGCAGCAGAAGGCGGAGGGCTTAAACCTGCACTCAATGTCTCCATTTCTCTTCCCCGTGCTTTTACCGTCAGGCCACACAGATTCACCTCTTCCTACTGGAGAGTGAGAATGGTTTACTAAAGCACCCCTCGGTATGAGGTGCCCCGTGAGGCATGACACAGCAGGCTTAGCATGCACACCTCTACTTGCTAAGGGCTCTCCATCAAATAAATTGCTTAATCCTACCTGGCCAAGAGCTTAGAAAAGAAAAATATTTCAGACCAGGAGAGGGGGGTCTTGCCCTAACCTCACCGCCATCTCATCTCTATTTTAGTCAGCATTCCCATGAGAATTGGCTGGTGCAGGTACAAAGGCTAATCAAAGATCTGCAGGGTGGACCAGCAGCCTGAGGACACAGGAAAACTGATGCTGCAGCACCAGTCTGAAAGCCACCACAGCAGACCCCCTCTTGCTCAGGGGAGGTCAGTCTTTTGTTCTATTCTGGCCTTCAGCTGATTAGATGAGGCCCACCCACGTTATGGTGGATGAAACCTGCTTTAACTCGAAGTCGCTGATTTATTTTTATTTTCTTTCTTAGTTTTTTTTTTTTTTTTCAAACCCAGTATACTTAACATACAATGTATTATTGGTTCCGGGTGTACAATAGAGTGATTCAACAATTCTCCACGTTATTCAATGTTCATCTTAAGTGTAGTCTTAATCTGCTTCACCTGTTTCACCAACCCCCCAACCCACCTCTCCTCTAGTAACCACCAGTTTGTTCTCTAGAGTGAAGAGTCTCTTTCTTGGTTTGTCTCTCTGTTTCCTTGCTTGTTCTGTTTCTTAAATTCCACGTATGAGTAAGATCATATTTCTCCGACTTATTATACTTAGCATTATAATCTCTAGCTCTATCCATGTTATTGCAAATGGCAAAATTTCATTCTTTTTTATGGCCGAATAATATTCTATAGATAATTCTATCTAATTATCTATTCTATAGATATTCTATCTATACACCACATCTTCTTTAACCATTCATCTGTCAAGATTGACCCTTGGGCTGCTTCCATACCTTGGCTATTGTAGATAATGCGGCCGTAAACATCGGGGTGCATATACATTTTCCAGTTAGTATTTTCATATTCTTTGGGTAAATAACCACTAGAGGAAATGCTGATCTTATGGTAGTTCTGTTTTTAATATTTTGAGGATTCTCCATACTGTTTTCCACAATGGCTATGCCAGTTTGCATTCCTACCAAGTGGGCACAAGGGTTTCCCTTTCTCTGCAACCTTGCCAATATCTGTGTTTCTTGAGTAGTTAATTTGAGCCATTCTGACAGGTGTGAGGTGGTACCTCCCTGTGGATTTGCATTTCCCTGATGGTAAGTGATGTTAAGCATCTTTTCATGTGTCTGTTGACCATCTGCATGTCCTCTTTGGGGAAAAAAATGTCTGTTTATGTCTTCTGCCCATTTTTAATTGGATTTTTGGGGGGTGTTGAGTTGTATAAGTTCTTTATATATTTTGGATACTAACCCTTTATTGTCATTTGCAATATCTTCTCTCATTCTATAGGTTTTCTTTTAGTTTTGTCGATTATATCCTTTCTGTGAAGAAGTTTTTCATTTTGATGAAGTCCCAGTAGATTATTTTTGCTTTTGCTTCCCTTGCCTCAGGAAATATATCTAGAAAAATGTTGCCAGAGCCAATGTCAGAGAGATTACGGCTGTGTTCTCTCCCAGGATTTTTGTGGTTTTAGGTCTCACGTTTGTCTTTAAATGAATCTGAGTTTATTTTTTTTAAAGATTTTATTTTTATTTCTTTGACAGAGAGAGAAATCACAAGTAGGCAGAGAGGCAGGCAGAGAGAGAGGAGGAAGCAGGCTCCCTGCTGAGCAGAAAGCCCGATGCGGGGCTCGATCCCAAGACCCTGAGATCATGGCCTGAGCCAAAGGTAGAGGCTTTAAACCACTGAGCCACCCAGACACCCTGAGTTTATTTTTATATAGTATGAGAAACTGGTCCAGTTTTATTCTTTTGCATGTTGCTGTCCAGTTTTCCCAACACAATTGATTGAAGAGACTGTCTTTCCCCCCACGGATATTCTTGTCTCCTTTGTCAAAGTTTAATTCGCCATATCATCATCATTTTATTTCTGGGACTATTCTGTTCCACTGATCTATGTGTCTGTTTTGGAGCCAGTACCACACTATTTTAATTACTACAGCTTTGTAATATAACTTGAAATCTGTAATTGTGATGCCTCCAGCTTTGGTTTTCTTTTTCAAGATTGCTTTCATTCCTTGGGGTCTTTTGTGGTTTCAGACATATTTTAGGATTGTTTGTTCTAGTTCTGTGAAAAATGCTGTTAGTATTTTGGTAGGGATTGCATTAAATGTGTAGATTGCTTTGGGTAGTAGAGATATTTTAACACTATTTCTTTTTCCAGTTCATCAGCACAGAATATCTTTCCATTTGTGTCATCTTCAATTTCTTTCATCTGTGTTTCATAGTTTTCAGAATACAGCTCTTTCACTTCCTTGGTTACGTTTATTCCTAGGTATTTTACTATCTTTTGTGCAACTGTAAATGGAATTATTTTCTTAATTTCTCTTTGTGATGCTTCATTATTTGTATAGAAATGCAACAGATTTTTGTATATCAATTTTGTATCCTATCACCTAACCCAATTTATCAGGGTTTTTTTGGTGGAGTCTTCAGGGTTTCCTATATATAGTATCATATCATCTGCAAAGAGGGGAAGTTTTACCTCTTCCTTACCAATTTAGATGACTTTTATTCATCTTGTCTGATTGCTGTGGCTAGGACTTCCAATACTATGTTGAATAAAAGTGGTGAAAGCAGACATCCTTGTCCTGTACATGACCTTGGGAAAAAAGCTCTCAGTTTTTCCCCATTAATGATGATGTTTGGTGGGTTTTTCATAGATGGCATTTATTATGTTGAGGTTATGTTCCCTCTAAACCTACTTTTTTGAAGGTTTTTATTATGAATCGCTGTTGGACTTTGTCAAATGCTTTTTTAGTGTCTATTGAAATGATATATGGTTCTTATCCTTTCTCTTTTTTTATTAAGTATTTTTTTATTTTTTTATAAACATATAACGTATTTTTAGCCTCAGGGGTAAAGGTCTGTGAATCGCCAGGCTTACACACTTCACAGCACTCACCATAGCGCATACCCTCCCCAATGTCCATAACCCCACCCCCCTTCTCCCAACCCCAATCCCCCCAGCAACCCTCAGTTTGTTTTGTGAGATTAAGAGTCTCTGATGGCTTGTCTCCCTCCCGATCCCATCTTGTTTCATTTATTCTTTTCCTACCCCCAAACCCCCCACGTTGCATCTCCACTTTCTCATATCAGGGAGATCATAGGATAGTTGTCTTTCTCCAATTAACTTATTTCACTAAGCATAATACCCTCTAGTTCCATCCATGTCATTGCAAATGGCAAGATTTCGTTTCTTTTGATGGCTGCATAGTATTCCATTATATATATATATATCACATCTTCTTTATCCATTCATCTGTTGATAGGCATCTAGGTTCTTTCCATAGTTTGGCTATTGTGGACATTGCTGCTATAAACATTGGGGTGCATGTGTCCCTTCAGATCACTGCATTTGTATCTTTAGGGTAAATACCCAGTAGTGCATTTGCTGGGTCATAGGGTAGCTCTATTTTCAACTTTTTGAGGACCCTCCATGCTGCTTTCCAGAGTGGTTGCACCAGCTTGCATTCCCACCAACAGTGTAGGAGGGTTCCCCTTTCTCTGAATCCTCACTAGCATCTGTCATTTCCTGACTTGTTAATTTTAGCCATTCTGACTGGTGTGAGGTGGTATCTCATTGTGGTTTTGATTTGTATTTCCCTGATGCCGAGTGATGTGGAGCACTTTTTCATGTGTCTGTTGGCCATCTGGATGTCTTCTTTGCAGAAATGTCTGTTCATGTCCTCTGCCCATTTCTTGATGGGATTATTTGTTCTTTGGGTGTTGAGTTTGCTAAGCTCTATAGATTTTGGATACTAGTCCTTAATTTGATACGTCGTTTGCAAATATCTTCTCCCATTCTGTCGGTTGTCCTTTGGTTTTGTTAACTGTTTCCTTTGCTGTACAAAAACTTTTGATCTTGATGAAATCCCAATAGTTCATTTTTTGCTTCCCTTGCCTTTGGTGATGTTTCTAGGAAGAAGTTGCTGTAGCTGAGGTCGAAAAAGCTGCTGCCTGTGTTCTCCTCAAGGATTTTGAAGAATTCCTTTCACACATTGAGGTCCTTCATCCATTTTGAGTCTATTTTCATGTGTGGTGTAAGGAAATGGTCCAGTTTCATTTTTCCGCATGTGGCTGTCCAATTTTCCCAACACCATTTGTTGAAGAGGCTGTCTTTTTTCCATTGGTCATTCTTTCCTGCTTTGTCGAAGATTAGTTGACCATAGAGCTGAGGGTCTATTTCTGGGCTCTCTATTCTGTTCCATTGATCTATGTGTCTGTTTTTGTGCCAGTACCATACTGTCTTGATGATGACAGCTTTGTAATAGAGCTTGAAGTCTGGAATTGTGATGTCACCAACTTTGGCTTTCTTTTTCAATATTCCTTTGGCTATTCGAGGTCTTTTCTGGTTCCATATAAATTTTAGGATTGTTTGTTCCATTTCTTTGAAAAAAAAATGGATGGGATTTTGATAGGGATTGCATTAAATGTGTAGATTGCTTTAGGTAGCATAGACATTTTCACAGTATTTGTTCTTCCAATCCAGGAGCATGGTCTTATCCTTTCTCTTACTGAAAGGATAGGATGGGATGTATCACATGACTTGACTTGTGAATGTTGAACCACCCTCGAATGTGGGAATAAATCCCCCCTGATCATGGTAAATGATTTTTTAACATATTGTTGGGTTTGGTTTGCTAATATTTTGATGAGGATTTCTGCACCTGTGCTCATCAGGGATATTGGCCTGTAGTTCTCTTTCTTGTGTAGTGTCTTTATCTTTTTGGTGTCATAGTAATGCTGGCCTCATAGAATGAATTTGGAAACTTTCCTTCTTCTTCTATTTTTTTAAAATTCTTTTGAGAAGAATAGGTACTAATTCTTCTTTAAATGTTTGGTAGAATTCACCTGGGAAGTCCTCCGGTCCTAGTCCTTTTGTTTTGGGGGAGTTTTTTGATTAATGATTCAATCTCATTGCTGGTAACCAGGCTGTTTAAATGTTCGATTTCTTCCTGATTCAGTTTTGGGAGGTTATATGTTTCTAGGAATATATCCATTTCTTCCAGGAAATCCAATTTTTTAGCATATAATTTTTCATGATATCCTCTTTAGTCTTTTGTACTTCTATGGTTCAGTTATTTTTCCTCTTTCATTTCTTATTTAGTTTATTTGAGCCTTTATTCTGTGAGTCTGGCTTTATTGATTTTGTTGATCTTCTCAAAGAAACAGCTTCTGTTTTATTGATCTGTTCTGGTTGTGTGTGTGTGTGTGTGTGTGTGTGGTTTGTTTTATTTTTTTTTTTTTTAGTTTCTTTTTTGTTTATTTCTGATCAGATCTTTATTATTTCCTTCCTTCTACTGGTTTGGGGTTTTGTTTGTTCTTCTTTTTCTTTTTAAGTGTAAGATTAGGTTGTTTATTTGAGATTTTTCCTGCCCTCTGACCTGTGCTTATACTGCTATAAACGTCCCTCCTCCAACCACTTTTGTTGCATCCCAAAGATTCTGGACCATTGTGTTTTCCTTTTTCATTTGTCTCCATGTATTTTTAAATTTCCTCTTTGATTTCTTGGTTGACCAATTCATTGTTTAGTAGCAAGTTACTTAACCTCCAAGCTTTGGGTTATTTTCAGAATTCTTTCTGTGGTTAATTTCTAGTTTCATAGAATTGTGATCAGAAAAGATGCACGGTATGACTTCAATATTTTTGAATTTGTTGAGACCTGTTCTATGGTTTAATATGTGATCTATTCTGGAGAATGATCCACGCACACTTGAAAACAATGTGTATCCTGCTGTTTTAGGATGGAATGTTCTGAATATATCTGTTAAATCCATCTGTCCAATGAGTCATTCAAAGCCACTGTTCCCTGTTGCTTTTCTGTTTATAGATGATTTATCTATTGACATAAGTGTGGTGTTAAAATCCCCTACTATTATTGTATTCTTATTGATTGCTTCCTTTATGTTTGTTATGACCTGCTTTGTGTATCTGGGTGCTCTGATGTTGGGTATATAAATATTTACAATTGTTATATCTTCTTGTTGGATTATTCCCTTTATGATTATATAATATTATTCTTCATCTCTTGTTAGTCTTGATTTTAAAATCTATTTTGTCTGATATAAGTATAGCTACCCTTTCTTTTCACTTCCATTTTCATGATAAGTGCATCCCTTCACTTTCAATCTGCTCGTCTTTAAATATGAAATGAGTCTCTTGGAGGCAGCATATAGATAGGTCTTATTTTTTCTATCCATTCTGACACCCTATGTCTTTTGATTGGAGCGTAAGTCCATTTACATTCAAAGTAATTGTTTAGGTTGATTGATAGATATGTACATGTTGCATTTTGCTACTTGCTTTATTAGTTGTTTTTGCTCTTCTCTGTTCCTTTCTTCTATTGCTCTCTTTCATGGTTTGCTGGATTTCTTTAGTCATATATTTGGACTCCTTTCTCTTTATTTTTTGCACATCTATTACCAGTTTTGATTTGTGGATATCGTTAGGTAACATTTTATGCATATAGCAGTCTATATATTAAGTTGGTGGGCACTTATATTTGAACTCATTCCTTACCCCCCACCCATTTTAGGTATATTGTGTCAGACGTTACATCCTTTTATTTTGTGAATCCCTTGACTGATATTTATACTTATTTTTGCTGCCTTATGCTTCCTACTGCTCTTCTGCTTATAGTCTTTCCTATCCACTCAAAAAGTCCCCTTTAATATTTCCTGTAGGGCTGATTTAATGGTCATGAATTCCTTTAACTTTTGTTTGTCTGAGAAACTCTTTATCTCTCCTTCTATTTTGAATGAGAGCTTTCCTGGACAGGATATTCTTCCCTGAATATTTTTCCTTTCAGCACTTTGAATATAGCATTCTACATTCTGGCCTGCAAAGTTTCTTCTGAGAAATCAGCTGAGAGCTTTAGGGGGTTTCCCTTGTATGTAACTGCTTTCTTTTCTATTCACACTTTTAGAATTCTCTCTTAATCACTGCATTTTCCCATTTTAATTACTATGTATCTTGATGGTGACCTCCTTGGATTGGTTTTGGTGGGTGCTCTCTGTACCTCCTGGATCTGGATTTCTCTTTCTTTCCCCAGATTTGGTAAGTTTTCAGCTATTATTTCTTCAAATAAATTTTCTGCCCCCCTTTTCTTTCTCTTCTCCTTCTGGGATCCCTATAATGTGACTGTTATTACGCTTGATGGTGTTGCTGAGTTCCCTGGCTGTATTCTTATTATATTCTAATTTTTTTCTCTCACTTCTCAGCTTGATTACTTTCCAGTACTCTGTCCTCCAGGTGGCTGATCCATTCTTCCTCTTGTCTATTATTTATTTCAGGTCATGTTTTTTTTATTTCATTTACTGAGTTCATCATCTCTGACTGGTTATGTTTCTTATCTCTTTTTTGGTGCCTTGCTTGAGGTCCTCCACTCTTAAATCTAGTGTGCGTCTTTATGACCTTTACTTTCAATTCTCTATCAGACATATTCTTATCTCCATTTTGCTTAGGTTTCTTGCTATTATTTTCTTTCATTTGGGACACATTCCTCTGTCTCCTCATTCTGTATATTGCTGTTAGGAAAGTCAGCCATATCTCATGCACTTGGAAGTAGCAGCTTTATGAAGAACAGGTCCCGTAGTGCAGTGTCCCCTTTCCCCTGAACCTGGCACTTCAGGGCATCTCCCCTGTATGTTGTAGGCACCTTCCTGTAGTGGCAGAGCTGTGTTTGCCTTCAGTCCTGCCTGTGATGGCTCTCTGCCTGTTGTGGGCAGAGTCTGGTCCCTGTGGTGTTAGTGGGCCAGTCTGGGGCTGCCCTGGGCTTGAGTTGAGTCACACCAGGTGTTTACCAGAGATGAAGTAGCCCCAAACTGCAGGCACTTTCCCTGTGTTGTCCCCTGAGCTTTTGGTGGTGGGCGGGGCCTGCAGTCAGACCAGCTGCCCACCCCAGCCCACTGCTGGGGTCACAGTCAGACTGGCCTATGGTTCTTCTCCCCTCTCCCTTTGGCAGAACTCACTCTGGAGTGGGGCTAGCCCCTGTCTGGGCTGCTTGCACACTCACCCTGGAGTGGGGCTGCCCCCCATCTGGGCTGCTTGCACACTCATCCTTGGAATGGGGCTGGCTCCGTCTGGGCTGCTTTTACACTCACGCTGGAGTGCAACTGGTCCTCATCTGGGGTGCTTGCACACTCACTCCAAAGTGGTGCTGGCCCCATCTGGGCTGCTTGCACACTCATCCTTGGAGTGGGGCTGGCCCGTCTGGGCTGCTTGTACAATCACAATGGAGTGCAGCTGGCCCTCATCTGGAGTGCTTGCACACTCACACCAGAGTGGTGCTGGCCCCGATCTGGGCTGCACACACACTGCCAGGTTTATGATCCTGCTTTGGATGGATTCTACAGGGGTGTATTAGAGGGAGAGGTGCTCAGGAGAATGCAGGGGCGGAGCACAAAATGCCAGCAATATGTTGCGGGAGGGGACATGCAGCCATCCAGGAAAACTGCTGCAGAGGCTGGGGTAGAAGGGGCAGGTCTGAAGATGAGGACAGGGGTGGAGCCAGCTGTTAGCAAGCTAGGTGGACAGTGTTGGTGCTGCCGTGGTTCCCATAGGTGTCCTGTATCTAGGCCGGGGATGGAGGAGGGAAACAGCTCCTGCCAGCCCTTTTGCTCTTAGAGAAGTCTCACAAAGACCCCTGCCCCTCCAGCATGCATTCTTATATTAGTAAATAACCCTCCCCCTCATGTACCCCAGATGTTTTTCAAATTGCTACTTCTGTGCTGTATCTCAAAGGGGCTGCTGGTTGTTCCATCTCTTTAAGGACAGGGATTCAGCTTCCCCTCACCCTCCCAGCTTTCCCAAAGCTTGCTCACTGATTTTTAAAGTTCTAGGTGTTAAGTCCCACTGATTTTAAGAACTGGTGGAGTTGGGGCCCTCTGGGTTTCAAAGCCAAATACTACGGGGATTTGTCTTCCCGGTGTGGGCCCCCTGTGCCTGGCTGGAGTCTGTTCCTCTTCCCTGCCTGTGTCTGTGGACAGCCTCAGGCCCATTTGGTTCCCAGCTGTCTCTGCCCATCCTATCCTCTTTGATGTGGACTCTCATCTACCTTTAGCTGTGGAGAGGCTGTTCTGCCTATTCAGGTCATTTTCTGGGTCATTTAGGCTGACGTTGGTATGATCTAAGTGTCCCCGTGGGACAAGGTGAGCCCGGGATCTTCCTACTCCACCATCTTCCCTGGAAGTCCCTCAGAGTCACTGGCTGATTTGTTCATCTCATCCAGAAACACCGTCCCAGGAACATGCAGACTAACATTGACCACATAACCGGGCACCATGGCCCCATCAAGCTGATGCAAAATTAAGCACCCAAACCCCCAGTAGCTGAGACTGAGTAGGCTCTCGGGCATATTGGGACCTGGCCAGCAGGTGCAAATGGAGCAGCAGGACAGAATTATGCCCCCAGCAGGTGCTTTTCCCATGGGGGAAACCATCGTGAATCTTGGCATCTGTCAACGAGCTCATTTTAGGAAGGACGCTACCCTAAAATAACTTGGAAAAAGAGTGTGATCCAGGCTGCTCCATTTAGGGACAAAGACCCTAAGGACCAGAGGAAAAAAAGGACTTTCAGGACACTCTGTTCCCCCACAGCACACACGGCAGGGGGGGGGGGAGGCTCCGACTGTCCCAGGAGCAGTGGCAGCCCTCCTTACAAATGGGGACTCCCTGAGCTGTGGGCTGCCAGGAAAAGGCCCCACAGTAGGATGCCCAGGCCAGGAGTTCTCCGAGCAGGGCCCAGGGTGGGATGGATGATCTTACAGCAAGTGCATGTCACCAGCGCACTTCGCAGCCCTCACCACCTGTATGTTCACAGATGGCACAGAGCCTGCTCTTGCAAAAAGGGCATCACGTACAAGTCATGGACTTCAGTTTGGGTCCTGGCTTTGCTCTTGACCATGTGATGTTGGACAACCTCTTTGCCCCCCCTACCATGCCTCATTTTCCTGATGTGCAAAATTAGCGCCCTGGGTTAGATCAGCATTTCTGAACACAGGAGAGGAATGGTATGCATTTTAGACTGACTCCAAGGGAGTTGTCAAAGCACAAGGGGGCAGAGGCCTTGTGTGGGATCTGCTTAACCCAAACCAGAGGGGAGCACTGCTGGGGCTCGCTGAGAGGGACCCCTCCATCCAGCTCAACAAGCGTCCTGGAGAATGCTACCTCACCAGGCCACCTGCAGCATCCCTCAGATAATCAAAGCCCAATTTAAGAGCCTCTTTGGGAACTTCAGACCCAAGCCACAGGTTCCTACTTGGCCTCTGACACTTACCTCCAGATACTGTTCATGGAGATGCCACTTTATGTCTATGCAAATACAAACTTCTTCAACATAGTAGCCTCCATCTCTAGACCCGAATTTGGAAACACAGCTTTGATCTGAATAGTTAGTCCTAGCCCAGGCCACATATGTGAAGAACACGAAGGACACGTGTAAAGAGTCCCGCTGCGGTCTCTAGGACACCGTGCACTAGAAGAGGAGAGGCTTCTGTTCACTGCTGCTGTGCAATGGAAAACACAGAGGCTGTCCTCTGCCCCCATTTCTGGCACAGAGCTCCTAAAATCCTTCTCTTGCCCCCAGGGATAAGGGCACTAGGAGCATCTTTTGTTCTAAGGAGGCAAATCTGAGTGGGTTCCTGGATGGCGGCTGGGTGCCAGGAAGCCTGAGCCATGATTGGAAGCTTGGGATTTTCAAACTCACCCTCCACACCCTCTGAAAAGGGGAGAGGGTAGAGGTGAAGTGAGAGTTGGTCCCGCCTATGTGAGGAAGCCTCCATAGAATCCCAATAGCTCAGGGTTCAGAGAAGCTTGAGGGTTGGCGAGCACATCCACACTGAGAGGGTGATATGCACCCCAACATCACAAAGACAGACAATCCTGCATTCGGCACACCTCAGACCTCACCCTATGGATCTCTTCATCTGGCTGTTCATCTGTATCCTTTACCAAATCCTGTAATAAACCGATGAGTGGGTTTCCCTGAGTTCTATGAGCTGTTGTAGCAAATTAGTCAAACCCAAGGAGGGGTCTCAGGAACTTCTGATTGGTAACCACGTCGGGCAGAAGTTGTGGGTCACCTGGAGACCTATCTGCTACCTGCTGTTGGCACCTGAAGTGGGGGACGGTCTCGCAGGACCAAGCCCTTCCCCTCTGGGGTCTGTGTTGTCTTCGAGTAGACAGTAGCAGAACAGAGTAAAATTGTAGCCCGTGCAGCTGCGCAGGAGAACCGTGGCGTGGGAGAACCTCGGTGTGGGAAAACCTCCACCCACCAGGTGACCAGAGTAAGGGGTTGTGTGTGAGCAGGAGGGGAGACACCACAGGGGGGACGAAACCACATCTTTCTTTTATGGCTGCCTCCCCCACACCTGGATTGGGGCCAGGCACACTGAAGCTGCTCAGTAAGTATCTACTGAGAAAATGAATGAATGAATGAGTTTGCCCGTCTTTGTATCCCTGGCCTAGCATTTGTGACAGCTGGTAAATCAGTTCATGAACAAATGTGAAGGATTTCTACACTTCTCAAACCACCTTCACAAATTCTTCATTATTTCCTAGCAGCCATCCAGCCAGCTCTCCCTGCAGACAAAGCAGGGGATGTCCTGCTACCCTGCACCGTATTCCCCAGGTAGATGTGTTCGCTTAAGGACAAATTTTCTCTGCAACCATGTTGGAGCCCTGGGGAATCCATGGTCTGGGAGGGCAGTCCCCCGAGGCATGTCGCGGATTCGGGGCTTCCGTCCACACTCACCAATTAACTAGTGATTTACCCACATTTGGGAGTGTGTAAGGATACTCCACCTTATAAAAAAATTATTTTGGGTGGTTTATCAGAACTTTATAAATAGTGAAAAAAAACAATGAAAATAAAAATTAGGGTCAGAAAATAATTTGAACCTGAATGAAATTTTAAAAAGTTGTAAGGGGGGAAATACACACACACCTGAAGACCTCAGGACTCCAAAGAGCCAACAGTTAGGATCCCCACTTCCCTGAAGTGAAAGTGGGAAGAGAAACCCGGGGCACAGCTCTCAATATCATAAAAAAAGGGTGCACACTCGTCCAAGAAAACAAATTGCCCCTCAACACACACACCTGAAATTGCTCACGGCACAGATCTTAACCCAGCAGAGGATACAGCACAGAACCAGGAGTTGGACTTTTTACTGTAGCCTCCCTCAACAGTGGCTGAGAAACAGCACCGATATGTGGCCCAGAAGAAACAGTTGATGGGTCAGGCAGGGTCTATGCGCTTCCATAATCTCCCACTAAGCTGCCTTCCCCCCAGGGGCCGCAGCAGTCAGAGCACAGGCAAGAGGAGGCCAGGATCCCCAGCAAAGACCAGGCTGCTCTCTCCTGCCTGGATGTCCGTGTTCCTTCCACCTGAAGGTGAGTCTCCATTTGTCCCTCCAGATGCATCTCCGCTCTTCTGCCTCCTGCTCTCCAAAGAGTGCATCAACTGTCCTTCCTCACCTGCTGGCTGTTCGTCACTTTAGGCCAATAGGAGGTGCCCGAGGGAGACCCCAGGGTCCTAGGGGGCACCTACTCCCCGTTCCCTTCCTGCCAGACGATCGTGGCTCAGAGTCTGTGTTCCTCCCGTCAAGGACACCCTAATGACCTTGGGAGCTCTCCGAGATGGCCCTGGGGAAGTGCTCTCTGTCTTGCTGGGACCCTAACTGAGGCAGGAGCCGAGGGACCTCGAGAGCAGGCCAGTTGCCTTTCCTAACAACCAAGTAAATACAGACTCTGGATACATCCCAGCACGTGAGTGGATGACTGGTCCCTGCCTCAACATCCCAGCCGCAGGGCACAGAATTACTTTACCCAGGGAAATTTCCAAAACAAGCAGGACCAGCGACTGGCTGCTTTCGCCGTTCAGTGGAGAATTTTGTTTATTTCAACCCCAGTCACGTGGCTGTGGAATATTCAGTTTTAAACAGCACAGTCTCCCCATGAATTCTCCAGGCTGAATTATTTATACAGCATGTCCCTAAATAACTGAGGCCACTGACCTGCTCTGGGTGGTTATTGGTTATACACGATGAAACTTTGCAAGATGCCTGACGATTCTGGTTTTATTTTTTAAAAGATTTTATTTAGGGGCACCTGGGTGGCTCAGTCATTAAGCATCTGCTTTCAGCTCAGGTCATGATCCCGGGGTCCTGGGATCGAGCCCCATATCAGGCTCCCTGCTCAGTGGGGAGTCTGCTTCTCCTTCTCACACTCCCCCTGCACATGTTTCCTTTCTTTGTGTCAAATAAATAAATAAATAAAATCTTTGTTTTTAATTATTTATTTATTTGATGGGGGGGGCATGAGCAGGGGGAGGGGGCAGAGGGAGAAACAGAACCCCCCAGAGGTTTCCTTCCTTGAGAATGGCAAAGGCCAAGTGGAGGAAGGGGACACATTCTGTGCCAGCCCAGCTGATAGACCAGCGAAATACTGGCTGCTGAAATAAATGATCAGTCGGGTTCTGTTTTCTTCCTATGGCACTGCTTGGCCAATCACGTTTCAAACTGGGAGGGCCTCGTCGTTAAATGGAGGGTATTTTATGAGGCCGAGCCTGGGCATTCCATGTGTCTCTTCCTTCAATCCGTGGTTCTGCATTTCTCAGATCAGTGTTGTACGTGGGGAGCAATTTGGGTGTCAGGCATTTCTCCATCTTTACAGATCGGTTGTACACACTTCTCGCAGGACTGGACCTGTCGCCGTCCTCTCTGTGGACGTGAAGCTGTGTGAGCTCCGTGTAAACACTGGGAGCCGATGCTTTGTGCCGCATGTCAGTGCGGCCCTCTTCCAGGCCAGAAACCTGTTTCAATCAAGTAAGGCTCCTGGGTTAAAGCCTCTCTTGCTTTTTTACCTGAAGCTCAGAGATTTGTAGCTCCTTTTAGGTATTCTTGATGCCTGCCCCCTTGTTCTGGAGTTTGTTGTTTTTAAGTAGAGAGCATATTCTGTGTGCTGCTGATTCATCTTCCTTCTTCTCCCTCTTGGTCCTAAGCGAAAAGTGGCCTTAATAGACACTTCACTCAGCCACTGTCTGAAATCTTGTTCTAAAAATAGAATCAGGGGTGCCTGGGTGGCTCAGTCAGGGAAGGGTCTGCCTTCCTCTCAGGTCATGATCCTGGGGTCCTGGGATCAAGCCCCGCTCTGCCTGCTCAGCTTCTGCCCGGCTGGTCTGGGAGGATGGGAGCCAGGCGTCCCGCAATCCTCATGGGCGACACAACTCACATCAGCAATCGTAACCTCACCACCTGGTGCAGGCTGGCTTGATCCTGCCTCCCTGGGTCTGATTTCTGGAAGTCCTGAGAGATGCCCCCATGGGGGACTCTGTTATCTTTCCTGCTCCCTCTGCATTTATGTGCTTTGTACAGCTGGGATGCCTTCTCAGCCACCTGGCCCCATAGTGACCAGAAGGGGCTGTCAGGCAACACTGCTTAGCCCTTGTCTACTGCCAGCCCTCAGCCTTGAGTCCATACCGCAAAGCCCCCATTCTCCTGCAGCGGACAAATGGATGAAGCCCAGCCAACTGCAAAGGAAAGGACAGGGCAGAGAAGGCCTGGACAGGACTCGGGTGCCAACCTCCTCACTGAACTCATCAGACCCACTGGCAGGGGCACAGATTAGCCAGCAGCCCCCCAGGGACGGCAGTCCACCACCTTGTGTGCAGTCCCAGTCTAGGAATCCCAAAGTGACCCCCACCACCTTGCTGATCTGCCTCAGTACGGACACTGTCTGCTCCAGCCTCTGGCCGTGGGCCACAGACCTAGAAGAGAGGCCTGGGCAAGGTCATGGGCCAGCTCTCTGCTCTCCTCCCAAACCCAGAAATCACTGGTCAGACTCCCAGGCCAATACTTCTGCTTTGCAAGAAGAGGCAGCAGGTCAACAATTCCATGAAAGTGTTGCAACCACGCCACAGACTAAGGAATGCAAACACAGGTAACAACAAGATGTTATTCTACACATATCAGATTGAAAGAGAAATTTAATCTGTGCTGCATACGCAGCTGTCGGGGAGGCAGGAGATGGAAACCTGTTCAGTGCTGCTGAGAACGTGAATGCATACAGCCTGGTAGTCCCAATCTGCAAAGCCCGCAGCCAGCAACCCTAACTCTCAGGGAGCCGCTCATTGAAATGAAGGCTCCACCACAGAGCAGAGGTCCAAGTGAAACACACGCAAAACACTGGAGAAACAGTAAGTGCCCATCAGTAGGAGGCAGCGGAACGGGCCGTGGCATGTGTGCAGCCTGGGGTCCGAGCCACGTGGAACCTAACCTGGAGGGACTTCCTGGCTGCTACTTGGTAAGAAAAGCCAACTGCCAAGAAATGGAAAAGCAAAACCAAGACGCACCCTAAGTACTCGTGTTTGTAGATGAGCATGGGGGTGCCTGTAAAGGGCAAACGCCAGGCTGTTACCGCTGGTGCCCTGAGCACAGTGGGGTGGGTGGGGAATGCTGGCGGGCACTGTGGCTGGAGGAGGCAATTATGCAAAAAAGCAACAAAAACTACAGTTTAATTCGTGGTAGGAAACACAGAACATATATAATCCCATCTGATTCCATTTATGTACAATTATGCATGCGTGCGCTCACAGAAAGATACGTGGAAGTCATCACAGAATGCTGATGGGCCCTATCACTGGATAGTTTCCTCACACCATTCCCGTGCTATTTGTATTTTTATAATAAGCATAAAATATTCATAGAATCAGGGAAATACCCTGCAAAGCTATTTTCCTGGGCTTTTTCATTCCTCTGCTTTTCTAACTATCATCACTCCAAATGCATCACTTCCAACCAAATAAACCACAGCACAGCAGCAACCGCTGACAGCACTGGGCTCACCTTCATTAGTTCTGAGCTGTGTGCTTACATGCGCATGTGCATGTGCATGCCTGGGTGTGAGTGTCTGCCTGCCTGTGTGTGTGCATGTGGGTGCCTGCTCTGTGTGCATGCCTATGTGTGTGCCTGCTCTGTATGCATGTGTGTGTTCATGTCTGCACATGTGTGTTCATGTCTGCCTGCCTGCCTGTGTGTGTGCCTGCTCAGTATGCATGTGCATGCCTGTGTGTGCGTGTCTGCCTACCTGTATGTGTGCATGTGGGAGTGTCTCTTTGTGCATGCATGTATGGGTGTGTGCATGCGTGTGTTTGTGTATGCACATGTGAGTGTGCATACACATACATGTGTCCATGCCTGTGTGTGCCTGCTCTGTGTGTATGTGTATATTCATATTTGCACATGTGTGTGCATGCTTGCCTCTGTGTGCATGCATGTACGTGTGTGTACCTGTTCTGTGTGCATGTGTGCGTTCATGTCTGCACGTGAGTGTTCACGTGTGCATGCCTGCCTCTGGGTACATGTATGCGTGTGTGTGCATGCATGTACGTGTGTGCCTGCTCTGTGTGCATGTGTGCATTCATGTCTGCAATGAGTGTTCATGTGTGCATGCATGCCTCTGTGTGCGTGCATGTTCATGTGTGCATGTGTGCCTGTGTGGGCATGCATGTAAGTGTGTGTGCCTGCTCTGTGTGCATGTGTGTACATATGTCTACACATGTGTGTGCATGTGTGCATGCATATACATGTGTGCATGCCTGCCTGTGTGTGCCTGCCTGTGTGTGTATGCATGTAAGTGTGTGTGCATGCCCGCCTCTGTGTACACACCTATGTGCATGCATGTGTGCATGCCTGGCTTGTGTGTGCATGTGTGTAATATCTCCCTCTCACTCACTTTCTTTCCAGCCCACCACCATCTGAACAAGCCCACAGACAGCTGAGGACCTGGCACCAGAAGGACCCCGCCAAGCCGGTGTCTATACTGAACACATGGGCTCCACACCTACTGCCTTGCTTTCCCAGGAGCCCAGAGCCTCGGCTGGGCTGGTGGGGAGCTGTGCTGTGTCCTAGTGGCACCAGCACGGCTGCACCAGAGAGCCACAGAGTCTTCTCCTCGATTATGATCTCAGCAGCTGGGAGCTGACATATCTTTTCCTCTCCTCTTATTTCCAGGACGACAGTGTATCCGGCCTCTGAAACCCCACGCAAACAGAAAACTGTTGATGAACAGCAGGCCAATTTGCTAGAAGAATTTTGCTGTTGTGTCTGCTTAAATTGGAACAGTCTCCTTCCATGCTCCCCAACCCCCAAACCCCCTCCCCACACACACTGACACAACAGACTGAGTCCCAGAGCCAAAAACAATCAAACACAAGGGCTGCGGTGTTCCAAGCAAGGCGGCGGGGCCAGGCCATGGGGCCCTGGTGATCATCTTCATATGGTTTTGCATAAATGTGTATGTGGGCTTCCAGAGACCTGATTCCCAGTGTTTAGGGTCAAAGTGGTTAGTCTGTGCAACTTCTCGGAAGCGTGCATCCCGTGAGCCTCCCTGCTTGGTCAGGGTGCTGGGACACCACCATCCGCTGATGAGCACTGCTCAGGCGGGAGATCCCTGGCCCACACCCCAGACACAGCATCCCGGGCAAGGACTCCTGCATAGCCCACAAGGACACCCCAGTCTCGGAAGCTGTTGCAGTGTGGTCAGCCTGCCCCAGGTGCTGTTGGGGGTGCTGCTTAGAGGGGATGTGTAGTTGTCATTGATAGGTCATACCCATGGCCCGTGTGAGCACCTCTAGGGCAGGTATTCCACACTTCACTTACTGGAAATTTCTGCCGATGAAAAGGCCTCGAAGATTCTGTGAAGCCTAGGGTACACAGTCCTCCTCCACTTGGATCTGTAGTGCAAGAGAATGAAACAGTGCAGGGCAGGCCAGAGACAGGCAGCGAACCAGCTCTCCCTAGTGGAGAGCCTCTCTGGCAGACTCTGTATCTGGTGCTCTGGACTGGGGAGAACTGATCACTTTGCAATGAACAGAGGGGCCCCTGGGGGTGTCTTTGCTTGGGCCAAGTTTCCCCCGAGTTTCTGCATTTCCAAATGAAGCCAAGTCAAGAGAACCTTATTGGGCTGGAGGTAAATGTGGGGTTCGTTATTCATCCAATAAATGATGTTGAGCATCTACTATGTACCAAGATTTCAGGTGTGTGCCGGAAAAGAGGTTTATGTGGGTGCATTCATTTCCTATAGCTACTGTATCAAACCACTGCAGACATGGACAGAAGAATGCTGAAATGGGTCATGCAGGGCTCAGATCGGATATCAGCAAAGCTGCCTTCCCTCTGAGGCTCCGGGGGAGAATCTGTTTGCTCACCACACCATCTTGGCCCTCCTGCCTCCTTTGCCAAAGGTCCTCTGTGGTTACATCAGGCCCTTCCCCATCTCAGTACCCTTAATTTAATTCCATCTGCAAAGTCCCTTCTGCTACATAAAGTAACAGAGTAGAAGGTGCCAGGAACCAGGCCCTGGGCATCGCTGGGGCCATCACCCTGCCTACAACCCAGACAGCACAACAATCAAGGGAAGTCCACCCACTTCTGAGCTAGCTCCTTGGCTGGAGATTCAGAAAGAAAAAACAGGGAACAAGGGGCCGTGGTTTAGTCACACTGAGGATAAACCACCACCTCTGGGCCTGCCATTCCCCTCACTAACAGAGTGGCTGAGAAACTCCTGGCTCCTCCCAGCCCAGAAAGGAAGAGCATGATCCCACTGTAGATGCCCACCAGGCCTGCCTACTGGTGGGCAGGTGTGCTGCAGGCTAAGAGCTCAGGACGCCCTTGCACGCTGCTCCTCTCTCCTGAGCCAATCTCCGGCCACCTTCAGGGGCTCTGTGACACCAGTGGAGCATGGGGTCCAGCCAGTGCTAAGCTCTGGATCTAAGCTTAGAGGAGGTAGAGACTCCAGCTTTCAGGTTGACCAGGAGTCCCGTGCTGCAGCTCAGCACCGTTGCGGGAGCCCTCCACACTAGGGGGTGAGTCATGACAATGTTAATCCTCATTTCCCATCCCCAGTCCTTATATCTGCATCTCCTCCAGAAACATCCCAGGGGAGAGGAGAGGGGAAATGCAGATAATCCTGCTGAGATAGCTCAAAGATCCCTTTAACAAGCAAACCTCTCCCTGAACCCGATCACTGCTCTTCACTCCTAAATGGCTCTGAAGACTGAGGACTGGCTATTGCTGAACCTGGTGCCAACAGACATTTGATGAATGCGCCAATGAAGGGAAAACACTGTCTATGATCTTTCCTTTGGTGAACTCACCCTTTCCCCCTCATTCCACCAGCACCTCTAGACTGAGACCTCCCAGCCGGACATGTGCACTCCCTCCCCACCTTCCTCCAGACCTCAAGGTCAGCATGCCCGGAAAAGAGCTCATCCAAAAGACCCTGTCCAGCCGTGTAACCAGCACCACTCAGAGGGGTTCAAAGACCTCAGAGATTTTTAACTCATTTCTTATCCACCTGCCACTGATTGCCGCCCCCCGCCCCCATGCCCTGCAGGCTTGCTATGTCCATCTGGGAGCACTGGCTGATACTCTCACTTCTCCTAACATATCTTCCCTCTCCCCACACCAGCTGCTTCCCACCTGCTTTCTCTCTGACCACTTTGCCACCCGGCCACAAATTCTTGGCTCTGGGGGTCTCAGCCCCATCAGCCTTTGTCTTCTTCAGGCCTGGGGTTAGCATATAGTCTCCCAAGTTGTTTTTTTAATAGATTTTTTTTTAGAGCAATTCTAGGTACACAGCAAAATTGAGTGCGAGACGCACAGATTTTCCACAGACTCCCCGTCCCCACCCAGGCACAGCCTCCCCATTATCAACACCAACACAGCCAGACATTTGTTCAACTGATGAATGCATGTCAACACACTAGAAGCGTCCAAAGTCCACAGCTCACATGAGGGTTCAGCCCTGGTGCTGCTCATTCTGAGGGTGGGGACACAGGGCTAAAGACAGGTGTCCACCATTATGGCATCACTCGGAGTCCCTTCTCTGCCCTCGAAGTCCTTGTGCTCTGCCTGTTCACCCTTCCCTCCCCCGACACCAGGCCACCCCTGATCTTTTCCTGCCCCCACAGCTTTGCCTTTCTAGAACGTCACCGTGTGGAGCTTTTCCAGACTGGCCTCTTCCACTTAGTAAGTTTCTTCCCCGTCTTTCATGGCTGGTAGCTTGTTTCTTTCAAGTTCTCCCAAATGTCTGAGCTACACCTTCTCCTGGGGGCTCTGAGGCAGCTCACTGCCCTGGTTCCTGTCGACCTTCAGTCTTGGGTGGGAACTTCCAGACACCGCGCTGGCCATGCCTGACCCAGTCTCCAGCAGCCATGCTTTGCCACCTTCTGCTTACCCGAATCCCCCAGCCTGGGCAGTGCAGCGGGTCAGACATTCCTGTTTCACCTCAGCCCCTACTCAGAGATCATATTCCGCGGACGATGCACGCCAGACTCCTGATGAGTTCTCCCAAATGCATCCTTAGTCTGGACGAATCTGTCCGTCCTTGGCCTCCCATCCATCCATCAAGAAGTGCCAGCCTACATAAAGGCCACCTCTCCATGATGCCCCCAGTCCAATGGGACCTCCATGTCCTGGATGTCCCAGCAGTGACCAATGGGTGCTCAATGCATAGACACAAATTTAAACATGACCGGTTGGCCTGAGGACTGCCCTGCACAGGGCTGAAAATCCACCATGCATGGCCAAGGGCAAGGGATGGTCAGACTGGTGAACCAAACACAGCCGGTGCTCTCTTGTACGTGTTCCGTGGCTTCCCACCACTGGGCTGTTCCAGTCTGACTGGCTCTTCAGGGAAAGGGAGAGTCCTCCGGTTGCTGGGAGTGAAGGGGCGTGGGCTGGGGCATGCCAGCCTTTAGGAGTCCAGGCTGGGACAGATGACATGTAGGGTAGCCACAAGAGCTCGGAGCACGGCGTCGCCTGCCAGAGCGGGCCGCCATCGGGCCTCACTGCCCGCTGTACTTTGGAAATGGGTGAATCGGGAGCACAGAGAGCCAGTGTCAGGCGGTCCAGGACTTGAAAGCGGCGGGGCAGGAGGCCCCGCGTCCCGAGAAGTCTCCTCCCTCTAGTGGCGGCGGGGGGCGCTGCAGCCTAGGAGGAAAGCACAGGTCTGGTGCTGTGACAAGATCAGGAGTCAGCGCCCGCAGCCAGGAGAAACTTATACAGGGAAGGAGAGCAAAGACAGGTGGACAGGGCTTCTTGGGATGCCCTTATCCCTCCTAGAGTCGTTGAGTTGGCTTCAAAGCAGCACATGCATCCAGGTGGGTGTTAGAGCTCACCAGCCCTTGGACGTCATGTGCCCTGAACCCCTTCCCAGCTTCTGGAGTCCAGTCCACCACACGTGTGCCAAACCACCCAGTAGAGGCGGTCGCCATGTCCTCCACACCCTCGGCAGCCCCGGGCAGGCCCGGGCTAGGAGCACACACGGGTCCTGCCTTTGCGGGACTTTCAATCACAGAGGTCCCAGGGTCACCGGGCTCTGCCCCAACCCAAACACCACACCAGAGTCACACGGCCACACCAACACCCACTGCCTGGCTTTGGAGACTCTGTGGTCCCCTGCCCTGACTGGGCTCACCCCCATGTGCCCCAAGCATCCGGCCATGGCCTGGAGGCTGCCGGCCATCACGAAGGCAGGCTCCCCCTTGTTCCCCAAACCCGCCCCTCCTGGCCTGGCTTCCATGACCCCCGGTCCCAGCTGGGCCACTCCAGTCGAGCTGGCCTGCAGAGGTCAGACAGAGCCAGGCTCTGTGTGCCATCTCACTAGTTTCCTAATGTGGAGGAGCCTCTGCGTGGCTGGAACCACTGTCCAAAAGATTGTGCAGCTAAGATGCTGTGTGGCTGCCATTGCTGCTGCTGGAAGCACCTGCGCGACCCCGCGTGTGTCCGCAGCGCACTGCCATCCCCTCCAGGGCCGGCCTGGTCTCACTCCTCAGTTCGTGTATGACGGCTGAGGCAGAGGAAGTGCGTTTGAGGACAGGAGTGTACGAACTACCACCTCAGTGCGCACCCCGCACACACATGCCCAGCGAGCGCGCAGACGGCCTGCAGGTGCCACTTCCTGACTTGTGTGTCCAGCTGCCCGGACAAGTGTCCCTTCAGAGCCCTCTTGGACATTCCGGCCCAGAGCAGCCCCGTTCACAATGCCCCCCTTCTCCTCCTGCCTAACCCCCCAGAGGGCCAGGCTTTCTGTGCCAAGATGAAGGACCAACCACGTCTCACTTCCCTTCCACTGGAGCTACTCAGAACACATGCAGCTCTGGGACCATGAGAAATCAGAGACACTGACCATTCTGCTTAAAAACAAACAGGGGTGCCTGGAGGGCTTAGTCGGCTAAGCGTCCGACTCTTGATTTCAGCTCAGGTCATGATCTCAGGGTCATGGGATCGAGCCCCACATCTGGCTCCGTGCTCAGGGGGAGTCTGTTTGTCCCCCTCCCTCCACTCACTTGCTCTCTCTCTAAATAAATACATCTTTTAAAAATTAATTAAAATAAATTAAAGATAAAAGACGAATCTGTAGCTACAGAGCACAGAGAGCTTGAACCGGTTCCCAACAGGCAGACCACAGTGAGGATAGTGCAGCACATGGCCAGGGCTGTGCTGGGGGGCAGGCAAGCCTGTCTTGGCCATGCACTCCCTGTAAAGTGCCTCAATTTCTCAACAGAAAAACAGATAACTCTAAGATCTACAGTAACAGAATGCCAGGGACACGAGGTCCCTGCCAGTAGAACGGGCCCCAGATGGGTCAGTGCTCCCCCAGCACTAGCGACCTCCACAGTGATGCCCACCCTCCCCTCAAGGGCGCCAAACAGCCACGTAAGTAAAGGATCACTGACACACTCCCATGTCCAAACAGCACAACCAGCGTTCCTGCCCAAACCACAGTCCCACAGGCAGGAACCATCAGAACTGGGTGTCAGGTTGCCAGTGACTCGCATGCGCCCAGGAGCTGGAGATCCGCTGATCTAGAAGAACTGGAAGGAACACTCAGACACAGGTGACAAACACCTCCTACAGCAAACGCTCGAGCAACAAGCAGCAGCCTTCCCAGGGCAAGCCGTCTCTCACCAACCACGCACCACCCACTGACGGACAGACGGACAGTGGCCACAGGTGTCCCCGTGGGAGGAGCGCAGGTGCTCAGCCTTCTTGACAAATCAAACAGCACAGCCCGGCTTCGCCCCTCCAACAACCTGGTTGCTTTCTGTTAACTAGTCCTGGGGAAGGAAAGCGGGAGCCCGGCGGCCTTGGGAATCCGCAGAGGTGGGGACAGGCCAGCATCCCATCCTGCAAGAGATGCCAACGTGTGACCAAGAAGACGGCAGGGGTGCTGTGGGCAGTGGCCCGCAGGCTCTGACAGCCAGCCCCCTTCGCTGGGGAAATGCACTGGTGCTCAAAAGAGGTCCTGGGATCCAGCAGAGGCCCTGAGACCCGGTGGTCATCACCATCTCCCCCTCTCACATCGTGTGTGCCTGGCTTCCTTTGGGGCCCGAGAACTCGGTGTGTTGGGCCGTGCTGGTGGCTGCACAGGGAAACCAAGGCGGGAAGGTGCCCTCTAGGCCTTAAGTTTCTATGGACGGGACCAGGGACGGAGAAGTGAGGAGGCACTGTCCAGAGTGGCTACAGGCCCCGACACTGTCCCCAGAGGACAGTAACAGTGGGAACCCCAGAGGGGCCAGTGGGGGGAAGGGTGCTGAGTGGGTCCTGGGGGCACAGGTACTTGTGTTTGGACACTGTTCCCGGGAGGTGTCTGGTGGGCAACGGGGGGCCTTCCCATCCACTCCCCTCCCCTGTAACAGTGCCTAGCCTGTCCTGCCTCAGGCTGAGCCCCTCGCCAGGGAGGAGGAGCTACAGGTTAGGGTGATAGCCAGGGGCGCCCTGGTCACTGGGAGGCTCAGCCCAGGCCCAGGCTATCCCCTCGGCGCCTTGAGGAGCCCAACCCCAGAGACACTGAAGAGAGCTCAGAGGCCGGTGGGAACCGAACCTGCCTGAGCAAGGAGACAACACCGCACCAAGTGAAATAACTCAGTGTGACCCTGTGACCGAAAGCCAACGGTTTCGCAGGAACCTGCCACCTCCACCTGTCCTCACGGTGGCCCTCCCTCCTCCACTGTCAGACCTGCCACCTGCGAAATGACCAGCAGGGACCTCCAGCCCATCTCAACCGCCTCTGCTCCGTAAGGACCGCTCAGCCCTCCCTCGGGTGATGACACACATGAAGGACATCTTGGCTGCTGGTGACCTATATCCCTTGGGCTCAGGGCCACTCCCATAACCCCTGGTTCACAACACAGCAGGCAGGGCTGGAAAGCGTTTCAGAGTCCCTCGGTCCCCCAGGCCCTCCCACCCTAGGCACAGACACCCCAAGCGGACAGCAGCTCAGGAAGGCGGTGGGGATGCTGAGGGGTAAATACATGATCGCCCCCCACTCCTACACAGACCAGAGGACTTGGGTGGGGAGCAGGACAAGGGGATCCCATCCAGGAGTGAATCACAAAATTGTCAGCTAGTAGGACATCTTCTACTTGAAAGTCCACTTCAAGGGGAGGGCAAGGCAGCGGCCATTCCTGTTGAAGACAGACGTCAGAGACCAGCGCTGTTCACAAGACCCCGCCTCCATCCCCAAGGTCCTTGAGGGGAGGGGAGGGGAGGGAAGGAGAGTCTTGAGGGGGAAGGAAAACTCACAGACCAAAGAACCAAGAGATCACACTTCCTCTGCAAGACAGTGAGCCTAAAAGGAGCTGTGAGCAGGGGTCGGGGGGGTTGGGGAGGGTTGGGGACACGTGTGGGACTGAACCTCAGTACTGAACACAGCAGAGAGGAGAGGAGGGTGAGAGACCTCCCGGACCCCCCCTCCCCCGCCAAGACTTTCTGAAGAGCAACACTGGGGGGGAGGGAAGGGGAGGCTGGTCAGGCAGCCACGGGAGCCCCTGACCCCGCCACCGCACCTCTTCCAGAGCAGGAAACGGAGGCTGGTTGCAAGGAAGGGAAGAGAATCCACCTGGCTGTGGGCACAGGCGTCCTGGGGGCAGGGCTGGCCCCAGGCTCCCCAGAATCTCCCGGTCTCCCCAGCAGACATCACGACCCTATCTCCGGGCAGCTCAGCCTCCCGGGACAGGCTCTGTGCCGTCTCTCGAGGTTAACGGAGCTCCATTCCCAAACGAGAAAACTGGCCTGATGACCTCAGGTCCCTCTTGCTGTCGGGATTCCAGCACTGCCTGATTGTGTGACTCCATCCCAAACACATCAACAAGAAGGACACCAAACCCTCCATCTGCCCTGAATTCAGGAGGAGTGTCACCCGCCGAGCACACCATAGCCCACAAGCCCCTTAATAGCACAGCTGAGCCCTTGACCCCAAATGCTTTACTGCCTTTGGTTTTGGTTTGTTGTATTGATTTTTTTTCTTGAACGAAATGCCCCCCCTTGGTGTTTGACATAAGAAAGGGGACCCAGGAGGCATCTGGGTGGCTCAGTGGGTTAAGCCTCTGCCTTTGGGTCAGGTCATGATCTCAGGGTCCTGGGATCAAGCCCTGCATTGGGCTCTCTGCTCAGCAGGGAGCCTGCTTCCCCCCCCCCCCCCGCCTGCCTCTCTGCCTACTTGTGATCTCTCTCTCTCTCTCTGTCAAATAAATAAATAAAATCTTTTTTAAAAAGAAAGAAAGAAAAAGGAAGAAAGAGGACCCAGAGGGAGGGAGTCCACGAACTAAGAGCCGCTCCTCACAGCCAAGGTCTCGCAGGGACGTGGCCAGTCACTCCTCTGTCCCTGTGGCCTGTACCCTGCCCTTCTCCCAGTGCTCGGCGGGTCCCGTGGCTGGGGGACTGACTTCTGAAAACAACACGCTCCTCCCAGAGCCACAGAAGAATCCTGCCATGCCTACCTTTATTTGGCTCCTTCATGACGATTCTAGAACGCAGGAGGAGCTAATTTTAACAGAGGAGCCGGCGCACAGCCTCGCTCTGAGCCAATACCGTCACCTGTCCCCTTGGGAGACAACTGATGCTGCCTCCCGTGTACAGAGCAAAACAGCTTACTCCTCTACAGTGGTGGAAGTTGTCGGCTTTGCTAATTATGCGACAGTGGCTCCGGGTAGGCACGCAGAGGGGGTACATTCAGTGGCTGAGACAGGGCTTGGGAGGGGCCTCCCACACTCGGCTCTGGACGAGGCAGAAGACAGAGGCCGGGACAGTCAGATGAAGCCCAACCGTGTGCCACAGAGGCATGTCACATGGCCCCCATGGCACACTTCAACGAAGAGATGGTGGAGACCCTCCTGAGGAGCAGTGGATAGTCATCCCCCGGGTGGGCCAGTCTCATGGCCACAGCAGAGCTGCTGCACATCCTGTGGCGTGAGCTTCTGCAGCTCCCCTGGGCTAACACAGCATAGCGTCCGTGGCCCCAGGAAGCTAACCTCTGCTTTAGGGACAAGCTCGCCTTCTCTGAGCACAGGGGAGGGGACAGAGACGCTGGAGAGCTCAGGGAGGGAACATCCTCCCGTTCTGGTCACCCAGCATCTATGCCCCCTTTCACACCAGTCTGATTTCCCACCTGAGCACCGTCCCAGAGGGAGGGAGAATCCAGGTGCCTGGACAGTCCATGACATTTCCCACTGCTCGGTGCTGCCAACAGGGACACCACCCAAGCCGAGCCTAGGAGACTCTCTATCCTCAGAAGCAGCGATTCTAGGACGGGGGGCGGAGGGCCAGCGACCTAAATCCAGGGACTTCTGTGTCAAGTCTTGTTCTGCAGATCTGCCACCCCACGCACTGTATGAGCCCTCCACCCATGCTCCTCAGAATCCCTGTGCTGATTATGGGGGGGGGGGGCAGAACCAATCTCTAAAACCTCAGCCAATGTGTTCCCTACATGGAAGACCATCAGAAAAAAGGCCACCGTCGGAGGACAGGGAAGAACAGGGTGCAGACCACAAGCCACAGGAGAGCTGGAGAGGACCCCAGAGATCGCTGTGTTAGGCACCCTCATTCTACACATGCACATCATACACCCGCATGCACATGCTCACACACGTGCACAGACACGCGGGCACACACCCGTGCGTGCGCACATGTGTACATACATGCATGCCTGTGCGCGCTGCCCGGGGAGGTGCAGGGACCGGGCACACACAGAGCAGTGTGTGGAGAACGCCGCTCAGCAGCAGTGCCCACTCAGGGGGCGGCCAGCCCTTTCTCAGGGCATGACTTTGGGGTCTCCAACTGTCAGCCAGGGAGGGAAAAGGGTGTCAAGACCAAACACATGTCTCTCCAGTCATTTCCCTGCACTCAACACACACGCTTTCCTGGCGAGCTCTCATTTCCCTCCGCATCCTCCAAGAAACAGCATCCTGGGAAAGTCACGCTCCAGTCATGACGAAGGGGCTCGAGGTGCCGCGCATCTGGTTCGATCCCAACCCCAGAGAGGATTCTGCATGCTCTGGGAGACCGTCCCCTCCACCTAGCCCCCACTGCCACCGCTCCCTGCTCCCGCTCCATGGCTGTCACTGCACCTTCCCTCCCTCACAAAGCCGCTGGCATCAGCTCTTGGCCACCATGGCTCAGAAGCCCCATCGCCAGCAGGATCTCCACCCAGTGACCTGCCCAGGACAGGCGACAATGGGAACAATCAAAGCTCTGAAAGGGTTTTGGGCAGGCCCAGGGGATTCACAGGGCCCACACCATTTCCCAGCGACCACACAGAAAGGAAGCAGGGGATCATCTGTCTATCCGTTCAGTGTAGAATTGAACGGTTGGCACAAACGTGTCCTCTTTGGCCCTGGTCTGCCTACAGCTGCCACAAAGCCTCCCCAGCTGGCCGTGCCTCGGGCCACAGGGCTTGATCTCCGCATGCGCACGTCAGGACAGGCCCCTCAGCCCACAGCGTGCCCGAGGGACAAGGGGCGCAGCGGGCACCCTGGAGTCATCTCTTGCCGGCTCAGGGTTCCCCGCACATCCGGCCTCACACCTCTAATTCCCCCTTCCTCATCTCTGCGCTCCATGGGGCTCGAATCACCGGGCTGTCTCCATGCCCGCAACCCCTGCTGTTGCTAATTCCTTTTCTCAATAAGCTCACAGAACACATTTAAATATTTTTTTTATCCAGGAGACAAATGTCTCTATTATATAGGGGACCATCTGGGCTGCTATAGCTAGCTGGCTATGTTGCTATCAACTCTTTTTTTAGGGTTCATGAATCAGTTGCCAATAAGAAAAAAAAATAGGAAGTCAGCTCCAAGATTCTGCTTTCCTCCCCTGCATTTTTCCCCAGCAGGAGAGCTGGATCCGAGCGTCCAAATGGACCCCGGGCAGGCGCGACAGCAGAGTTACCTAAGGCGGCTGCTCTGGAAATGTCAGCCTGCAGTTCCCCTCGCCTAGGGGGAGGGATGTGGTGGCAGCTAACTTCCCAGCCCTGGGGCCCTCCAGCTGGGCTAAGTAATATTGTGCAGCCTCCGACAGATCTAGGCTCCATGCCAAGGAGAAGGAACAAAAGGAGGTCAAAAGCAAGAGAGGAAGAAGGGCGGGAAGGAAGGAGAGAGAGCTCACGGCCTGGGAGCCCCTGACGCCTTGGACTCATCACCCAGCACACGCCCAGGAGCACCCAGCCCGCAGGAGCACCTGTGGGGGGCGGTGCAGAGCCGGGAGCAATCCCGGAAAAGAATATGAATGGAAAGCCAGAGGAATGGAAGGAGGGGGACATATTCCACAGGGATTCCTGGTGCCCTGGCCTGCGGTTCCTCCTGCAATGGGAAGGCTGGACGTCGGGTATGATCCCGTCAGAAACGTGAGCCCAGCGCCAAGGACCCGTTACAGCCCAGTCTGGCCGGGCGGCGTCAACCCCAGCCCAGACTCAGGCAGTTCCAGGCGTTGGCCACCCGCAGGCAGGCTCCGGCTGGGGCTCTAGGCCGCAAGCCCCCAGGTACGGAGAGTCGGGGGAGGTGTATGTCTCCACCGCCCCCACGAAGGCAAACCCCCCTCCCCCCCAGCCCACATCCACCACGAACCCTTCCCCCAGCGCGACGGAGAAAAGCAAATCCATCCTCCCTGAAGGTCTGGCCAGGGAAGTGAGGGCTTGACCCTGCTAGGGAATATTTTTGGTGGTGGTGCTAACTGTGTGCATGTGTGAGAGACACAGACACAGACAGACAGAGGGCAATTACATTTTTATAAACCTGGGTTGGTGTATTTTTTTTAACCACTTTTGTGACTCAAGGTAGCTCAAGAGAGCTAGAAAATAAAGCCATTCTGTGAATCGCTCATGAGCTGACAGTCCCCTCCCCCCCCCCCCGCGCCCGCCCCTCCCGGCCCCGGTGAGCCCCCCAGGCCTCCCCCTCCACCCTTGGTAGCCACCAAGGCCAAGCGAGCCTCTGTGGCCCCCACCCTGTGAGAGCAGAAATTCAAGTTGGGTTTTATTGAACAACAAAATTTTCACCAGATCCCCTGGGTCCTCACTCCGGTGTGTGTGCCCATTCTCAGGCAAATACTTTTGTGTCTTCCTGAGGAAGCCTCCTGGGGCCCTCTCCCTGGTCAAAGCCAAGAGCCGCTTACAACTTCTGACGACGAGGACCCAAAGCTGAGACTTGAAAAGATAGTCTTTCACCAACTCGCCTAGAAGACTTGAGGGCTCCAGAGTAACGTAACAAAACGGAGTGGGCATTTCAGCCCACGAGTTCACCGGGGCAGTCGTAGCTGTCATCGGTCCCGGAAGAAGGCAGACAGAGGCCACTGGCAGGGGCCAGAGGTCAAGACGGGGCCCAGAGCCCACGCAGCCAAGGCTGAGGACTGAGAGAGGTCTGCCCGTGGAAGTAGGGGAACCACAGAAAGTAAAGAGAATCCCCACGGACCCCATGTCTCCGCTTCTGGGTATGCACGCAGAAGCAGGGAAAACGGAGCATCAGAGACCCCCGGCCACCTGCTCACAGAAAGAGCACAGGTGGACCCAGCGGAGGAAGGGATGAGCAAATCGGAAGACAACGGGATGCTCTCCGACCGCAAGAAGGAACAAGACAGCACCTGCCCCCACATGGAGGAGTCTCCAGGGCACCGTGCTCCTGAGCCAGGCAGCCAGATGGACGGACAGGACTCACTTGTACAAGGCACCGAGAGCAGCCACGTTCAAAGATGACAGGCAGGATGATGGCGTGACGGGGGCGCCAGGGCTGAGGAGCCTGAGGGTGGGGGTCAGTGTTTCATGGGGACAGGGTGAGAGAATGAGAAAGTTCTAGAAGTGGACAGTAGGGATGGTGGCGGAATGAGGTGAACACACTTAATGCCGCTGAGATGTCCGCTTAAACATGGTTGGAAAATAGTCAATTCTATGTGACATATATTTTGCTACAATAAAAAAAAAATGAAGTTAAAACATGAGAGGGGCAGAGCAGTGCCTAAAGGAGAAACCACCAGTTGGGCAGCCAGGCCGACGTGGAGAAAGGCCAGCCATGGGCCAGAACCACAGAAACTTGGGGAGCTTGACCAGGCAGGCTGAGTCTGGGCCAAATAGTTCCATGAGGGCAGGGGACAGGGCCACCCTGCCCGGCTTTGCACCCCGGACTGGGGCCCTGTGCCAGTTCTGGGAAGATGGAGGCTCAAAGATCCTGGAGAGAGACAACCGCACGCCTCATTTGCAAGCACGGCCTGGGGGTCAGTCGGGGATGGGAGGCCCTGTTCTCAGAGGCCCATCCGAGGGGGTGCCAGGGCCCGCGGTGCCGAGCCATCCCCTCGACGACTGTGCATGCCCACCGGCTGCTAGTGCTCCTGGGACTCTGCGGCGTTGGCCTGGCTTGGAGCAGGGGGAGCAAGGCCAGCGCTTGCTGCACCACACCCTTCCTGGGGGCCGGCCACCACCGTCCCCAAAGCCATAGGCAACCTCTTCTTCCAGGGTCTTCTAGACTCACCACCCAAACAAGGAGAGGAGGTGACTGTCAGAGCCACCAAGCACAGCTGCGCTCCGCACCTGTTCACCGCGTCCTCCTAGGTTCTACGGTGTGTGATGGGGACGGCAGAGCCTGCCCTCCCTCTGCATTGATCTCACTGACAGCGGAGCCAGCAGCCTGAGCGGCGCGCCAGCCCCGGGTCACGCCGGTGCAGGGGCCAATGAGCCCCACGAGCTTTCCTGGGCGTCATGTTGGGCCAGCACGAGTGGCTTGACCACGACGAGACGGGACCCATACGGAGGAAGAACACACGGAACTTAGGTCCACAAGGGAGGAGGGGGAAACGCACATAGGTGGGCGCCATAAGACCTACCCTACCTGTGGGGTGGGGTGTGAGATGGACGCTGAGCGCGGAGCCATGTGGCACCTTCCTGTGAGCCCGCCATGCCTTTGGCCAGGAGGAGCCCCCCACCCAGACCAGGACGTCCTAACACCCAGGACCCCAGACCTCCAGAAATGTCAGAAACTTCATTAACGTCTCCCAGCTTCATCTTGATTTCTGTATCTTTTGCAGTGGTTTTCGGTGGTTTTCGCTCAGGCTTTATTTTATTCAGCATGCAAGAATGTCTCGCGCTTTGCCACTTCTATGTCACATTAAAAATATTCACCAGCCTCATTGTTAGGTTCCAGATTGGTATTCAGAGACCAATTCAGGATTTAATTGTGCACTTGGAGCTTTCAGTAACCTTTATGGGAATTAATCAGACTCCAAGAGCTGCTAAAAGATGTTCTGGAAAGTCTCGGTTCCCCATGTTAGGACACAGGGGTCCTGGCTGCGAGCAATCCCAGATACTAACCACTTCCCGTCCGGCAGAGCTGGGTGCACAGGTCCCATGCACTGCCTCAGGGCTGGAGCAGAATACACTCAGCCTCTTTAAATGGACACAGCCCCTGTCCCTTTCTGACAACCTCCCTCCACCAGAAGACCAGCATCTCACCAGGAATCCAAACGGCAGAGACATCAGGCTAGAACCTCAGATCCGCCTTATCTAAGCTACAAGGGGACTGTCTGCACCCGGGCATCACAGGAGGGGAGGATGGCGCATCTCACCATCACCGCTGATCAAAAATGGGTGTCCCCAGACGCTGTGGGGCTGCTGTCTGCATGCATAAATCATCCCAGCCAACATCATCCTGTCTATCTGACAACCTATTCCAATGGCTCCCTCCCTCCTCACCTCTCCTGTTCAGAACCCTAGCCCAGAGTGGCCCTCCAGACTTGGGTGCCCCGTCGAGTGTCTCCCCCACCCCAGGGATGCCGGGCTGAGCTCAGATGTGCTCCTACCACCCGGCCAGGCTCCATGAGTGCACTTTTAATAAGCACCAGATAAATCGGGGAAACCATTCACTGAGGAAGAGTCTGCGGACCTTGGCTGGTGCAGGCAATCACCCAGATCCTGGATTTGTGTCTTCTACCCTCCCTGGGCTCTGACCATAGAGACACTTCTGTGGAGGGTGAGGGGCACCTCAGGCTACAAGTGAGGGTGGTAGTTCCTGCCCCAGAAGGGCTAACAATCCAAAGCAATCCCTGGGGACGAGTGCAACAGAGGGGCTCAGACCAGGGTACCAGCATGGCGGGGTCAGGGACCAAGACAGCCAGGCATTGCTGAGGACAGAGGCTGGGACGGGGCAGAGCCACTGAGCTCTGCTGAGCTACAGGACAGCCCGTGCTAGGAACTACAAGAAGCTGAGAATGTCGGGAACATTGAAGCCAAGTGGTCAAAGCATGACCTAGGCCCAGACCCTGCAGGCCCTAGCAGCCAGAAAAAGTGTTTAGTATGAGGATGACATGAGGAGCTCAAAAGTTCTCTCCTAGAAGCTGGGGCAGGGAAGTCATTCCGGTGAGATTTAACCAAGGGTGCTGCTCCAGAAGGGGCGTGCATCCTGAGAAAGGGCAGGAGAAGGCCTGGGCCAGGTGTACGTGGGGCAGCCAGAGGCGACACTAATGGACTAACGGGCACTGCAGGCAATCACTGGGGTGGAGGAGGGCACGACCCAGGCTGTGGGGCAGATAGCCCCATACACGATCTACGGGGTCAAGGGCACTGGCACTTTGGGATGGGGGCAAGGGAGGAAGAGCCACAAGGAGGATGTGGGCCAGCACCTCGAGGCCATGGACACACCACGGAGGAGTCCTGTATGGCATTGGGAGACTGGTCACCTGAGCCCAAGGCCATGGACAAGCCACAGTGGAGCCCTGAATGGCACTGGGAGACAGGCCACCAGAGCTTTTGCCGAGAGCAGAGCCAAGAATAGGCGGGGCGCGAGGCAGAGCCAACGGGAAAACACATTGCCTTAAATAAGGTGGTTAAGACACTCAAGTGGCAAAACGCTAACATTTGCTGATTCTGGATGGCGGGAGCAGAAGGCTTTTCAGTCTTGGTGCTTTTCTGAACATTTGCTACAAGAATAAAGAGGGAACGGGGAGGCAAAACCAGTCTGCAAAGGAAAAGGCCGGCAGCATCGGGAGGGCCCAGCACAAAGCAGCTGGCCTGTGAGTTCAGGGACAGCAAGGATGGACCAGCGGAGGGCAGCGGCTGAGGACACAGGAGCTGGGGGCCATGATGGGTGATGTCCCCTGGGAGCCCACAGGGGAGGGGCTGGCCTCCCGACGGGAGAGACGCTTCTGAGTCCAAGAGGGAAGGAGACCGGTGCTGGCAGACTCAGCAGCTCGGGGACGGGCCAGGTGCCCAGGTGTCCCTGCCAGTAACCCCACCTTCTCTGTCAACTGGAATTGAAGTCTGGGAGAGGGTATGGGGCTTTGGGGGCTCTGGGAAAATGCCAAGGATCTGGAACAGCATCACGAGAGCTGAAAGAACCGGCCAGGAGCCTGCTGGAGGTCCAGGACTGAGCCATACATCACCCGCGCCAGCAGCCCTGGGCACAGGCAGATGGCAGACAGGGGCCGAGTGGTTTCCTAGGGGACCGTGGGCACAAGGGACCAAGAGCCATGGTGAGAGTTGGCTGGAGGTCGGTGAGGTCCGGGGGCACAGGGTGGAACACAGGAAACGGTCCTGGTCACACAGGGCCTCGACCAAACAACAGAATGTGGAGGGCCCTGCCCCCTCCCCCGGAAAGGTGGGAGACACAGAGGAGGCCCATGACTGTGACAGATGCCAGGGCCTGGCAGGACCCTGGGGGAGTGGCCGACAGAGGCAGAACGACATCCCAGGGAGAGCTGGCAAGGGCTCTAACCGCCCAGCACATTTCCAAAGGAGCGGGGTGCCAGGGGAACTGGTTTGCTGACATACTGGGAGGGGGAGCAGCAGAAGGCGAGCGTAGGGGAGACCCCCGTGCAGAGCCGCAGGCAGGGGTACAGTTGCTGGACAGGAGAGAAGCCAGGTCACCAGTCCTCGTGATTCAGGAGGGGACTCTGCCCAGCTGGCTTCAGGCGTTACCTGGCAAAGGCTTCCCAACAGTCTCTGCCTTTACTGTCTGTTCAGGAACGCAGACCTCAAAGTCAAATGTCACAGTGCGCCCCTCCCCCACAACATCCCACCCAACCAGGCCCCGAACGTCACCAAGCAGTGGGGATAGGGCCCAGTGCCTCCTTGAATTCTACACCCTCCTTCCTCTCTCCAGCCTGAGTGGGGGCAGCGGACAAACCAGAGGCTGGAGGCCGTCAACAGCCAGGGGACACGAGGCAGCACTGATGTCACCGCTTACTGAAGGCACGCTTTCCGGGAACAGCCAGCACTTGTCCCCAGGCTATGCCCCACAAGAGAACTGCTAGGTTCGAGATGGGCCCTCACACCTCTGCTCGTGGCCAGTCTTCTGTTGTAAAAGTAACAGATTCCAGGGTTCCAAAAGGCCAGGCTACTGCAGAAAATGCATGTGCTCAAACCACCCAGGGAACAATCCCAGAGAAGTAGCCAGAAGCCAATTCAGAAATGAGTCACCATGTCAGCCAGAAGAGAACAAGAAATCATCCCCGGGGTATTTGCTGAGCCCCTTGCACAAGCCCAGCAGTGCCCTTCAGCTCTAGAGAACTAGGGGGACCCCGATAAGGGGGAGCTTCCTTCCGCACCCCACATCGGGCATAGAGATGCCAGAGGGCACAGGCCGTCCCTGGCAGAAGGGAGCGTCGCTGACCTCTCAGCTCCGCCTGCTGAGCAGACCAAAGTGGAGTCCTCCAAAGCCAGGCCAGTCCAACCCCAGGCAGCCCACCACATCACGTCAACTACGTCCTTTCTCCAGATGGAAAAGAGAGACTGGGAGGGGCACCAGGTCCCCAGGGCGGGATCTGCGGCAGGCTGGGACTGGCCGCCGGGCTCCACCAGGACACTGTCCTGCCCAGCAAAACTGCGTCTCGTCAGTACGTGCTGTTATCATCTGCTGGGGCCCCTGCAGGCCCTCCCACAGCAAAATGCTGTCCGGAGTCCAAAGAAATATTATCAGGAATTCATTTTATTTGTATCTTGTCAAAATTCAGAGGCCTTACAAGTGACTCTGTGTATTTAAATAACAAATGAAAAAAAAAAAAAAAACTTTGAAAGCTAAAAATCTGAAATGGGTCTTTGATCCAAGAATGGTTTCATCTATATTTATATAAATGCGACCGCCTGCAAAAGGCCAAGGCAGAGCTGAGTGTGCTCTTGTCAGTAAACACTGTTCATTTTATATTGTCTGGAAAGAGAAATCATTTCACATTTGAAACTCTTCAGAACACCTTGCTTCCTCCTAAACATCCATATGCAATTTTTTTTAATTTATTCATTTGACACAGAGAGAGAGAGATCACAAGTAGGCAGAGAGGCAGGCAGAGAGAGAGGGGGAAGCAGGCTCCCCACGGAGCAGAGAGCCTGATTTGGGGCTCGATCCCAGGACCCTGAGATCATGACCTGAGACAAAAGCAGAGGCTTAACCGACTGAGCCACCCAGGTGCCCCCATATGCAATTTTTTAAGATACATGGATATGTAATGTTTGGAAGAAGAAACCCCCAAATCTTTTCTGGAGAACATGATTAATGGTGACTTTGTTCCATATATGTATGTTCAAATTTTTCAGCAAGGAACCTGTATCATTTTATAAGCAGAAATACTAGATTTTTAAAGACTGAAATAGGATCTCCTCTTTTTTCAAAGGATATATAATGTGTCAGTCGTTTCTGTTGTTATAACTCCAATCAGAAATTCTGGACCCAAATATTTCATTTATACAGAAAGGTAATCCACTGTGTAAAAACATTAGCTACTATTATCAAAGTTAAACAAGCCAAAGATAGTGACTTGAGTTAGAAAGACGACATGGGCACACCAGGCTCAGGTGCGGCTCAAATCCCAGCTCCAGCACACACCAGCTGTGCAACCTCGGGCAAGTTTCATGACCTCTCTGATCCACAGTTCCCTGGATCTATAAAATGCCAGCTGTGAGGAATGAAGGACTTCCAGGAGCAGAAACCATGTGCCTGAAGGCATGCACAGCCACACACACACACACACACACACACACACACACCCCAAAAGAAAATCACACCCTCACTTTTATTCTGAATGTTCCAAATGTGGCAAATAGTGGTTGATTAAAAAATTAATCTGCCATTCAAATTCCTTTCATTTGAAAACAGATGCAAATAAATTTTCAAAGTAAAACACAAGACCGGAAAGCAATGTGGATATGGCCACAACCCCCTTTCCCCTGGGCCTCCAGGGGAAGTAAACACCTAGAGGGACATGTGACAGGTCCTCACTGAGTGCCTAGAACTGGCTGGTGGGACTCGGTCCTTAAGTGGTAGCTACTATCATTCCCTCTAGGAAGGCGTGTATCATTAAGTAAGTGCCGTCTTCCTGTCTTAGAACCAACACACAGCGACTGGCAGGATTTTTAACTGTAGTATATTGCTAAGTGCACCTTGTATTCTCTGGGGATGTTACAATAAGCTAAGCAATCGATATGGCTTATCAGATCAAAAAAATATATAAGGAAGATAAGAAGCCAGCAAAGCAAACGCACAGCCTAAACTTTCATGGAAGTAATTACCACCCTATTGGCAACACCCACACACACCACATGTGCATCGATTTCCCCTTTCAATGCTTGGGAGCCAAATCAACATGGGGAGGCTCTGGGCTGTTTGATTCTGAGGCAGCGGGAAGGAAAATATACAGGAAAGAACAGAAGCTGGAGACTTGGCCACGCTCTTCATAATCGGAATTCAAAGAGCACAGGTTCTTTTTATTATCAGAAACTGGAATCTTGACACGACACTCCCACTGGGAAGCTGGTCAGGACCCGCCAGCATTCGAACTATTCCCCGGACAAGGGGGTGCGCGCCTGAAACCTGAAGGGAGGCTGACGGGAATCACCCCACCGGCCAGCTTCGATTCACAGGTCAACCAGCTGCACACACCATCCACTTAATTAATCTGCTCTTGAATTATTTATTATCTTCCCTGAGGGAGAGGAAATTCTTCTTGCTGGTTACCTGCTCTGCTCCTGGGGCTGACAGTTTGATGGAGCTCACGGCTACCCGCCACCCTCTGGCCAAGACAAAAACATAAAGAAACAGCGGCTGAAGTATTGCCGAAAGGGGAGTTGTTAGCCTTCTGGAATCCGAATAACTCCCCAGATCCGGGGAAACACAGAAAGCTCCACTGAAACACACGGGCAGGTACGTGCCGCACTGTTTGGGTGTAATCTGTTCTGCACCCCTATTTATTCTAAATTAGGTAGAGTTTCATTCTCCCTTAACAATGTCAACAACCCCTAGGCTCCTTTCTGCAAAAAGAATTAGACCCAGAATCCGGGGACAGAGGAGAGACCACAAAATCCCATCACTTTCACCGCCTGATTTTTTGATCAGCCCAGAAATTCCTGTGTCTGAATTTCTTCTCCAACGCTCCTCCACCTTCCTAAACCAACTGATTCACAGACTTGCACAATCTAGATGCAAGAGGAAGCCTGGGGACCACCTAGGTCAACTCTCGCTTTGGGGATGTGAAAGGAAGTGTTAACCTGTTCCTTCTCCTCACTCCTGGGAAGCCCTGTAACAGGACCTGCTCTAGCTTAGTTCGTTCTTGAGATAAATCCTCTCACTCCAGAAATTGCCCCAGGAAACACCAGCATCCCACCCAGCCTGCAGCTCTTCCCGTGGGGCAACTGCCCCTGCACACGAGCTCTGGAAGGCTGGTCCGAGACAGAGACTAGCCTCCAGGAACCCCTGCCAGGGTCCCTGTCCACCCCCAGACTCGCAGGTCGGTGAGGTTGCAATCTGCGGGCTCAGTCTGGAACTCCAGACTTCCGCTGTTCTTCTACCCACCAGCTCCCCGCTGGCGAGGGCAAGGGGCCCTCAGAGAAGGGGCCCCTGGGAGCGCTTGCCAAGTGTGGCACCGATCTGTACTGCGGCCTCCCCCTCCCCTTAAGCAGAAGTGCTGCACGTCCTAGACCCCCACTGCACCTGCAGAACCCGGGCCCACCTCCACTGCTCCCAGCCGGGCGCAGCCCAGGAAGGACCGCGGGACGCTGGAGCGGGGAGTCTGCCACCTGCGCGGGGCCTTGCAGCGACTTTGTGGCTGGGCCCGGGGACAGCGGAGGAGGGGGAAACTCGTGGCCCGCCGGGGCCTCTCCCCCACGGGGCAGGCGATCCCCGCCGCTGGTCCCGTCTCCTCCAGGCCCCGCTCACTGCGCGCCCTCTCCAACCGCGCTCCTGTGGTGTCTCCGTTTTGTCTCCAAACGTGTCTAAACGCAACCCACCGCAGACGCTGACATTTTCAATGTTTAATTGTTACAGTTACTCGACTAATTGCCGGGACGGCAGCGGCGCCGCTCCTTCGCTCCCCGCGGGTAGGAAGAAGCAGGGTAGGCGGGGGCGCCGCCGCGTGCCGCGGGCCCAGCACTGGGGCCTCGCCAGGGAACCAGCGCTCCCTCCGCCCCCCGCCAGCAGCCAGGCACCAAGGGCGCGCGCGCCGCGGATTCGGGATGCCCTTAACTGTCCCCCTGACCCGGGACCGGACCGGCCGAGGGTCCATCCTGTAGGTGCGCGGCGGCTGGCGCCGTCCGCCCCTAGCTCCACGGTCAGGTGTACTTCAGAGAAAGCGGGGAAGGAAGGGAGGAACGGGGCTAAAAGAAAGAGCGAAGCCGCTGCCGGTTACTCACGTGCCAGATGGCGAAGAAGATGAGCGCGGCGCACAGCACCAGGGACAGCATGTAGCAGAAAGCAGCGAAAGTGAAGGCCATGGCCAGCGGCGGGGCCGAGCACACCCCAGTCCCGCCGCACACCAAGAAGGTCCTCGGAGGCCAGCGCCACTTGAGGACCGCCCTCCCTCCTAGAGGGGCAGGCTAGGTCCCTTGCGTCGAGGCGGGAGGCTGGGAGGAGGCAGGCCAGCAGGGGAGCCTCGAGGGTCAGGGGCGGCGGTCAGCGCCGGGATCCCGAAGCTGCGGCGGGGGGGACGCCAGTCCGCCCGCCCGCGGACTCACGGCCCGGTGCTCCGGCGTCGCTGGCGGGAACAGTCCCCAAATCGAGGAAACCAGTCAGTAGAAAACTCGTGCAGACCAGTGCAGCCAGAGAGCCTCCGAGGCAAACCCGGCGAGGGCCGCGCGACCAGCTCCAGCGCCCGAAGAGCCGCGGCTTCCCGCGCCGGAGTCCGAGGAGAGGCGGGAGCGCCACCCGGGACCCTCCCGCGCCTCCCCGCGAGCTCCTCCCAGATCCCAGAGCCGCCGGCGCTCCCTCCCGCGAGCACAGGTCTTGCGGGGGTCGCAGGCGCGGGAGCCCCGCGCGGCGACCCGACCTTCCCGGCAACCAGGGTGGACCGGGCGCACAGGGCTCCGGGCCCCGCGGGCCTGCCTGCTCCCCGGGGGCCGCAGCGGCGGGTCTCAGGCCGGGAGCCGCGCCCGCCTCCGAGCTCGCTCCACCTGCTGCTGCCGCCGCCGCCGCCTGTGCCTCGGCCCCGGGCTCCCGCTGCTGCGAGCGCCGCCCCCCCCCACCCCGCCCGCGGATCTACGGCGGGGGCGTCCGCGCTATGCGCGTCCGCCTCTCCCAGGACACCTGCGGCAGGCGGCGCGGGCGGGGACTCGGAACACGTGCGTCTGAGGAGGTGGGAGCTGCGGGAGGGGACCGTGCGTACTCGCGCCCCGCCGCGGCCGCCGCCGCCGGTGCTCGCAGCGTCGCCCGAGTGGGCCGGCCCTGTGTGGCTGGGGACGCGGGACGAGCCCTTGGGCCCCAACACTGCTCCTGTAGTGCCCTTCACGTGGGGCCGCGTTGGCCGCGCTGCCCCAGCCCCTGCAAAGTCCCCCAGGGGCGATTTTCCCTCGGAGCGCCCCCTCACCCCGCTATCTGACTTGCGGTTGGGAGACCCAGACCCTGTCTGGGCTGAAAGGCAGCCACGTTGACTATTATTGGTGTAGGTCCAGTGGAACTGTCCAGAGCATACGCTT